>NC_138203.1:105996020-106453520 GCF_964194415.1 Vipera berus
ACCGTTCAAATTTACAGTGCTCTTATCTATATCTATATGTGTCCATCAGGAAGATTGTGTGCAATTCTGGTCACCCCACTCAGAAAGGATATAAAGAGGTAAAGAAGGTGCAAAAAAAGGCAAAAAGGAAGGCAAAAAGATGATCAAGTATCTTGAGTGGCTTCCCTAGGAAAGAAGATTGCAATATCTGAGACTTTTTAGTCCAGAAATAGGTGAATGAGAGGGCACGTGATTGAAGTGTGCAAAATTATCCATGATGTGAATAAAATGGACAAGGAGAAGCTGTTTTCTCATTCCCAAGATACTACAACCACCCAATAAATTTGAATCTTGGAAGAATCTGAACACACAAAAGGATTTGTTTTTGTTTTTTTTACACAGTACATAATTCAACTTTGGAATTTGCCACCACACAATGTGCTGCTGGCTACCAGTTTGGCTGGATTTATAAGATGGTTAAGATGCTGGGCTTGTCAACTGGAAGGTTTGCAGTATATATATAGCAGGTATATCAAACTGCCGGCCCACAGGCTGGATGCATCACACTGAAACCACGCCCACCCCATTGCCGGCAATGGGGAAAAAGTCACAATATATTGTGTGACATCACATGATGTTGCGAGTTTGACATGCCTGATATATCGTATGTAAAGTATACATATAGTATATAGTCATTTCAACCACATGACCATGGAAATATCTTCAGACAATACTGGCTCCCTCAGTTAGGAAACAGAGATGAGCATCACCCTCTAGAGTCAGACATGACTAGACAAGAGAAAACTTTACCTTTTTAAAAAATAAGATGGTTAGAGAAAAATTCATGGGGATTAATGTCTATTAGTCTTGAGGGAAGCATTACTACCTCTGAAGGTAGTCTCTTGGGAAACTAGTGAGTTTCCTTGTGCAGTTGTTGGTCACTGTGAGAATAGACTGTTGGATAAAATAGCCCATGGATTTGACTAAGCAGGGCACTGCTTATGTTTTTATGCTCTTATCTAACTTTCATCATTCTATCATAACTAGCTGCATGAATTTCCATGCCTTCCCTACTATGAACACAACTTTTTGACGCAGTAAACAATATAGCTGCAATATCCTCTATAAAGTTGTCTCAGTTTTAAAAGGATAGTATTTTTTTGTGCATGGCAGTAAATTATCTTTTATTATACTTGGGAGGGACAAAGCTTACCCCAGATTTGGAATTCCTAAAGGCAGATCTAGACATCACTTAAGATATAGTTCTATATTTTCTTGCATATGGAGAAAAAGAAAGTGCCACTTAACACAATGAGGGGAAAACCTGCAATGCACAGCTGGCCAACCTCCATTCATACTGATTCAGGCACAGTACAATGTCTTACAGCAGGGGTGTCAAACTCGCAACATCACGTGATGTGTCATGATGTATCGCAACTTTTTTTCCTATGGCTGGCAATGGGGTGGGCATGGTTTTGGCATGAAGCATCCGACCTGCAGGCCAGCATTTTGACACACCTGTCTTAGAGGATAGAAAGAGTGACATTCATTACATTCAGCCTATCCAGGTTCCATGGATTAGATGGGCCTTTTTGCCTCTGTTGTCATTTTGTAAGAACAACATACCATACCCAGCTGTGTCAGCATTGATGGGTAGAAATTCTACAAATTCCACATCCCATTGCTGAGGCTTGTTTTAAGGAATTGGAATGTTATAATAAACTAATACTTAGGTTGCCGATTTTTTAAATTTCTTCAAGATAGCTCTCTGATCTTCCCAAATAAAGTTGGGTATTCCAGCCACCTTCCTTTATAATTGCAAATTAATGTTTATTTTCTAAGCAATCAGCACCTTGGACAGAGAAAGAACCAGGAAGAACGCTATTTTGCTTAAGCAACATAGTACCCAGTGATAGAAATCCTCCTCTCCACAATATTTTATTTTTCTTCCCCTTTTGGTTTACTTCATGAATTTGATTAGTGAAACCAATTGTAGATTGCCTTTGTCACTTGTGAGATGATCTTTGTGGAAGTAGTAAGAATCTCAAGTTCCAAAGAAATGAGATGTGCTTGGAAATGTTTTGACAGTCAATACTTCAGAAAATTATTAAATCCAGTCTTCTCTTTTGAAGCCTTTTCATGCCTTTAAATGGGGTACAAACAATGGTCAGTAAACTTGTTTTTGTCATATGCTTAAAAACCGCACAAAAAAGCCTAATGACATATGCTGCTGAAAACAAACAATAGAAGTAGCTAGCCACATTTTCCACATTTAAGGGATCAACCACTTTATAAACCATATTTAGTTGTTAAGTTTTAAAAATCAAAAGACCTTTAAAATGACATTCAGCATCAATTAATATCAGCAAACATATAACAAAATCCTCTGCTTAAACTGTACTACAAAGAAATGCTGAATTAGGAATTTGAAAAATACCCCCCCACACACACACACACAAAATATCCTGAAATGGCAAACCACCACAATAAAATTGCATGGAATGAATCAATGCTGCATCATCTGGAAACATGCTCACATTGACAACTTATTTACCTTTGCCTCTTTACAGTAAAATATAACAAAAATTATCTCAACAAAATTTTATCACCTGAAATAAAATCTTTGAGTTGCCAAGGTTGAGGAACACTGCTCTAGGCATATGTACTATGTTTTGATGTTTTGAGTTATGATCCTGTATCTTTGACATTTTAAAAAATAGTTTATAGCCTTTAAACCTAAATTACATTTATTGCTGCTTATCTCAATAGTCTTCATGCTATCATGATTAACAAGTCATAATGTTGTCAGGGATATATGATGATGTTATATCTCTATTTAACCTATCTGCCTGGAGTGTTTTGAGTATCAGTCAGGAAGATACACTATTTTTTGCTTTTTGAAAATATGGTAGGATTAAAAATATAAACAAATACTTTAGATTTGGGCAGCTATTTTAGTATTTGTTAGAATGCCTCATTACAACTAATAGGAAAGCTGGTATGCAAATTAATATACATCAAACAAATGAAATTTATTTCTCATTTATTGAATTTTATGTTTGCTGCTCATTGCAGGGAAATCATTGTCATATGGCAGGGGTGTCAAATTGCCGGCCCATGGGCCGGATGCATCATTGTGAAACCGTGCCAGCAATAAAAAAGTCGTGATACATCACGACACATCACGTGATGTTGCGAGTTTGATGCCCCTGGTGTACGGGATTGCTAGCTGTTGCACTTCATTAAATTTTCACAACTGGGGACGGGTGAAGCCAAATAGCTTTACATGTTTGTTTTGAGGATTGTGATGTGGGGCATGCAGCTACTTAGGGCTGTGGCATCTTAAGTGCTGTATGTATTCCATAGATATGGCACTTGCATTTTTACTAACACAGTGTATAGTAGTTGTATATTGTTATCATGCAGCATATTAGCTGCATGAAGATCATCTTGCCATAGCTTAAAAACCTTAACCAATTGACTTCTACAGCAAATCTCTCATGACTTCACTTAGGTCAGGATGTTGCACTACTTTCCCAGCCTTTAAGCTGATTGCAGCTGGCTCCATGTGTCCCCCCTCCTCTGTTCTGCAGTACTTGTAGTCTCTTGAGATTCAGGACAGTGGTGATCCCAGGCTTCAGGGGGCCAGCTGGCTGTTTGCACCTGGTGCTTTCAGCATCCCCAGTGCTCCTTGGCATTTGATCAACTACAATGCAGACCGTGTTTGATAGATTCACAGGACTTGTTGCTCTGTCAACATAATTGGATTCATAACTAATGTTTTGTGGGCAAATTTGGGAGCATTTCAGCAGCAAGAGAAGCACTGAGTGTTTAGTCTCATTATATATTTAGCTTCCCTTTTACATTTTCATGCAAATGGATGGATATATTCCTGCAAGTATTCGTGACAATACCCTTTTCCTGTGAAAGGGAATGGAAGGGATGGAAGTTTAGTTTGTTGTACAAGGGATTACGCTTCCTTTCTAGAACCAACTTTGCAATTTAGACTTGCTTATAAATAAAGTTTTCACAGTGATTGTGCAGGAGTCATACGGTAGGACACCCTTGAGTTTAGGTTCATTCAATGCATTGTACATGGGGATGTCCTTGAAGATAGTTCTGGAACTGGCATCAATTCAAAACACTGTCATTATCTTTAGGTGATAAGTTGCTCTTTTGGCATGATGGTTTCTAGGTTGCATTCAATTTCTCAGGTTATTTCAAAATACTTTAAGGTCTGTCACTCAGGGTCTGTCAAATATATGTTCATATCTGAAGTTGTCATATTTGGCACTAATAAGAATACAGAAATAAATGAAGTTAGACTTTTGCTTGCATAGCACAAAAAAGTGAGGGCAGGCTTGTTGCAGTATAAAATCAACACACTGGCAAATCCTACTTTGTATAACAAAAAAGCCAAGGGCAAAACATAAATTTGACTTTCTAGGCACAATGCATGATTAGGTCTATATAAATAACTGCTGCTATTATTTCTCTTAAGATCCTTATGGAATATTAGCTCTTAGTTTGCACTTCACTGTCTTTTAGGAAGCAGCTTTGATGACAACTTACTGATGGTAAGATACAGTTTCAGTATAAGGAAAGCATATGGGTATTTCGTCAGTGTAGTTTGCTATTTTGGAGCCTGGGGTGGCTACTGGACTATTTAGCCAACCCCCCACCTTCCACCTGTACTTCCTGCTCCCCTTTCACTCACCTTCTTTAATTTCATATTATTGTACTTTCATTGTTTATTTTTATTGTTTAATTCCTTTGCTATTGTTGCATTTACATTTTTAAAATCATTTCCCCCTGTTTTATTGTTGTAAGCTACCAGAGTAGTCCCACAGTAATATGGGTGACAAATAAATTTAACAAACAAATAAAATCCAATTGGTTTTTTTTTTACCGTTTATTTACATTTCTGCAAACAGGGAGACCTGAATTGTAAATTCAACTTCCTCTACTCATTTGACTGGGCAGGTTTAAAAGGCTATTGGGCTGGAAATTATTCCTGACAGTCTGAATTCCAACCCAGTTATGGGATAGTAAATGTTGGGTCATTCTCACCTAATGGCACTTGAATTTGGGTAGCACTAACATCCTTGAGTCCTTTCCTGGAATGGGAGGTGCCAAGAACTGTCACTCAGGCCCCTTTAACCTCCAATTGGATTACTACAATTTGCTTGATATGGGGTTTTCTGTGAAGACCACTTGGAACATTCAGTTGGTGCAGAAACATCTTCTGATTTTATAGCAAGCTAGACCAGTTATTGCTGACATAATATTAACATTACAGAAGCTGCACTTGCTACCAGACAATTCAAATTCATGGTGCTGGTTATTATCACCAAAGTGCTCTCTCTCTCTCTCTCTCTCTCTCTCTCTCTCTCTCTCTCTCTCTCTCTCTCTCTCTCTCTCTCTCTCTCTCTCTCTCTCTCTCTCCCTCCCTCCCTCCCTCCCTCCCTCCCTCCCTCTCTCTCTCTCTCTCTCTCCATCATTTATCTTCCACCTTATTTTTACAAATAACTCAATGTGGCAAACATATCCAACATATCTATACAGTTTCAGTATTTTCAACATTGAATAGGATCTTCACAACCAATGCATGCAAACAAAGATGAAGTTTACTGTAATGCACTCTATGTGGGGCTGCCCTTGAAGAGCATTTGGAAACTTCAGCTGGTGCAAAACACTATTGCTCTGTGAGCTACACTAGTTGCCAGTGGGTTTTCAGGAGTAATTCAAGGTGCTGGTTGTCACTTTTAAATCCCTACATGGCTCGGGACTGAGTTACCCGAGGGACTGTCTTTTTTCAAGATTTTCTGTCCATCCAATCTGATCCAATAGGTATAGTATGCTGCAGATTCCGTCAGTCAAAGACTGTCAACTGATGGGAACTAGAAGATGGGCTTTTCCCATTTAGCCCCTATCTTATCAAATATTGTCCCCTCGGAGATTGCAATGGCACCAACCTGTTGGTTTTTTGAAAAGATTTAAAAACCTGGCTATATACCTGGGCCTGGGGCTGGAATGTGTAGAGGACCATGTTACTTTACTGTTCACTGTTTAAACATCAAGGCTGCTATTGGTACTTATTTTGTGATTGATTTATTGTTTTAATGTTCTTTTAAATTGTTTAAATTGGTGTAGAATTGTAAGCTACTCAGAATGACTTGGTTGAGTTGGATGGCTATAGAAATTGAATGAATGAATGAATGAATGTTTGTATGAATGAATGAAGTTTTCTTCTATCAAAATAATTAATGGGAGGCGACATGGAAGTAGATTTTCTCTGAAGAATTTCCCTTTCTTTGAAAAAGCTTGCTCCAGAGGTAAGAGTAGCTTTTCTGTGATGTTTTTCTGGAAGTTTATTAAAGCCTAGATGTTATAAAAGCTTTTGGGGAAGGGAATAGAATAGCTGCCTGCCTAAGGAAAATGTGATACCATTTATTATTATATTTGTTGTTTGATATTGTATGTTTGTGTATTTATTGTTATAAATATACAAGAGGGTCTATATTAAACAACAAATATAATAAATGGTATCGCATCTTCTTTAGGCAGGCAGCTATTCGCCTCCCTTCCCTGAAAGCTTTTATAACATCTAGGCTACTGAAACAGTCTGGATGTTCTATAAATAAAGGACAATGTAGAAATGATTTCTTTACCCTGAAAAGTTGCATTCAGACTTTCAGTTCAGAAATCAGTCTCAGACATATAAATCCTTTTACTCAATATGGAGAATTAAAAGGCCCTTCCTGCCAATATTCCTGGAAACAGCAAATTTTCTAATGTTTTTGTACGTGCGCCTTAAAAAACAAGACAGAGGCAATTATCAACCCAAACCTCATGCTACAAAGCCCAAACGAGAATGGAGTTAAATGGAAGAAGCAACAGCTAGGTGGAGCAAGAGATCATAAATTTCTTACATGCCTTTCTAAAGAAAAGAACTTTTCTGTGCTATGTATTTCTCAACCACTTTCATTTTACCTAAGTCCAGTAAAGCAACCATTGTGATCAGCTACTGTATATTGGAAAATGAGCAGGCTATTACTACAGCAGATTCAAAGTCACAAAGCTGCACACCTATAAACTTCTGTTCTTTCTCCACATTGTTCTAAACTTTTCCTTTAGACAAGGTTGTGAAAAAGGAAAAGAAGGCCTGATGGTGCCTTAGAGAGCTTGAAAATCTTCATGGTTTGTGAGGCAATAAAGATGATGTTCCAGTATGCAGTAAGCTCCCTGGGAGTATTCTATTATCCGATTCTCCCAAGTATCTAAGGGCAGGACAAGAAGTTAAGGGTGGAAGAATATTAAAGAGAGATCTTACATTAAATTAAATTAAAGGAGAAATTTCCTGACAGAGAGAACAATTAATCACCAGAACAGCCTGCTTATAGGAGTTCTGGGTGCTCTATCACTAGATGTTTTCAAGAAAAGATTGGACAACCATTTGTCCAGGATGGTATAGGATCTCCTGCTTGAGCAGGGGGTTGTACTAGAAGACCTCCAAGGTTCCTTAATTCCAACCCTATCATTCTGTGTTCTATATTCTACTTATTGTACAATTGTTTTAAAAAACAACTCTGTGCCAAATTCTCTTTAGCACTTATCTGGGGAAAAAGTTAGAATAGATACTTTTTCCCTTCTGGAAAACCTCACCTCAATAAAAACAATTACATTTGTCTAGATTTGATGTTCCTAGCAGGTAACTTGAGAGGTACTGGAGGTTTTGTGGGTGGTGGCTTGTAGCTCCTTGGAAGATTAACCTTTAAAAGGGCTGATGTGGTTCCCATCTTCAAGAAAGGAAGAAAAAAAAACAGATCCAGGAAACTACAGACCAATCAGTCTAACATCAATACCTGGGAAGATCCTGGAAAAGATAATCAAAAACCAGATCTGTGAACAACTAGAAGCAAACAAAGTTATAACTAGTAGCCAGCATGGGTTTGTCACCTATGGGTGCCTGGGCATGATTGGGACAGATCTGAGGGTCTCTGGCAGAAGGAGGGTCTCTGGGCCAGCGCCAAGGCAGTGGGGGCCGTTCCCTCACTGTTTCCAGGATGGCTTCGTGGGCCACGTGAAACCACTTCGCGGGCCTGATCCGGCCCCTGAGCCTTGTGTTTGACATGTCTGCTCTGGAATGAACTGCCTCTGGAGCTGCGGACGGCCCCTGACCTTCGATCCTTCCGCCATGACCTGAAGACATGGCTGTTCCAACAAGCGGGCCTGGACTGATCATGGTTTTAAAATTTGGGTTTTATCGGCTTAAATTGTCCTTTATTTCTCTATTTTGTTTAATTCTTTTTTAATCTTTGTATTCTATGTTTTTTTTAATTTTTTATTGTTGTGAGCCTCCCTCAGTCCTTAGGGAGAAGGGCGGCATATAAATTTAATAAAATAAATAAATAAATAAATAAATAAAAATCAAAGGTACAAATACAGACTGGGTGAGACCTTGCTTAAAAACAGTAAATGTGAGAGGGACCTTGGAGTCCTAGTGGACAATCACTTGACTGTGAGCCAACAGTATGCAGCAGCAGCCAAAAAAGCTAATACAATCCTGGGTTGTATAAACAGAGGCATAGAATCAAGATCACACAAAGTATTAGTGCCGCTTTATAAAACCCTAGGAAGACCATACCTGGAATACTGCAGCCAATTTTGGTCACCATATCACAAAAAAGATGTTGAGAGTTCGGAAAAAATTCAGAAAAGAGCAACTAAGATCAACAAAGGCCTGGAGACTAAAACATACAAAGAATGGCTGCAGGATTTGTGTTTGGCTACTCTAAAGAAAAGAAGAAATAGGGGTGACATGATAACGGTATTCCAGTATCTGAGGGGCTCCCACATTATTCTCCAAAGCACCAGAGGGCAGGACAAGAAACTGAACAAAGAGAGGAGCAACCTAGAATTAAGGAGAAAATTCCTGACAGTGAGGACAATTAACCAGTGGAACAGCTTGCCTCCAGAAATCGTGGGTGCTCCATCACTGGAGATTTTTAAGAAGAGGTTAGACAGTCACTTGTCTGAGATGGCATAGGTCCTCCTGCTTAAGCAGGGGGCTGGACTAGAAGACCTCCAAGGTCCCTTCCATCTCTATTCTCTCCCTAAACCTGTTAAATCTTTCCAAAATAGCATAGTGAGATTTTGGTTCTTAATATGTACACAGTTTTTAATAGTAAATATGGTTCTATTTTTAGCCTGGTTCCAAAGTACAAAGGGAAGAAAAAAAGAGGACACCACCAGCTTTGAGTAGTACCTATTAGAGCAGACATGTCAAACTCGCGACATCACGTGATGTTGCGCAATGTATTGGGACAGTTTTGACATTGCCGGCAATGGGGTGGGTGCGGCTTCCGGATGATATGTCCGGACCGCAGGCTGGCAGTTTAACACCCCTATATTAGAGCATTTGTTTCTTTTAGTAGCTCAAAATCATTGGTTCCCTCTTTGTCATAGGTAAAGTTCTTTATTGATATTGGTTCATTCAGAACAGGCTTTTCATCCTATGAACTCTGTAACTGTTGACATTCCTCATTTTATTTTATTTTATCTAGGAGGTCCCTAAAGTGCCTTGAGGACTCATATTCAATGGAGGATAAATGTTCCATTCCAGATAACTGAATCTCAATATTAGAAGTTGGGAGACTGAGGGGAGATCATCTTTTTAAAAACAACAACTTAATTTTAATTCTGTTCAAATGCATTTATAAACATGCACCGCTCTTTTGGGTAGGAAAAAGAATCTATTCTTTTTGACATAATGAAGGCTATTGGAGGGGAGGGTCATGGCAAAAACCATCAAATTGCACAACACAGAGTAGTGTGAAGTTGTGCCCCAAAATAAAGGTAAACTCAGCATGTCACTGTTTTCTTACCCATTTCACATATTTCACATATCACAGCGATATTTTTGTTTCAAGTCAAATGAAGCTATTAAGGGCACTGGGTTGTCAATAATAAATCATATCAACTGACTAAATGTGACTACAGAGTTTCTAGGATGAGGGCATTTAAATAAAATAATAAAAAGGTCCTGGAATAAACTGACTAAGATTGCAAATGAGCTAGGGGAGGGGATGTATGCAGGGGAGCAGGCAGACCCTAGGAGTAAAACTAAAATTGGAGGGAGCTTGTCAAACCACAGGGCTTGAAAATACATTCATTTCTTTCTCACATCCTACAGGAGAAATAGTCACAAAACCAAAAAGGGTGGTGGAAATTAACACCATTTATATATTTGTTGGGTTTTGGCTGTGAGAACTGTCACATCAATTGTGTGCAGTTTGGCTTATTTTTCATATAGTTATCATTGAGGTATTGGGGGAGAGGAATGGCTTCTGTCATGTAAAATGATGCTGACCACACAGAAAGAACGTAAGAATATCACAGGTTTGCTGAGCAAGCATAATGCTTCAAGCTTTAGTTGGCCTCTGCAAGATATGACATAAAGTCAGCATATTTTTTATGTTCATTCCCCTGTTATTCAGCAGCAAAATGCAGAAGACAATTCCATTCAGCTGTCAGGAGTAATAGCCACTCATTATTCTCTTGTTTGTGAAAAATACAGACTAAAGGTGAAAAGACTATAGCTAATCTCTCACTTCAGCTCTAAATTCATCAGGTAACATTAACTAAGCCACAGTTTACTCATCAGCTCTCCCTCTTTTATTTTCCCCCATGAAGTTATTAATTGCTAACTTACTTTGTTGAGATAATTTCTGAGCTTAGACCATAAAACCTTGGCTTAATGGAACATTTGGGGACAAAGGATTGTCTGTTAAATGTTAAATGGAAATATCTAACAAATCCAAATTGACGTAGATTATGTTATTTGTATCATGAGGTAATGGATATTTTTACATCATTTCTGAAAAGTATCTTCATTGCAAATTATTATTTAATGCAAAATATTATGTGATTAGATAAATGATACAATGATGTACACCACCCCAGCTGTCAGCATTGCTTCAGAAACCTTTTCTGTTATTTGGAGGTAAACTCTGAGGTAAATTTTTTTTTATTTTTTTATTTATTTATTTATTTATTTATTTATTTATTTATTTATTTATTTATTTATTTATTTATTTATTTATTTATTTAGATTTGTATACCGCCCTTTCCCGAAGGACTCAGGGCAGTTTACAGGGTAATTAAAACAAGAAATACAAAAGTTAAAAACGATTTAAAAAATTACAACAGTCCCTGAAAAAGTAAAAGCCCCCAATTAAAATTAAAATTAAAATTCTCAGCCTGGGCCAAATGGTCCCGGCGGAATGAACGGAGGTTGGGGGCAGTCCTCAGCTCCACGGGCAGCTGGTTCCAGAGGGCAGGCGCACCCACTGAGAAGGCCCTCCCCCTGGGTGTTACCTGCCGGCAATCTTTTACCGGCGGCACCCTGAGAAGACCCTCCCTGTGGGAGCGCACTGGACGAAGGGAGCTTGATGCCGGCAGCAGGTGTTCCCTCAGATATCCCGGACCCTCGCCATTTAGGGCTTTATAGGTCATCACCAGCACCTTGAATCTCACCCGGAGGGCAACCAGGAGCCAATGCAGCTCGCGGAGTAGAGGTGTTACATGGGAGTATCGGGAAACCCCCATCACAACTCGCGTGGCCGCATTCTGCACCAGCTGAAGCCTCCGAGTGGTCCTCAAGGGCAGCCCCATGTAGAGAGCGTTGCAGTAGTCTAAACGGGAGGTCACGAGCACATGAGTGACTGTGCGTAGGGCATCTCGGTCCAGGTAGGGTCGCAACTGGCGCACCAGGCGAACCTGGGCAAAAGCCCCCCTGGTCACGGCTCCTATATGGTCTTCAAAATTGAGCCGGGAGTCAAGGAGGACGCCCACGTTGCGAGCCCTATCAATGGGGGTAACACCTCACGCCCCATCGTTAAAGATGGAATGGTCTGGTTAACCCGAGATGCCGATATGCACAGCCACTCAGTCTTGGCAGGGTTGAGACGAAGCCTGTTTCTCCCCATCCAGACCTGGACCGCCTCCAGGCACCGGGACATCACGGCGAGGGCATCGCTGGGTTGGTTCGGGGTGGAAAGAAAAAGTTGGGTATCATCAGCGTACTGATGATACCCCACCCCGAAACCACAAATGATCTCACCCAGTGGCTTCATGTAGATGTTGAACGGGGGGGGGGCGAGAGAACCGACCCTTGAGGAACTCCACAAACAAGAGGCCTTGGGGTGGATCTCTGCCCTCCCGTCAACACCGACTGCGAGCGGCCCAGGAGATAGGAGGAGAACCACCGTAAAACGGTGCCTCCCACTCCCAACCCCCTGAGACGCCGCAGTAGGATACCATGGTCGATGGTATCAAAAGCTGCTGAGAGATCTAATAGGACTAGGACAGAGGAGCAACCCCTGTCCCGAGCCCACCAGAGATCATTCACCAGCGCGACCAATGCCGTCTCCGTGCTGTGTCTGAAGTCTACTGAATAAGGTCTGGAGGACTAATGTTTTAAAATGCACCTCTCTTTTTTCTCTTTCCCTTTATTGTAAGAAAACCACACAAGCAGCTGACAAGGGATTTAAGAAAATTGCAGAAACCTAGTAATCAAGACAGTGTGTATGCACAATACTGACTTCACAGACCAATGTTTTTAGCCAGGAAACAGGACAACTGCATCTTTCTGATAAAACAAGGCAAATATTTGTGCTCATACCTGATGCACAGAGCACTTGTGAAAAAGAGTAGGACAATACCTTTAAACAGCACATTGGTCCTTTAATATAAACAATTGTTGTATTGTAACTATTTTTTCAAGTTGAGAGCCACACATGATTTTATATAGAATAAAATATCCAGGGCTATGCTTCAAACAATAGTTTGGGCCAAGACCAAGAAGCGGGGAAATTTGTTTTAATTTAATTTTCATGTATATTTAAACAAGAATAAAGTAAGTTAATTAATGATTAATTATCAGGTTGATTATTCTACTCTTAGGACTTCAAATATACAAATATTTGTACAAATATCAAAGTGAGACCATGCCCTAGGCATCAAATTCCATATTGAATTATCAAATTATTAAATCTGTTTAAAATATGGGTGGTCAAACAAGCAGTTTTGGCTGAAGTGGCATTGAGTTTTAGATATCACGACAAGGCCATCAGAAGTGGGCTTCATCCAAAAAAAGAAAAAGAATGTAATTAAATATGAAAGGGCAGAATAAAGAAAAAAACCAGAATATCAATTAATATGTAATATATTAAATATACTGTATGAATAAACAAATTGAATTGCTCTGTGGCATTGGTTTGCCAGATTTTTTCTAAGCGGTACAGAAAAAACTTGAAAATCTTATATGCATACTTCTGTTTCTATACCAAAATCTTGAATCTGACCCAAAACTTTGAATCTGTAAACTGTAGTTCAAAATAATGGGCAAGATGCAGCAATGAGATAAAAATATAGTTGTTTCACTTAATACATTCCATGACTTTACTTACTCACTCACTCACTCATTCATTCATTCTTTCATTCATTCATTTATTATGAAATTTATTTGCTGCCCATCTCGTTTCAAAGTGACTCTGGGCAGCTACAACATAACTTCTTAATTTTAGGACATTTCTATCTCAGCAAAGAGAGCTCTTACTGAATTATATTTCTTTGCTCATCCCTCCCTCTTTTTTGTAGGAGAATGTTTCCTGCAATGAGAGTGAAGATTACAGGATTGGATCCTCACCAGCAGTATTACATAGCCATGGACATTGTACCCGTGGATAACAAGAGATACAGGTAAAGGTTAGCTTAGCAGAGAGATATTTAGAAGTTAGAATAAGAAAATTTTCCAAAATTCATAATAGGACAGTGTCTTATTTCAGATGTTTTTCCATGGATAGGATGCTTATCTGCCTGAGAAATTTTCTTTCTCCTCAATGTTGGACCAAAATGGTCATTGATATTTAACATAAAAATAGCTACTTAAGCTTGAGGATATGCCTTGTAATATCTGCTAAACATATTTTATTATTCACCATAAAAATAAGAACATTAACATTTTCTAAAGCTGGTCTTAGAAAATAAGACAATATAAACATTTGGAGAAAAGGAATGAAAAAAGCGGATTAAAAAAAATTATATTGAATAGCATTCTAAAAAAAAAAAGAGGAGTAGGAATCCAAGCAAGGCAACCTGAATTCAAAACCCAAGTGCTGCCTGACAAGGTGAGTTCCCGTTACTTGTCCCAGCTCCTAGCAGTTTGAAAGCATGCAAATGTGAGTAGATAAATAGGCACAACTTCGTTTTCCCTTTCAAAAGTTTTACTAGTTTATAATACATGATACAATGAAAATACAAAGTAAATAATGGAAAAGATGGGGAAGGAAAAAGGGAGTAGAGAAGTGAGGTAAGGGAGAGGAAAAAAAGAAAAAAAAGGCATTGACTTCCGACTTCCCTTGGTGCAATAGAATATCATCTTCAAACCTCAACTTTGTTACTTATACAAAATAATATATATATATATAAAATTTCAATAACACCAAGTCTATCTAATTGGTAAAACCCAAAATCAAATTTTCAATTTTTTCCACCTCAAGCACAAAGTCTAGAATGGGTTTCCACACAGCAATATAAGTATTTGTATTCTTTTTCTTTAATCAGTACAGTCAGTTTAGCCTTCTCTGCTAGCTCCATCAGGTTTTGCAAACATTCCTCCGTTGTGGGAATCGACGTGGTCTTCCGTTGCTGCTGTCAACATATATAACATCATAGTTCCATATTTTTTCCCCAGGTAAAGAGGGGACTTTTTACCAATTACGGTAGACGTGTGATAAAGCAAGAAAATATTGGAGTAGGACTCATATGTTAATACAGAAAATTCTTAAAGTAAATATAGAAAGAAAAGCAGAGACTTTTCTTTGGGGGCAAATAGGCACAACCTTGGTGGGAAGATAACAGCATTCCATGTGCCTCGGCATATAGTCATGCTGACCACAAGCCCATGGAAGCATCTTTGGACAACACTGGCTCTCTCAGCTAAGACGTAGAGATGAGTACCACCTCCTAGAGTTGGATTTGACTGTACAGGGGAAACTTTTACCTTTTATCTTTACAAATTGGATGGGTTAGGTCAGGGGTGTCAAACTCAATTTCATTGAGGGCCGCATCAGCATTGCGGTTGCCCTCAAGGGGCCGGGTGGGTATGGCCAGGGTGGGCGTGGCCTACTGGGTGGGCGTGGCTAGAGTGCGTATGGCCTACTGGGTGGGCGTGGCCAGCTCTACATCGTTCGCATCAAGGGTGCCTATGGGGGCCTGGGCAGGTGTGGGACAGATCTGAGGGTCTCTGGCAGAAAGAGGGTCTCTGGGCCAGGGCCAAGGCAGTGGGGGACGGTCCCTCACTGTTTCCAGGATGGCTTCACGGGCCACATGAAACCACTTTGCGGGCCGGATCCGGCCCCCGGGCCTTGTGTTTGACATGTCTGGGTTAGGTCTTTCAAGCTGTTTCCTACCTGCTCATTTCTAGTCTGGTCCAAAAAACATTACAGAATGTTCTATGAAGCCCTACAGCACCTTATAGAACTAACACCAAAAAACGATGTCCTTATCATCATGGGGGATTGGAATGCTAAAGTAGGAAGCCAGAAGATAACCGGAATAACAGGCAAGTTTGGCCTTGGAGTACAAAATGAAGCAGGGCACAGGCTGATAGAATTTTGTCAAGAGAATACGATGGTCATAGCAAACACTCTTTTCCTACAACCCAAGAGACGGCTGTACACATGGACATCACCAGATGGTCAACACAGAAATCAGATTGACTATATGCTCTGCAGCCAAAGGTGGAGAAGCTCTATACAGTCAGTAAAAACAAGACCAGGAGCTGACTGTGGCTCAGACCATGAGCTTCTCGTTGCAAAATTTAGGCTTAAACTGAAGAAAGTAGGGAAAAGCACTAGGCCACTCAGGTATGAATTAAATCATATCACTGTTGAATATACAGTAGAGGTGACAAATAGATTTAAGGAATTAGATCTGATAGACAGAGTGCCTGAAGAACTATGGACAGAGGTTCGCAACATTGTACAACAGGTAGCAACCAAAACCATCTCAAAGAAAAAGAAATGCAAGAAAGCAAAATGGCTGTCTGAGGAAGCTTTGCAAATAGCTGAGGAAAGGAGGGAAGCGAAAGGCAAGGGAGAAAAAGAAAGATACGCCCAATTGAATGCAGAATTCCAGAGAATAGCTAGAAGAGATAAGAATGTCTTCTTAAATGAACAGTGCAAAGAAATAGAAGAAAACAATAGAGGACCAGAGATCTTTTCAAGAAAATTGGAGAGATGAAAGGAACGTTTAATGCAAAAATGGGCATGATAAAGGACCAAAATGGCAGGGACCTAACAGAGGCAGAAGAGATTAAGAAGAGGTGGCAAAATTACACAGAAGAACTATACAAGAATGAGCTTAACGTCCCTGATAATCACAATGAGGTGGTCACTGACCTCGAGCCAGAAATTCTAGAATGTGAAGTGAAGTGGGCCTTAGAAAAACTGAGCAACAACAAAGCTAATGGAGGTGACAGTATTCCAGCAGAGCTATTCAAAATATTAAAAGACGATGCAGTAAAAGTGCTACACTCAATTTGCCAGCAAATTTGGAAAACTCAACAATGGCCACAGGATTGGAAAAGATCAGTTTACATTCCAATTCCAAAGAAAGGCAGTGCCAAAGAATGTTCAAACTATCACACCATTGCACTCATTACTCATGCTAGTAAAGTTATGCTTAAAATCCTACAAGCTAGACTCCAGCAGTATGTAGATTGAGAACTACCAGAAGTACAGGCAGGATTTCGAAGAGGCAGAGGAACTAGAGATCAAATTGCCAACATACGCTGGATCATGGAGAAAGCTAGAGAGTTCCAGAAAAACATCTACTTCTGCTTCATTGACTATGCTAAAGCCTTTGATTGTGTGGATCATAACAAACTGTGGCAAGTTCTTAAAGAGATGGGCGTACCAGACCATCTTATTTGTCTCTTGAGAAACCTATATGTGGGCCAAGAAGCAACAGTGAGAACTGGACACAGAACCACTGATTGTTTCAAAATTGGGAAAGGAGTCCGGCAAGGATGTATACTGTCGCCCTGCCTATTTAACTTATATGCAGAGCACATCATGAGAAAGGCAGGGCTAGATGAATCAAAAATTGGAATCAAGATTGCCGGAAGAAATATCAACAACCTAAGATATGCAGATGATACCACTCTAATGGCAGAAAGTGAAGAGGAACTAAAGAACCTCTTGTTGAGGGTGAAGAAGGAGAGTGCAAAACTTGGGTTGAAACTCAACATTAAGAAAACCAAGATCATGGCATCCAGCCCTCTCAATTCCTGGCAAATAGACAGGGAAGAAATGTAGGTAGTGACAGATTTTATTTTCCTGGGCTCCAAGATCACTGCAGATGGGGACTGTAGCCAAGAAATTAAAAGATGCTTGCTCCTTGGGTGGAAAGCCATGGCAAATCTAGATAGCACACTAAAAAGCAGAGATATCTCCGTGTCAACAAAAGTGCGTATAGTCAAGGCTATGGTCTTCCCAGTTGCAATGTATGGCAGTGAAAGCTGGACCATAAAAAAGGCTGAGCGCCAAAGAATTGAGGCCTTTGAACTATGGTGCTGGAGAAGACTCCTGCGAGTCCCTTGGACTGCAAGGCGATCAAACTGGTCAGTCCTAGAGGAGATCAACCCTGACTGCTCTTTAGAAGGCCAGATCCTGAAGCTAAAACTCAAATACTTTCGCCGCCTAATGAGAAGGAAGGACTCACTGGAGAAGAGCCTAATGCTGGGAAAGATCGAGGGCAATAGAAGAAGGGGACGACAGAGAATGAGGTGGCTGGATGGAGTCACTGAAGCAGTAGGCGTGAGCTTAAATGGACTCCAGAAGATGGTAGAGGACAGGAAGGCCTGGAGGAATGTTGTCCATAGGGTCCCGATGGGTCGGACACAACTTCGCAGCTAACAACAACAATACTTAGCATATGTATTCAGCTGTGCTAATTTTGGTAGTTTAGGCAGGAGGTGATATGAATGTGGTTTTTACTGAATTCAATGATCACAAGAAGTATAGCAGCAAGTGTCATTATATAAATGTCTAGAGAAGAAACAGAGAAGAAATAAGAGAAGAAGCAAGGATCTCCATAATCTAAATTGAGAAACACAAGCATCTGGATTGCAGAGAAAAGTAGAAGAATTGCTTGCAAATAATGAAATATTTCCTAGTGTGTCTAAAGACTTTCATCTGGTATCAGTAGGGTTAACCAATTAATCTGCCCTATTGTGCAAAGTTTTTTAGGGGGTAGTAATTGGAAAAGAGGATTAATAGAGATGCAGAAGTGAGGAGATATTTCCAGGTATCATCTGGGTCCCATTACAGACAGACAGAGGATATTGTTTCCTTCCTGTGCAAATAATCTGACACCTTGACTGCTGTTTGCTGGGTGACAAGGGAAAAAAAAGGGGGGGATTTGCTCTTTAAGTAATACAGCTTTCTCTCTCCCATCTTTACTTCTCCCAGGTATGTGTATCACAGCTCCAAATGGATGGTAGCGGGAAATGCGGACTCCCCTGTGCCTCCGAGGGTGTATATTCACCCTGACTCATTGGCATCCGGAGACACCTGGATGCGGCAAGTTGTCAGTTTTGATAAACTCAAGCTGACCAACAATGAGCTAGATGATCAAGGCCATGTAAGTCAAAAGGATATGCATTCAATTTTCAGTAATGTTCACTTAGCTTTGCCCTTTCTAGCTCTCAGTATTGTTCAAACATTACAAACATGTCCTCAATATTAGTGCCGCTTTCTCAATTCTCTTGAAGTATAACCCTCTATCACTCTCTCTTGTATATGAATATTTATGCATGCAGAGAACCAATTTGGTTTAGTGGTTAAGGCACTAGACTGGAAGTTCGGAGACTGAGTTCTCGTCCCACTTTAAGCACAAAGGGAGCTGGGTGACTTTGGGCCAGTCACTTTCTCTCAGCCCTAGGAAGTAGGCAAGGGCGAACCATGTCTGAAATCTTGCTCAGAAAACTACAGGGACTTCTCCAGAGTCCACTGACCTGAAGGCACATACAAACACATATAAAGTATTTATTTATTCAGTTAGCTAGTTTATTTGATTATTTATCAAATGTATTTCTTTATATATCAAATAATTTGTAGTACATTCATTATCTCACAAATGTGGCATACAATATAAACAAAACAATTTAACTAATTTTAAAAAAACCTCTAAAATTAAAAACATAAGCAAAGAAGGAGAGTAGATTCAAGGTCTTGCATACAATATAGCTATTTCATGGGATCCCCATTTCACGGGATCCCCAAGCCTGATGACAAAACCAGGTTTTAAGGGATTTTAGGAAAGTTAGTAATGTTGGAGCCAATTCCCCTTGATGTTCCACAGTGTGGGTGCCATGACCAAGAAGGCTGTCCTTCTGGGTCACATTAGCTGGAACTTTAGCTGGAACATTAGCAGGACCTGTCATGTCAAGCCTGAGGGGGATGGTTAGATATAACTGGGGATGGGGTCCCTCAAAAGCCCTCTACAGAGATTCTCCTCCTAAAACTATTTCTGTATCGTGAAGATGCTGATATTGTCAGCAGCCTCATCTCATCCCTTCCTGCAATAAACTAGGGCTCCAAATTTGCTCTTCCTGTTAAGGATGGACCAGTAATCTATGATTTGAGGTGTCATTCTTAGTTATTGATTTCCACATCTCAGTTCCAATCTTATTTTGAAAGCAATGTATTCAAATGATTCACTCTTTTCTTGTTTATTTTTTTAAAGATAATCTTGCATTCAATGCATAAGTATCAACCACGCATCCATGTTATTTGCAAAGACTTCAGCAGTGACCTGTCTCCCACGAAACCAGTCCCCACAGGTGATGGGGTAAAAACCTTCCATTTTCCAGAGACCGTCTTCACCACAGTTACCGCTTATCAAAATCAGCAGGTAATCAAAAAGGAACTCTGCAAACCTTTTCCTGTCACTTCATTAGTTTTGATCCTACCTTTACAACAAGAAGGTGTGCCCCTTGTCAATCTTTTACTTAAGTGATTTTTATTTTTTAATTATCAGTATTGTTTTTAATGCTTTTATTTGTAATGGTTATCTTTGACCGTAATAAAAAATGGATTGATCAGCAATCTAATAATGAGTTAGAAAATGCATAGTATTCACGAATAGGTATTTTTCTCAAAAATATGCTCACCTTTTAAAATAAAAAAATAGATCTGTACTACATTTGCCCCATATTCTGAACCAGCTCCTAGTTGACAAATCACATTCCTACAAGGAACAGAGATATTTGTGGGACAATAAGACCCTCCTAACAAGGACTGGAAAAAAGACATCTCCTCATTTATCCTAGTCTTATAGCTTGGGTGATTGACAACCTTCATGAGAGCGTGCTATTCATTCTGAGCAGTGGTGGGATTCAAACATGTGAACAACCAGTTCTCTGTGTGGATGCTGCTTCCGGAAGTTCATTCTGGGCCTGGGCAACAAAAAATTAGCTACCAGTTCTTCTGAAGTGGTGCAAACCGGCTGAATCCCACCAGTGATTCTGAGTTTGCAAATTCATGAGTTGAAATCAGAATGTTCGGATTAAAGGTTTATTTAAGATTAGATTGTAAAGAAACAAAAGGGAATCTGGCAAAACCGAAAAGAGAAAAAGGTGAGAGGAAGATAAGTACCATATTTTCTGGCGTATAAGATGACTTTTTAACCCATGAAAATCTTCTTAAAAGTCAGGGGTCGTCTTATACGCCAGGTGCTGAAAATTTAGGGACAGGGCTGGCTGGAAAACCTGGAGCGGATCTCCCATTTGGTCTGCGCAGGGAAAGCGGGACCAATTGGAGAAGAAGCTGCAGTCTGTGATTTTTTACAGGCTGGGGTCTGGGTGTCTTTCCTTCTAAAGTTGAAGAGCAGCTGCAGTCTATCCCAACTTGAAAGGCAGGTGGGGAATGCAGCAGTCAGAGCAGCTGCTTAGCTCTAAGGACACATTTGACTCAGGAACTGGGAGGGCTGGCTGGAAAACCTGGAGCGGATCTCCCATTTGGTTTACGGAGGGAAAGCTTTAGAGTGAATTAGGAAAAGTTTAATCCACTTGCACTGTTTTATGTTTACATGTTTGATGACAAACAGCCTTATGTTTATAAGTGACAGTTTTCCTACTAAGTACTTGCATGTCATAAGCATTTGAATTAAAATTACCATATTAAAATCAAATCTGATGTTTTTTAATTTTTATTTGGTGTGCGTTGGAAGAGGGGTAGTCTTATACGGCGAATATAGCCCAAAACCCTATAATTTAACAGGAAATGTAGGGGGTCATCTTGTACGCCCAGTCGTCTTATACGCCGGAAATTACAGTAACTGATCTTGAAGTCATGTCTGTAATACGTCCACTCATAGCTGGAATATGGAAACAGATTGTAGACCTGCAAATGGACCTATTCCCATCAGCTATAAAAGTTCCTGCGAAGGTAAACTCAAGGCCTTCTCACAGACTATCCAAATAAACATGGGACACATACTAACTGATTTCCCAATTTATGTTTTGGAAAACATAAAATGCAGTGGAAAACTTTTCTCTCTTTTTTTCTGTAAAATTGAAGTCAAATTTGTATATTTGATGATGCACAATGTAAAGAAAGTTAATGTCAGACCTGCCCCAAAACAATCAGTTTTGAAAAGCAGATTCTTGACTCCAACTGATTGAAGTGAAAAGAACTTTTACTAAAGATGTTGGTTGCAGGAAGGTGAGGCAGAAACTGAAGTTCCCGCTCACTGATAGAAAGAACCAAACCCAATGGTCCCCCCAATGTCTGGTCTGTTGTTACCCAATCTGGGATCACCATGATGTGGGAAGCTCTGGGTGGTTGCTGGAATTTCACACCCAGGGCCATCAACCTTGAAGATGCCCGGCATAACCAGTACAAACAGCTCTGGTCTTCTTCACGTCAGCTCCCCCTCCCCATTTCCCACCATTAGATACACAGGTGTGGATTGCCCAAATGCCTCCCCCTCCCTTCCCTTTAGATGGTAGGACGCCAGCAAGGTACCAGGTGACAATGGAGAGCCTGACGCTTAATGGAAGCCAAATCAGGCAGTATTATCTGTATTTCAACAGGATATAGCTTCAGAGGGAAAACTGTGACTTTATATGGCATAAATCTCTTTTCTATAATTCAGATCTCACTGTTGAATAGCTGAAACACGTTCAGCTCATGATATCTTAAGACCTTCAGGTTGCTAGCACAGGAACATTTCTTTCACATGTCTATGGATATTCTCAGTCATCCAGGACATGAGTGTCCCAAAGGTGCTTTTTCAAGAGGCAACTGGACTTTCTTGTTTTTCTTTGAAGACCTTTCGCTTCTCATCCAAGAAGCTTCTTCAACTTCTTTTACAAGCTTGTGAAAGGTCTTCAAAGAAAAACAAGAAAGCCCAGTTGCCTCTTGAAAAAGCACCTTTGGGATATTTCTTTCACATATGAAAAAAAAGCATTAGTAAGGAAAGGTTACTTATTTTCTAGAAGGTTAAGTTTGCTTGGGACTTAAATTCCCTGCTGAAATATCACATACTGTAATTTAAACTTTATGATTGTTCTGGTAGGGCATTATATACAAATGTAATTCAGCAGGGGAGAGCTCTTTCCACCCAGGAATCTGGCTGTGTTGGATGTGTTTAGGGTGTCTCTTGCTTAGCTTTTTAACTGCTGGCAGCCTGTCTGTTTGCAAGTGCATTTCACTTTGGCTTATGTGGTTTAATATCAGGTTATACTGTATTAAACAATATCAATCAAATTTGAGTTTTTGACTTTTGATAGCATCTTCCATGAAACTACCAATGAGATTGGGAAATGGATCTATATGATTCATGGATGAGCAAATATGTAAACAATTTGCTTTAAATTGTAGGAGGAAAAATGCTTAGTTCCATTACAATAGACCAGTAGACTGGTCATCTGAACTTATAATATAGTAGAGCAAGGGGGAATGGCATCTTGAAAGAAAAGGCAGGTGGGAAGAATCTCACTGTAACTGGCACTAGGCTGCATTCCTAGTTGTTATAAATCAGAACCATTGAACAATTACAAGATCACCTGAAAATATAAAAATTCATTTCTCTGGAAGAACTCCAGAAAAATTTAATATCAAGATTGTCTGTCTATCATCTCTCTCTCTCTCTCTCTCTCTCTCTCTCTCTCTCTCTCTCTCTCTCTCTCTCTCTCTCTCTCTCTCTCTCTCTCTCTCCCTCCCTCCCTCTCTCTCCCTCTCTCCCTCCCTCCCTCCCTCCCTCCCTCCCTCTCTCTCCCTCTCTCCCTCCCTCCCTCTCTCTCTCTCTCTCTCTCTCTCTCTCTCCCTCCCTCCCTCCCTCTCCCTCTCTCCCTCCCTCCCTCCCTCCCTCTCTCTCCCTCTCTCCCTCCCTCCCTCCCTCTCTCTCTCTCTCTCTCTCTCTCTCTCCCTCCCTCCCTCCCTCCCTCTCCCTCTCTCCCTCCCTCCCTCCCTCTCTCTCTCTCTCTCTCTCTCTCTCTCCATCTTAAATCCTCTATGGGTTTTACAGAATATAAAGAAAATGTTTTTTAGAATTTATAACTTCAATGGATATTGAGATCACTACATTGAATAAGAGATTGCAGGGTTGAGATTCTGGAATGAATCTCTTGTATTGTGACTGTAGCACTGAAAACCCATTGGTTATGTTCTGAAGCATTAGTTGACAGCAGAGACAATATGTTTTTAATTTACTTAGAAAACACGTTTAACTTCATTTTTGGAAGGCAAGAAAGCTATTTGAATACACTCTTGCATGTTTGGATAATAATAAAAATGTCTTAGAATGGAATGAATATATTTTCATATCATTCAGAATGGAACAATATATTTCATATTATTTTAGTAACATTCTGGGTTAATCTCCCCACCCCCATTAAAGGAACCAAAGAGAGGTTATGGGTCATGTGGGTTAGCCCTGCTGTCTGTCACACCCAGATATATTGACCTTTGCCTCCTGCACTTTTGATTCACTTGGAAAACATCTGTGTGTATATGTATTAACAAATCATCTGCATCGGAGAGTTTATATCTTTCTTCATGATGTGACTGAGCTCCAGTTTAAATATATGGATGGCTTGTAAATTTTTCAACTGTCAAGAACTGCAAAATCACAAATGCTCATTTGGGAGATGAAATTTATTTTAACATTCCATCTGAAACTGCATTTGTTATTCATATAGCAGTGTAGTTACTACATACATAGCACTGTTCAAAGTCTCTGCCCCAGAAGCTGGTGCTAGATTTCATTAATAAGGCAACAGGAAATGGAGAAAGTAAGGAGCCAGTGGAGTTCCACAAAATCAGATAGCTTGGAGATAAGTTTGAATACATTAATTGTCTCATAGACAATGCAACAAGAAAAAAAAGTTACGGAGTGGCGAAAGTTTACAATGATGAATAAATTATTCACTATGGAATCTAAATTAATTTCTGTTCTCTAGATTACCAGATTGAAAATTGACCGAAATCCATTTGCAAAAGGGTTCAGGGATTCTGGAAGAAACAGGTAAGAAAACTCTTTCAGTCTTCCCTTCTCAGCATGCCAATTTCTTATGGGTCAGTTGATGAAAGAGAAGATATCTCTTGCTATGGGCAGGGGATGGGACTAGAAGACCTCCAAGATTTCTTCCAGCCCTGTGACTCCATCCCCATGCACAATGTATTAGGAAGCGAAAATGCTCTGCAACCAACACTTATGGCAACATATTTGTTTTGGAGTTCACATCTCTTTTAGTAAAACTTTCCTCAAGGCAGCTTAGAAGTAATGATACAGTAAACCCAGAATCCTACAGGGACAGACACAGTCCAGCAACCTTAACCTTACACTTTATGGTTAAGGAAGCTGTTCGGCAGTTTGGCGGGTCAAATCCCGAGTGCCGCATAACAGAGTGAGCGCCTGTTACTCGTCCCAGCTTCTGCCAACCTAGCAGTTCGAAAGCACGTAAAAATTCAAGTAGAAAAATAGGGACCGCTATGGTGGGAAGGTAACGCCTTTGGCATCTAGTCATGCCGGCCACATGACCATGGAGACATCCTCAGACAAGTGCTGGCACTTCGGCTTTGAAACGGAGATGAGCACCAGCCCCTAGAGGTGGAAATGACTAGCACGCATGTGTGGGGGAACCTTTACCTTTACCTTTTATTCACCCATGTGCCCTTGCCTTCCCCACATTTTCTATGCTTCTCATCTGTTGCACACGTTTCTCACTGATCCTTGTGCATAAGCAATGTTATGTGCAAGAATTGATGGACCTGTTTATTAATTGGCTGAAAATTTTCAGAGAAATAATTGAAATAGGCAATTTGTGCATGAGGTTTTTTTCAGTCACTGTGTGGTAATGTGGTGATTAGAATGAAGTACTGCAGTTTGATCCTGACTGTCTCAAGCTTGACTTAGCCTTCCAATCTTCTGTGGTCAGTAAAATGAAGGCCCAGATTGTTGGGAGCCATATGCTGACAGAGTGCTGTGAAGCATTATGGAGTGTATATAGAAGTCTAAGTGCTAATTGCTATTGTTCTAAGGACAACAATGCTATTATAATATCCAAGTGCCACTGGAAAAATAGACCAAAATCTCCAGCTTTAGAGTTCTGCTTCTATGCCATGTTTGGTCAAGCAAGGTGCTTAATATCTGCTGATCTGTAATAAATTGTATTAAATTTATTGGTAGAAAATTTAGTGTAATGCTTAAAATGATATACTGCTTTTTGCAATGCTGTTTTCTCAGAGTTTAGTATAATTATCATCTGCTACTTGAATTAATCTTTGTGCAATACATCTTTTTAAAATATTAATGTAAATTGTTGCTCCCTAGCCAAATGTAAAGCCAGATAGATTTGTATGGATTAGCTGCACTGCTAACCAATTCCCTGTCACACACTTCTAAAACCAATACAGCAAACATCATCATGAAAAGGAAATCAGCATAAATGTTTTCATATTTTGAAATGCATTGCCTTGCAGAACAGTCTTGTTCATTTAACTCATCTGAACCTATGTTGGGAATCAATAAACTGCACCTAAACCTCATTCTGTCCCTCCCTTTACTCCCAGGCCCCTTTTCAAATTAAAAGTTGAAGAGGTTACTTGTCATTATCGTGAACTGAGGACGTTAAAACAAGAAATTGGGAAGGGCTAATTTAATTATTTATGCAAATGACTTGTGATTCAAAGATTACTGGCTAAATTCAAGCATACTGAATGAGACCTCCAGAAGGTCTTAATGTACTACATTTGGACATTTTCTTACAAATTCTAGGAATCATGATAACTTGTGATTTACTCATACCAAGCACTCAGAGGCTGTCAATTAAGCAATTGAAGTGATAATATCTTAAGCCTGTTAACTGGAGAATCCTTGATTTACAACATTCTGGAATTTTGATTGCTAAGTGATATGGTCATTATGCAAGTCATCCCCTGATTGGATATGATTTTATGATCATTTTTATCATGGCTATTAAGCAAACCACCTGGTTGTTAAATGAATCCAACTTCCCTAACTGACTTTGTTTGTTGGTAGTTGGCTGGGAAGGTTGCAAATAGTGATCATATGACTGCAAGATGCTGCAACTGGTTTTTTTTTAAAAAAAGTTTTATTATTTTTTTAACATAATCACCTTAATATTCGGTAAAAGTGTGTTGTCTGGCTTTACATTTAAGAAACATTCACTAAGAGTTGATTTCTATAATCTATAATCCACATAACTTTACTTGATTTCCTCTTTTTCCCATAATGTTCTATTTACTAACCTTAATTTAATACAATTGTTATTTTAGTGAATGACGATTGAGTATAAAAATTTCCTAATATTTCTAAAGATAATAATCACATCAATATAATATTCCTTTTCTATCTAGTCATACTGGTTGTCTCATCATAGATCCTGTTTACAGTTCTTGTTTACATTTGTTTTTCCCACAATGTTCAAAAAATTCTTACTGGTTAAGATTTTCTCAGAGTTAATTACATTTAAATATTTAAGTCTATTTTTTCTCATGTAAGCCAACCCAATACTTTTACCTTTCTTAAGGAATAAATAGACTAAAAAAACAAAAAAGAAGAATAAGAATAAGAAAAGGATAGTATGCTACTTAAAATCCCTATTTCCTATAACCTAATACATATTTATTTCCAAACAAATTTCATTCTTTTTTACCATAATTAAAAATATATTTAATCTTTAAATATTCCATTTAATAAATCTAGTCCTCTAGTCTTTTAACTCTTATTCAAAACATTTTTTAATCCATTGTAATTTTCTTAAAGTCAATTACCCTTTATATAAGCCATTCCAACTCTTTTATATTACTCATATCAAGAAATAAAATAAAAAGAAAGAAGAAAAAGAAAGCACTATGCTACTTGAGGGGCTTATCCCTCTTAAAAAATTCATATCCAAAATCTTTCTATTTCTTTAACCATATTTGAACAGGTGTTTCTTTTTAAAATATTCTCTCTGATAGGCCCCATCATCTATTTTCTTAATTTTCACTTAAGCCTTTTTCTTTTGCCCAGTATCTTTCTTAATTAATATGTTCTGCTGAATCAAAGAATCTTTCCATATTCTTGTAGGTGTTACTGTAAATATAAAAGGTAGGTCAAGTACAATATCTTTGTATTTATTTTTTTTCTTGATAAGTTCTTTCTATAAATCTCTGATTTTCCATGATGACCAAGAATCCATATTTTTTTTTCTCTGCAAATAGCTTTGGGGTCAGAGTTAAACAGATACTTGTAATCCAGAAAGTTCAAAAAAGTTTTTTTTGTTCCCTGAAGTTTATAAGTCTCACTTTGTCTGCAGCCCAGATTGTTTTCTTTTTTGTCACAGCTGTTCTCTATTGTTAGAGCTTTGAAGGTCACAAGTAGAAATTAGTTTTTTCCAGATTTTACCAAGTCCTGTAGGAAGGCCATAGCTGTCATAGTATCCATCCACCACTAGATGTCAGCACCGGTTTATTTTTCAAATTTTCAAAATGAACAAATTGCCTTTAAAATGAGAATCTTAACCCTTCAGTATTTTCAAACTTATCCAAATTTAGGTTTTATAGTCATTTCATTTCATCTCAATACATTTTGGTTTTCCACAAAAGGTTTAGTTCGCTGCTTCTGTTAGTAAAAGGGTGGGGCAAACATCCCGCTCCTTCACTTTCTGAGGTTTTTTTCTTCTTGGGTTTTTTTTTCTTCAGAAAAGTTGATAAGTAGTATAGAGAAAATCAATGTTCTTACCCAGATTCAAACATGCTGTTTACAATCAGCTTAAAATAGTGCTTTTGATTTTGGTTGCTTCCAGCTTGGGCTAGACTCTGAAGTTAAGCTAGCCTTTCTCCTGTTGGTTTCTGGAAGGCTTCTCCTGGACCAACTGGGTTGACCGTTGTCTCTCTGTGATCCCCAGGACTTCCTTCCTTTTTGTGGGGCGGCTTCTGGCCCATTTAGGGTCCCCTAACAGGAAGAAACTCAGCCGAAGGGCACGAACCCACGAACCCATTGATTGCTGCGCTGCTGCGCTGCTGCGCAGGACCGGAAGTCACAAGATGCTGCAGCTGTTGTAAATGTGATCCAGTTGCTAAGTGTCCAAATTGACATGATCATGGGGGTGGTATAATGGTTGTAAATTTGAAGAGTGGTTGTAAGTCATTTTATCTGAGGCCATGTTAGGTTTGAGTCAGTGTTAAATAAATGGTCGTAAGCTGAGGATATTCTTAGGAGACAAACTTCAAATACAGAATTTTTTTAAGAGTGAAGAGGGCCATGCTTGCAAATTAACAGATCTAAGCATATAGTATTGTTTTGTCCAGGATATGCCAGTGCACCTGTCCTCTTTTCTTTCAGTTGCCACCATTTTATGGCTGGCCATTTGTAAAATCACTAAAAGTCTAGGTTATTATTCTCTATTCTTCTCCTAATTGCAAATTTTCCAGCAACACATATGTTCTGACTCACATTTGGAAGTGGCCACAAGTAAGTTCCATCATTTAATTTTTCATTAAAATAAAATTTTGTGGTTATGAAGCATCAGGAAAGGCATTAAAGTACAGCAGCTGCTCCTAAGTTAAAATGATCCACAAAAATGTGTTTGATTATGTAAATGGAACCAAGGATCACAAAGACAAAAAATAGTGATAACTTATTAAGCTCTTATATTTCATTTCCAAGTTTTGTTCCTTTTAAATCTCTCTCTTTTTCTCTGTGTTTCTCTCCCTATGTTTTCTGAGCATGAAATATGAGTAACATGTATCAAAAAAGAGAATGTATTTTCTTTTTCTTTTTTTTTATCAACCTTTTCTATTTAGTAATTTGTTTTTCTTCCTTTGCTGAAAGGGAGTTGAGGTCTGTTTGCTCTCAGTGTGTGGTTTTATTTTTTTAATTGGCTAGTGTAGCATTTGTAAGATGTGCAATTGGCATTCATACATGGCTTTAGTTTGTTCATATAGTCCATTTATCCCACACAACCCTGTTAAATTGAATACTTCCCTCAAGGATTGGAATAGGCTGAAGCTTCCAATTCCTTTTAGGACACTGAAAGATGTTTTTTGACATTGATTTGTATTGCTTTTGAAATGTTTTTACTGCTTTCATTGTGAGTTACGGTACATAAAGTGGGTGGCCAAACAGGTTTCTAAAATAAATAAAATTTGTTAAGATGAAATATTTGGATACATAAATCAATTTTAAAAAAATATGATTCTGCACTAGACCAAGGAAGAAATCTAATGTAATATAGTTCTAGACTTGGTAGTTGGGCTTTGCATGTCTTATCTGGTAGTCAGAGAAGTCAGTCCAGCAGAGTTGCAATATTACATCCTGTCCTTTCTAAACAATTGATTGTTTGAAAGTTAAAGAATGCTAGGTAACAGAATGATGTTTATTCATTTAGTTATTTCTCAATTTCTACCATACATATCCCAATACTTCAGGAGGTTTATAACATTAAAAAATGAAGCACAATGATTAAAATTGATGCAATTAAATCAAAATCCAAACCAAAATCCATCCTTAAAATAATTAAAAGTTTGGTGAAAGACACACATTATTGTCCTCTTCCTAAATTCTGGGAGAATTGGAGCCAAATGGGTATCTTTTTTTCTTGCATACCAACAGCCAAACTTCCAGCAACAGAGGCTTCTTCTGAGGACCCTCTCTGGCTGAGTTAGGTAATTGGGTTGGTTCAGGTAATTGGAAACTAAGCCATTAAGGCAGGGGTGTCAAACTGCCGGCCTATGGGCCGGATGGGTGATCCAGAAGCCTTACCCACCCCATTGTCAGCAATGGCAAAATAGTCCCGGTATGTCTCGCGACGTCATGTGATATCGCAAGTTTGACATGTCTGCATTAAGGGATGTAAAGGGTAAACTAGAACCTTATAGCAGGCAACTAATAATCTATTTCAGCTATTAGGAGTCAGTTTAAATCTTTTAGAGCAGGCACCATATCATTCCTGACCTTGACTGCCATATTTTACATCACCTCAATTTCTGGACACTTTTCAAGAGAAGCCCCAGAAAAAATGCACTACGGCATTTGAGCTATAAACCAAGGCACAGCTAACCACTAAATTCAGTCCAGTTCAAGAAGTACTGCAGTTGCTACACTAGCCATAACTATGAAAATATTCTCATTTCCATTTGCAAATCAAATGATGCCTACAGGTCAAGGAATCTAGATTTTGATAATAGGCTATCTTGGGGAATGCAACTCCATCCAGTTCAGGCTTCAATTCAGTCTTGAAGTTCAGTTTTCACCTCACTAACAGCACCTTTGTTTTGCTTGGATTTAATTTCAGCGTAATTTCCTACGCAATCGCTTGTGGCCCTTGAAGGTTTGAAACTCTTTCTCATTTATTTGTACAGCCTCTTTTTATATGTGATCAGTAGCTTTTCATTTAGTGAAATGATTTAATTAAACTCATATAGAGAAATGAATCCAAAGCCCAGAATAAATAAGGCAAATAATAATGAAAATTATGTGATCAGAGCAGCTTTAATGTGTAATGTAAAAATGGCTTTTCCAGTTTCTTTCCCATTAATGTAGAGTTGATGCTAAAAATTCTTCCTGACCTTAGTTTTCCATCCTATTATGCTCATCTAGAAGAATGCTTTGGTGATATAAAGCCTGTCTGTATTAAAGCCATATCATTTCAGAAAGAGCTGAATGATGCTATACTATAGTTCACCAGGGGGGATAACATCATTTTTCCACCCAGCTCTTTCTCATTCATCTCCACTTTATCTATTTCCCCAAGTCTATCTCTCATTCATCTTAATAATTTTGAATATATACAGTTATAGTTTGTAAATGAAATGTGAATTCTTTTTGCCTTTTTATTATAAACATCTGGAAAAGTATTTATTAAAAATTAAATACAAGAGCATACTTTTGCCAGACAAAGTATCACACTGAATTTACATTTGCTAACACATTGCAAGGTCAAACTGAAACTTTGCAAAGTATTAGGAAATGATATTTTCATACAAGTAGAAAAACATCCATGGCCTAGATCTGGTTATTGAGCTTTCTGCAAAAATTTGGCTTGGCATAATTTTAGTGCATCCAAAATTATTTCAAAGCAATATGCTAGTCAGCTGCTCAAGGAGTTAAATACAAATCCTCCTTGATGCTGGACCTTCATAACAAACAATCCATAGTAACAGAATTTTAAGTACAAATCAAACACTGGATGTTAGAGACATATCTCAAGTATTAAGCCAGATCTAATAGGATTTTCATGAGTGAATGCTTTGCTTTCCATGATTGCAGTATTCTTACTAAGCAACACTCCTCAGCTTTTTGTTTTCTGGCAAGAAGCCATTGTGTGAGAGAATGGACATGGATTTATGAATATAAAAAGGCAAAAATAAATGAGCTGGCAGGCTTTTTAAAAAGCAAATGGGGTTTCCTTGTGGTCTTAGTTTCTAAAATGTGCTCAGAAAGAGTTAATTTTAGGCTTAGCTTCATATACTCAAACAAATTCTTCATCTGATAGGGCTCGCAACTTGGGCGTCCTCCTTGACTCCCGGCTCAATTTTGAAGACCATATAGGAGCCGTGACCAGGGGGGCTTTTGCCCAGGTTCGCCTGGTGCGCCAGTTGCGACCCTATCTGGACCGAGATGCCCTACGCACAGTCACTCATGCGCTCGTGACCTCCCGTTTAGACTACTGCAACGCTCTCTACATGGGGCTGCCCTTGAGGACCACTCGGAGGCTTCAGCTGGTGCAGAATGCGGCCGTGCGAGTTGTGATGGGAGTCTCCCGATACTCCCATGTAACACCTCTACTCCGCGAGCTGCATTGGCTTCCGGTTGCCCTCCGGGTGAGATTCAAGGTGCTGGTGATGACCTATAAAGCCCTAAATGGCTTGGGTCCGGGATATCTGAGGGAACACCTGCTGCCGGCATCAAGTTCCCTTCGTCCAGTGCGCTCCCACAGGGAGGGTCTTCTCAGGGTGCCACCGGTAAGAGATTGCCGGCAGACGACACCCAGGGATAGGGCCTTCTCAGTGGGGGCGCCTGCCCTTTGGAACCAGCTCCCAGTGGAGCTGAGGACTGCCCCCGACCTCCGTTCATTCCGCCGGGACCTGAAGACCTGGCTCTTCGAGCTCTCTGGCCCAGGCTGAGGATTAATCTTATTTTAACTGGGCTTTTATTTATACAGGGACAAATATAATTTTTTTAAAATTTGTTTTTAACTTTTGTATCTTGGTTTTTTAATTACCCTGTAAACCCCCCTGAGTCCTTCGGGAAAGGGCGGTATATAAATGTAATAAAATAAATAAATAAAATAAAATCTTGCAGAAAAACCTTTATTGGCAATTACTCTAGCAATTTTCACCCCTAATCTTAGAGCTCATTTCAATCTCATTTGAAAAGCTTTCCTTCATCAGAAGCTCCTTTTTATCTGGGAAAGGCTGACATGTTATAATTGTAACTTCACATAAATGTAGTCCAGTGAATGAATGGCACATGTGCCTATTATGTACATGTGCTGTTTTATGGGACATTCTACTCTGAAGAAGACTTTTTAGGGTCCAGTCTTTATACATGTGTCTTGGGGAAAGTCCCACTGAATGCATTGGGAATATGGCATCAGATACTGTATGTCTGAAAGTGTCAGTTTGGAGCTTAGAAGAGGAGTCAGAGAACAATGATGGTTGTAAGCAACAAGGGAGGAGGACCATATGGAAGGCATTACTGAAACAAAGAAATATATCAACTATCATTTACCATTTTTGTACCATAGGATCCTTTTATATTACCTGTTATTACAATGTAGTGGTCTTCCACCTCCTCCAAGAAAATCAAACAGAGACCAAACTAGAATTGTGCATATTTTTCTCTTTTTTTTTTCCTTCCTGGCTATCATGAATAAAAGCATGAAAAATAGAGTTTGTCATAGAATAAGCACCAGAATTGTAGTGTGTGTTGTTTCTTAATCAATAGCTTAATAGTATACGTGAGCCAAGTTATATAAAAGAGGTTTGTCTTTGGTTTGTAATTCAAATATTCAATAATTTCCATGGAGACTCTGAACATCTCTTGTAGATTTAGTAATGACATGATGTAATTGGGTTTTGTGAACATCGGAATCATCTGGGTTACATTTAAATTTTGCTGCATTTTTCAAACATAAAGTGGAAACACTGTATGCAAAGTTAAACAATATACACCAGCAGGCTCTGATGAGATGGATGAATACCTGTCTCCTGTGATCCCCCAATCTGGAAAAAGGAGAAATGTTGGCAAACTCTATATTGTCATATGAATTTGCTTATGCTGATATCACATAAATCATATGTGTAAAGAAATTAATTAAAGTCTTGTTGCATCACCATATTTGTAGTATTTCTTGTTTTCCACTGTGTGAACTTTGGATATAATGGCTTCAGTTATCTTTAGCAATCTAAACATTTTTTGTATTAAATTCTCATTGAGTTCTGGGTGGTCATTTTACTGAGAGAGAATATCTGTGATGAAACATTCTGTATTCCTATTCCCAATTGCTGCTTGCAGACATTTAGCAGCTAATAAAAAGGTAAAGGTAAAGGTTCCCCCACATGTGCGTGCTAGTCGTTTCCAACTCTAGGGGCCAGTGCTCATCTCCGTTTCAAAGCCGAAGAGCCAGTGCTTGTCCGAGGATGTCTCCGTGGTCATGTGGCCGGCATGACTAGATGCCAAAGGCGCACGGAACGCTGTTACCTTCCCACCGTAGTGGTCCCTACTTTTCTACTGGCATTTTTACGTGCTTTCGAACTGCTAGGTTGGCAGAAGCTGGGACGAGTAACAGGCGCTCACTCTGTTACGCGGCACTCGGGATTCGACCCGCCAAACTGCCGACCATCTGATCGACAAGCTCAGTGTCCTAACCCACTGAGCCACCACGTCCCTTTAGCAGCTAATACACCCTGGTAATTTCTCCACTCTTAAATGAACTATTAAAATCCTACATTTTGCCAACTACATCCTTGCTTCCGGGGTAACTTTGGAATGTTAGCTCCATTCCTTTTTAGCTGGAAAAAAAAACCTCCTGTCTTTTCATCAGCAAAGGGGCTTTAGGGACCTTGAACTCCAGAATTGGAAGGTGAGCACATTCTTAAAGTTAATGAACCAAAAGAAAGAGGACAGAGGAGAGGAAAGAAAGCAAACAACAAATGATTGAATAATAGCAGAAGGTGAATTACTCTCTCTTTTCTTAATACTTCCTTCATGTTATTTAGAGTGAAGAAGCCATCCTGAACCCTGAACACATTCCCAGTTCATCACTGCCCCTGATTTTGTTCTGTGGCATATCATCAGCTCCCTCTTCCCCACCCGCCCCCCATAAACTGCATTGAATTCTTTGCCTTGCTTCAGGTGGACATGTAGTTCAGGCCTAATCTTCTGGGGCCATTTCATTCATGAAAAGTGGGGGGAAAGCATACTCATTCTCTCTCATTTTACAGAGGAAACTAGGAAGATGGATGTTGTGTCATTAGAAATATAGGATGATAAAATTAACAACAGTTGTCAAGTTGGTAGAGAAAATCATGCTTTTTCTTACTCGCTAAAGGAGAAATACATCTTCACTGATGTTTTTAACCTTCCTTCCCTCTTCTCTTCTTTTTTCATTTTGCAGAACTGGCCTGGAGGCCATTATGGAAACATACGCATTTTGGAGGCCTCCTGTGCGCACGCTCACCTTTGAAGATTTCACCACCATGCAAAAACAGCAAGGTGAGCCACTTTTATAAGAGGCAGCAGATGGGTGGCAATGGAATAGCTTCAGAGTGTCATAAGAGACATCTGGCATCCAGCTGAATTCATGAAACTCCTAAGTCTCTTGACAGTCAGGCAAAGATATAAAACAGAATAGTCCAGCTACTAGTTTCAGAAATGGGGAAAATTTGTAACATAGAGCCTTCGAAGCCATTCAAAGGGGCTATTCTTATCTGGGCTACCTCCCCTGTGGTAGAGGGGAGGTCTGTTGTTTCATATGCACATACTTTCTATTCAGATGTTTCCAAGCTAAACCCCCGGTTAGGCACAAATTTTGTACCTGACCTAGCTAGGAAAGCCTTCTTCTGCCTGAAATTTAAGAGTTGATTGGAGTCAACAATGCTAAAAGTATGAACCTATATGACCTGTTTCATGAAGAGATTCATGCCTTTTTAAAAGCCTGTCTAATGAATCACCAGATCGAGTGCATATTGTCGTGTTTTTTTTTCCAGTTGATCAATGGGTGTTCTTCCAAGTAGTTGAGCTATTGCTACCTCCCATTCCATGCCCTTTATAATTCTCTGATGATGTTGCTTGTTTGTATGCTTACGGTTTCTACCTTGCCTCCCTGCTGGGCCCGGCTACTTCTTGTCACTGCCAAGGAACATACAGCACTGTTAGATGATCCCTGACTTTAGCAAAGGCCACTTCTGAAATAAACCTTTGCTGATATATTTCCTGGGAAAACTGGCAATATTTTCTGTCTGTCTGTCTGTCACAATATCCTTTGAGGATTTACATTCTTAAATAATATAATGTTCAGGGATGAAAATTCTAAATGGTCACCGGAAAATCCTAACACTGGTTAAGGGATCCCTGTCTTCTCCTGACTGATAAGATGGCAGAAAGAAGCTAAGCTTTTTTTTTTCCTTTTCTCTTGCTTTTAAGAATATTTAAGCAACTAGTTAAGATTATTATGATTTATTCCTGAGTAATTGTACTCCATTGCAGGTGTTAAGAATTTTCTGCAAAATAAATTTCCCAGACCTTTTTTGTTTATTTAAAACACTATATATACTGACTTTCTGTCTCAAAAATGGAAATCTAGGTCAGTATTTGCAATTAAATAATTAAAAATACAAAATCAAATAAAGCAAAGAGAAGCAATTAGACACACTGCTGCAGAAAATTCTATACGATTAAAAGAAGTCATCAGGAAATTAAAATATTAAACAATTGAAATCTGTAGCACAGATAAACTATTTAGGCTCTGAGAGGGTATATTAGACCTGAAAGCAGTCTAGTGCCCTTAGGAATATGATCCCACCTGGCAGAATAGTATGTTTTGCTTTCCTCCCCAAAATCTCTACAAATTCTTTCAGCCTCCTGTCGTTCAGGTGAAGAAGTAGGAAAGACCCGTTTTGTTGTTTCAGAGTACATATGATTGTGCAGTGCTGTGGATTCAAATACCCAAAAATATTTTGGATCAAAAGGGTGTTTTTCTAGAGTGGTAAGCTGTGGGTCCATGCAGGAAAAGGCATGGTTGACCTAAGCAATGCAGTCAGGTACTACATTTGTACCTCAGTGCTCCAAAGCATCTTTTTGCCTTTGAATACAAAGTGCTAAGAACACTTCCAAATGGGTCTTCTTCAGTGGTACCAGTATGAATGCAGAATATCATCTATGGAATTGACTTAGCCAAACACTTCCATTAGACATATTAGTGGTCATATTAGGTTGGTCACTTTAGTTCACTTATCATTTATCTTTTCCTTTATTGCTCATTTTATTAAGATCATTGAATTCCTTCTCTATATTTTTAATAATAACGATATTTATTTTATATTGTAAACAACAGAAATAAATTCTCAGAAACATACATAAGACATTGTTGCACATGTGTAGAATTCGAAAGATTTTTATTTAATAGCAATGTAAATGCAGAGATGGCAATTTAAGGGTGGTGTTGTGGCTAAAGACAATCTAAAATGGGAGTCAGAAAAACAACTGCATTACAGTACACATTTGCATCTTATACAGTTTTGACTGCAGTTTAGATCTTCAGTTTACAGTGTATATCTTTTGAGTGTTCCTCTTTTAGTTTTAATTAATATGAAAAGTTTACCTAGGCTCACCTTTGTCCACCCACCCACATTTGTGGCATGATCTGACACAGAGCAGACAAAAAGACGGTATGGTACAACCTTGCTACACCCAGAATGGTCATCTTTTGGTTAGCAAGTTTTCTTATAAAGTGCCAGAAACTGCAGCCATCTCTCCCATATCCCCTACTATGCTTCTATTCTGGATCAGATGGAACTGAACCACAGGGGTAAAGATCAGGATTTAATTAAAATTGGTAGAGTCTAAGCTGGGTTTTCTAGATCTGTTCATCTGTTATTCAAAGACTGTTTTTTTTCAATCCAAAGTTTATTCAAATATATGAAAAGGTCATTGCTCAATTATGACACGTGTGTGAGCTGTGCAATTGGAAACCCTCTTTCAATTATATGGAGCTACTTCAGGAATTTAACACCCAACCCAATGGCACTTTTGCCTGTTCCTAGTGATGCCCTTCTGCTGTTACATGCCCTATAAACTAGAATTCCCCTTATATCCTGCTTGCTTTTAAAAAAAATCCCTGCCTAGACAAGCTGTAATAAATAATGTCCTCTGCTTAGCAGGAAAAATATTGATTGGAACAAGTAAGATAGTTAATCAAAGCTACAAAATCTCCAAACCCCTCCTTTATTCGGCATATTAGAACAGATTGTTCCTGTAATAATACTACCCAACTCCATTACAACATTCTTTGCAATATTTGAATGTGTTATTTCCAAGCCATGCATTGCTGATATCTATGTGATGAGTGTTCCTTTATCAGAATTGTGTTTGATCCTAAAGGACTTTTGCTTTTGTTGTTGCTAGACAGCTATCAATTTGTTGATATGGAGGAATTATGTAGTCTCATAATTCAGACTTTCTTTTGAATATATATATATATATATATATATATATATATATATATATATATATATATATATATATATATATATATATATATATATATATATATATATATATATATATATATATATATATATTCGAATCTCAGAAGGGTATGGCTGACTGATGAAAACAAATAAGTTTGAAATGCATATCAGTCTCCCTTTAATTCTTTGTTAGCAATCTAAAATTTACACAAATATGAGCTGTCACTGTTGTGACTACTGCCTGTTGGCCTTCGGTTAGGCCGAAACAGGAAATAAAGATTTGTCCCATGTTTGGGACCTAGCAAGGTAATCTAAATAGTTAACAAGCATATATATATAAGGATGATCTCACCACTACTCTTCCTGGAATTTATTGTCATATGTAAGCTGTTTCCTGCAGGGTATTTACACAATCTAATTCTGAGTAAATATACATGGGCTTTTCCTAGAATTTGTTTTAATGGTCTTCTTTCTCCATTATTGGTGAGAAGATTTCATGAGACTCCTTATTCTCAGAAACATTGTCCTTGTGACTCTAAGGTGACAAAAACTCTTGCCTACATCTACTTATGGTGTCTTTTGTATGATATTCTGAGATGTGCTGTTTCCAAAACTGAGGGTCATACAAACTTTACATACATGATTTTTTTAAGGGACACTGACTTATAATTCACATTGCCAAATATCTTCACTGAGCCATATAGTGGTAAAAACTTTGACATTGGATATGTTGTTCTTTTGTTTTGTGATAATTTTTGGTAATGGGTTTTCTGAAGGAATGCTGGTCAAAGATCACAATTAAGAGGTTGCTATTGTTATTAAAGTGCTTTCTATAGTATACGCTATAATCTAGAAGTTCCTTAACATTAATAGCAAATTTGAAGGGAAGAAAGTTAGATCCGGATAAGGGCACAGATGAAAAAGGTGACTTTCTTCTCAACTTTCCAAGAGCTATTTTAAAGTGAGACTCAACAAGGGAATATATCTTTTGCAACTTGGTTAGCTTGTTTTCTCCTAGCAGTAAGATTGTATAAGAGATCCCAGTGCATTCTGGGGCATAAATCAGAGCATGGAATATATTTTAACTCCTCATTTCTTTGGGAATATCCTTGGACCTGAAACTTGTGGCATTTACACACTTGATTAGAAGGGTCTTGTATTAATATCTGCACTGATAACCTTCTGTCCTCCTCTTGGTTATCAAATAACATGCTCATAGCAGCTACAGCAACTGCTGATATAGTCAAGTAATATAAGGAAAGGAAAATATTTAATGTATTTTTAGCTGCTTTAAATGTAATTTGGCAGCTGAAAAACCAGGAAGGAAGCCAACACCATGTGACTAGTTAGTACCCTGCAGGCTATTAGCAACTGTTCTTTTGGCTGCTCAGGCAAAGGTGGCACGCACAAAATGTGGTTTCCAGTTCAGAACTTGCTTGCTAAAGTCTTGACTTGATTCACTTACCAAATGGATCATCTTTACTTTGTATGCAATTGTATTGTAATTGCAAAAGAGGAAATCTAAAGGTTCTTCAAATGCCTTGCTTGTTTTTTCTACAAAGGTCTTACACAATTCAGGAGATCCAAAAGCAGAGAATGCCTAGTGTTAAAAGAGCAACTTCTTGCTGCCCCAAGGGCCTATTTGCAGAGCCAAATGCTTGCATGAGACTGAGCTCCTAAACAATATTTCGACTTCTAATCTCCACATTAAGGGAAAAGGATTGTGATGATGCCCTTCATTGCAATTGGATGATCTCTTATTCCCAGACGTTTCTACATTATGATCAGCTTCTGGGATGAGTACTGAATTTAGTAGTATTTTATAAAGGCTCTAAATACTAACCAATCTTTCAAATGACTTATAAATAAGTGCTACTTCTAACTAATGCAATATTCCTTAAAGTATACATTTTGTTAGACTCAAATGGGGCTCAAAAACTGGGGGGGGGGAAATCTATCACAATTGTTTCTTTTCTTCTACTCCATATAACAATCATACTTTGAGGGCTTTTAGGTTATCCAGGTCCATCTTCTGCACAACGTAAGAATCTAAGATAAAATATCCTCAAGAGATGGCCTTCAGTTTTGTCAAGGGACTCTGACATTAGAAGCCTTGCCAGTTGATAATCCAAATAGTAAATTGCACAAATTTTATTCATGGAGGTTCATATCACATGGTAGAACTCTTATACAAATTCCTGGTTTCAAATTACACAAACTACCTATGTCCACATACACAAACATGCTTCTCTTCTATAACAGTATTGAGAATGTAGTATGGTAACTATATAGTAACCTCGTAAAAGAATAGCAGGACATTTAAAAGCTGTTAATACATAAAAATGGCAGCAATAAAACTTTATTTCACATTATATTGCATCTTTTACATCATATTACAACCTCTTTGGAATGAAAGTAACTTCAATTCCTTGTGAGAGATTGAGAGAGGAAGTCTGACACAAAATCACCTTCATTTTTCAAATAGCTGGGAAGGTGTCACAAGCATCAGTTTGACAAATGCAGATATATATATATACACAATATATATATATGCAGATATATATATACACAAGGGACGCGGTGGCTCAGTGGGTTAGGACGCTGAGCTTGTCGATCAGAAGGTCGGCAGTTTGGCGGGTCGAATCCCGAGTGCCGCGTAGCAGAGTGAGCGCCTGTTACTCGTCCTAGCTTATGCCAACCTAGCAGTTCGAAAGCACGTAAAAATGCAAGTAGAAAAATAGGGACCACTACGGTGGGAAGGTAACAGCGTTCCGTGTGCCTTTGGCGTCTAGTCATGCCGGCCACATGACCACGGAGACGTCCTCGGACAAGCGCTGGCTCTTTGGCTGTGAAACGGAGATGAGCACCGGCCCCTAGAGTCGGAAACGACTAGCACGCATGTGCGGGGGAACCTTTACCTTTACCTTTATATATACACACACACATATATACATATACATATACATATACATACACACATACGTACATACATACATACATACATACATACATATATATATATATATATATATATATATATATATATATATATAGGCAGACATAGATTTTTAAGGCCAAACTAGATATGGTATAAATATTTCATGGCTAGCATCCCATTTGTTTATTTCATTGGCACTGCATTGATTCAGAAATGCAACCTCAGAGAGGTAGTAATTCTTTTTCCCCATGCTATTTTTTTCAATTAAAATTACCACTGAAAGTTACTTTCTTGATGCAAGATATGCCAAGTCTTATATTACAGGAGTGTGATTTCAATGAGGAACATATGTCTTCTATGAAACTGTGGAACACTATAGAGGACCTGAACATTTGTAAGAGCATATAATTAATTCTTCCAAATCATTGACCAATATGACTTATGTAGTAATGACCTACAGCTCAGCAGATATTTCCCAGGGACTGAATTTTGGGAGGAAAGGTAGATGATGGATCTATAAGAAAAAGATTCACTTTGTTTTTAAAATATATTTTTATTTTTCAAAAAAAACAGAAGAGATTGTCAGATGATTTTAATGACATTAATGGGACTCGAGCAACAATCTCATCAAGTTGGAACTTTGCAATGCAAGAAAAATTTCATATCTAAATGTAATCAGAATCTTATTTGTAATAATTAACACTATAAGATGACTAAAAACATAATTATCTTTTTTTTCACTGAAACTTTCATGAACAATAAGATTTCCTGACGAAATAATACCGTGTCCCAAGGCGTTATTGTCACTGGTGTTTATGAATTACTCCTCAACAGAACTGAATGACACTCTGAGTCACAATTTCTTTCTTCTGTTTCTAGTTGAAAGTTGTTATAGTAGTCCTTGACTTATGAGGCCAGACTTTTGTTGCTAAGCAAGATTTTGGTTAAATGAGTTGCAACCAATTTAATGACTTTTTTTAGCCATGGTTATTAAGTGAACAACTACTGTAGTTGCATCACATGGTCATTAAGAGAATCCATCTTCCCTCCATTTTGTTTGCTTACCAGAAGCCCACTTGAAAGGTCATATGACCCCAACACACTGCAACCATAGTAAATATATGTTAATTGCCAAGTGCTAGAATTTTGATCACATGATTGTGGGGACACTACAATGGTCATAAGTGTGAGGACCAGTCATAAGTCACTTGTTTCAGTGCTGTTGTAACATTGAACAGTTACTAAATGAATGGTTGGAAATCAAGGACTACCTGTATCTCTTTAGTTTAGAAAAAAATGTTTTACAAGAAGACAAGCAACTGATAAATATTTTTCAATCACCTTCTTTCAGCATTGGAACCAAAAACTATAATGAAATTCCAGAATACCAGGCATCGGAGAACCAACTCTTCAAAAATGATGTCATCACCCCTAAACTTGGTTTACACTGGGACAAAACAGATGTACAATTAATATCTTACAGATGGCAATTAGATATTATGGGGTTCAGTTTGGTTAGAGAGAGCCAAAAAATGATTAAACAGCTTAAACTAACTTTTAAAAATCACATTGAATCTGATCCAGATTCTCATTATTAAAAATATTTGGCTTTGTTTTATTCAGTTTAATGAAGAGAATTTAAACTACAAAAATAAATCAGAGTTGCAGTAATTCTATACTTTTTCCTTTTCCCACAACAGATTTTCCTGATTTCTATACTGTATGCAATTCTCTTTCCCCCACTATATAAATAGGAAATATTCAGATTGATTGCATAAGCAAAATTTGTTAGTATGTACAGCTATCTAACAAATGTTCTGTATGCAGCTTTTTTTCCAATGTTTAAGCTGAAGCATAAAAAGCAGATAAGCAAATTTTTAGTTTGCTAATTCTTACGATTTTGCCATCCCAACAAAGTAATTCTATAACCACATGTATATGAAGTGGAAAAACAGATCCAGGTGTTTTAAGGTGAATTGTGAGGAGTTTTACATGGGAAACATAAAAGAAACCTCAACTAAGAAAACTCTATTCAGTGAAAAAGAAAGAGTGAAAGTAGTCAAAAACACATTCATTTTGTATTACAAGTAGGTGGAACAGCTTTAACTTTTGTGTATTCCATCTGAAGCATGTTTAGAAACATGATTTTAGGTAGAATTTCCTTTAAAATTTATTAAAGGAAGACCTGCGGATATGTTTGAGCTCCCACACAACTTTAGAAAGTCATAAAAGAAAATCAAAAATCAAAAAGAAGAAACTGCTTTATAATATTACAAATAATAAATTATACAGAAAAAGAAATTAAACATTGATTCCAAAGTAGGAAAGGGGGGGGGGGGCTTGTGCCCTACTGAAATAGAAACAATTTGTGGGGAATTTTTCATAGTGCATAGACAAAAAGAAAAAGCAACAAGCACTAGTAAAGACAATAATAACCGGACTGGAAATTTCCAAAGCTTGATGGACTGACATGAGCTCTTAGTCATATTACAAGTGATGGGTCTGTCTTTAAATAATGTACACTATATGGCCAAGAAAGAAAAGTTATCTTGCTAATGGAAGCAATTGGACAAGGTATTTTGAAATTCAGTGAATGAAAATGAAACACTAGAAATATATTGGTAAATTATATCTGGCACATTTCAGCTTTAAAAGAGTTTTATTTGGTGAGATATTTAACTGAAAAAGAACATGACTAAGTTTAGAAATGATGGATAATGATGGATTCTGAATGGATCAAATGTCCAAAAGATATACAGATGAATACAGATGTATTGTATACAGATACACTATAGTAAGAAAAGCAGAGGCCTATGCGAGGAAGCAGCATGATTAATACGTACATATTTGGTGCTGCTATTTAGACTCAAACATTCAAAAGATATACGGGTAGTCCTTGACTTACACCCATACGTTTAGTGACCATTTGAAGTTACAATGGCACTGAAAAAAAGTGACATGACTGTTTTTCTCACTTATGACCGTGGCAGCATTCCCATGGTCAGGTGATCAAAATCCGGACACTTGGCAACTGCCATGTATTTATGATGTTGGGGTCATGTGATCACCTTCTGACAAGCAAAGTTGATTGGGAAGCCAGATTCAGTTAACAACAATGTTACTAACTTAACAACTGCAATGAATCACTTAACAACTGTGGCAAGAAATGTCATAAAATGAGGGCAAAACTCACTTAACAACTGTCTTGCTTAGCAATGGAAATTTTGGGCTCACTTGTGGTCATAAGTCAAGAACTACCTGTATTGGAATGCAGAGACAAAGGACTATAAAATGACCACATGCTCTAAAACAGGGGTGTCAAACACAATTTCATTGAGTGCCGCAACAGCATCGCGGTTGCCCTTAGGGGGCCGAGTGCGTATGGCCAGGGTGGGCGTGGCCTAATGGGTGGGCATGGCTAGAGTGCGTATGGCCTACTGGGTGAGCATGGCCACCTCTACATCGTTCGCATCAAGGGTGCCTATGGGGGCCTGGGCAGGAGTGGGACAGATCTGAGGGTCTCTGGCAGAAGGAGGGTCTCTGGGCCAGGGCCAAGGCAGAGGGGGCCATTCCCTCACTGTTTCCAGGATGGCTTCGCGGACCACATGAAACCACTTCGCGGGCCGGATCTGGCCCCCGGGCCTTGTGTTTGACATGTCTGCTCTAAAATGATGTGAAGTGGATGTTGCTTTAAAGTCAAAGTGGTATGTACATCATTGTTGAAAATATACAAGCTTAAAGAACCCTGTGGTTATTTTTATGTTTTACTGATTTTATTGTAATTTCTTTGATTATTGTGAGCTGCCTAGAACAGACCTGGGCATTTTACAGCCCCGGGGCCATGTCTGGCCCTTTAGCGGTCCCTATCCAGCCCACGTGAGACCAATCAGAAATTAGAAGTCAAATGTAAATAAGCATATGCCATGCACACAATTCAACTGCACTGTTTTTATTTGGAAGGCAACTGGTATTTTTAAAATTTACATGTGTGTGTGCCTAGGCACCTTCATAGTAAACAAGATCACATAATTTGCTAGTTTTTATAAAGCAATAAAATTTATATTGAGCAGAATTAAGTTCAGCCTATTGATTCAGCCTTCCACAACAGTCCCAGTTTCTCATGTGACCCCTTGGGAAAATTAATTGCCCACCCCCTGGCCCAGTGTCATTGAGAATCAGATAGCGTACAAATTTAATAAATTGTTACTATTATTAAGTAGCAGCCTATTTCCAAATGCCTCAATGAAATGAACACTCTTGAACACTGCTGCCTTACACGCTCCTATTAAATATGCTGCTTTCCTTGCTGTCCTCAGTGATTTCATAAATGTTTCTGGCACTTCATATGTGGTTTTCTGGTGGGACTCCAGTGATCAGGGTTGGATGACTCTTTAAATAATTGAATCAACTTTCAGCACAGAAACATTGTCCAGGTTGCACAAGATGATGACATAAGTGAAATCAATCAACATTGTCTGGTATTCTTATTTTCTGGAAATGTTAGGCACTAGCTGTTGACTTCTGCTGCCTTTTATCACATTATATTGATATTGTAGTCTATGCAAACAAAAATTGATGCCAAAGAAAGTTTTCCCTTAAAAATGAACATATCCAAAATGCAGTGGGAGAATTATAAGGATTCCCAGGACACAGAAAGCAGAATATTGGGCAGAAGTAAAGACACGCGTTTCTTGTACTGTTGAACAACAAAAAGAATTAAGTTCATGTCCGTACATCTAAGTTGAGTTCTTAAAGATGCATTGACTATTCATGCCTGGATTCTCAAAACCAGAAAACAGAGGTGGTATTATTTTCTATGAACTGCATTATAAACTGTTTTTTTTAGTATATTTATAACAAGTGGGGCTTAAAACAAAATGGTTCACTGGGAATTAAGCCTTCAAGAAGATTCTGCTATTTAGGAACACGGTTGACTTTGAACAGAAGCTTAAGTCTCACAAAGGGAAGCAGGATTTCATGGGAGGAGAAGAATGTGGGCTTGTTTTTGGGTACCATTACTGAAAATGGGGGGACATTCTTGACTACATCTTTGGGGGGGATGTGTGAAGAACAAAATAGCAACATTTTTGGAGGGTCATTTGAAGAACCTAGCAAAGGGATATAGTATGATTTGCCATATGCTTAGACTCCCCATCCTAGTGATACTTCCCTTATGGACAGAAATCCAAAGAGAGTGGTGAAGATGCTTGCCTCCCACCCAGAAGTTGAGAGTTCAATCCTAGGTGGTGGCAGATGTTTCTCTCCTAGGGTGCAAAGACAAAATATCTGCTGCAAACTCGGTGTGACATCAGAAAGGCCATCCAAGCAGTAAATGCTCACTGAACCAGTCGCCCTGACTCTACCCCAAATTAAGGGATTACAGGGTCGTAAAAAGGGAGGTATTTTTTTAAGCATACTTCAAATTTTTGAAAGTATGCCATGAAGAATCTTACAAAAAGGAGGATATAGAAAAGTTACCTATTCAATTCAATAAGTGTTTGCAAAGGGAGGTTACATGAAAAAGTGCTGTATTATTGAAATGCAGTTTACTATCTTCCTCTTCTAATCTATAGGACTTTTTCAACTATCTCTGCTTGCTTCTGTTCTTTTTCTGGACATGTGAAACTAAGTTCAGACAAAGGCCTGGGCTGTGGTTGGACATTATTTTATTTTCTCAGAAAGCCAATGGAGCTCATTTGGGGCTCAGGGGCATTTTTGGAAGAAAAAAATGCAGCGAAGCTTTTTCTTTGCTTTGCAGTATGCTGGCAAAGTTTTTGGCTACCTAAGGACTTTTGGAATGAATTGGAAATTAGGACAAAAGATCACATTTTTCATCTTTTCCTTTGGGATAAAACAAGAAAGCAGATTATTAGAGGAAAAGATAGAAATTGAAATAAGTGTTGTTCACGTTATATAACTTATTTTAAGTTGTTGCTTTCTTTTCTGTTGTCTTCCTAGGGGGCAGCACAGGCACTTCCCCAACAACCTCCAGCACAGGGACTCCCTCACCCTCGGCATCTTCCCACCTCCTGTCTCCATCTTGTTCTCCCCCAGCCTTTCATTTAACCCCCAACACTTTCAATGTTGGCTGCCGAGAGAGCCAGCTTTGTAACCTGAATCTCTCCGAGTATCCACCGTGTGCAAGAAGCAACATGGCTGCCCTGCAGAGCTACCCAGGGTTGAGTGAGAGTGGATACAGCCGGCTCCAGAGCGGGTCTTCTGCTGCTGCTCAGCCATCGGAAAACTACATACCTCAGCGGACTCCAGCCCTGATCTCGGGAATGCCTGCTCCTTCTGCCCTGCCCACTAATGGCAAAATGGAAGCTTATGGTAGCCAGCTGGGATCATTCCCAACATCTCAGTTCCAGTATGTCATGCAAGCTGGCAACCCCACCTCCACTTCTTCTTCTTCTTCCCATATGTTTAGCGGTGGCCATATGCAACAGAGTTCTTATAATGCCTTTTCCCTTCACAACCCTTATAATTTGTATGGATACAATTTCTCAGCTTCTCCAAGGTTGGCAGGAAGCCCTGAAAAACTGGCCACCACACAAAGCACTTTACTTTGTTCTGCTCCTTCCAGCGGGGCCTTTGGAGAGAGGCAATATCTTTCGACAGGGATGGATCACAGCATGCACGTGATCAGCCCCCCCAACAGTAGCCAGCCTACAGCCAGCACTTGTGAGAATAGGCAGTATGGAGCTGTCACAGGATCATCTTCACAAATGTCTATGCACATGGTTTAAATGGTGCTAGGAGCCATCGCCTTGGCCAAATTGTGAGCAAACACCTCATTTTATCTACTGGTGGTTTCGTCCCGGTTGCTTTTCAAATTTAAACGGGACTTGTATTCGAATGCTCAATGGAACCTAAGCCAATTATAGCTATATTTCAAAGAACTGAATAGTGCAGACTGGAATCAAAAGCCATGTGGAACTATATAGCTTCCATCTTCAATGGATGCATTTTAAAAATAAAGAAAACTGTTTACAAAAAATAGGGGCCGTGCTTTACAGTATATGCAATAATTCTCTTGAGTTGGGTGTGAACTGTTCCCAACAGAAGCCCGGTGTTTCTTTCTTTTCTTTTTCTTTCTTTCTTTCTTTTTTTGGGAAGCTTCTCAGATGTGTGCACCAATTGCTGAAGATTCAAGCTGTCCTATATAACTGCACTATCGGAAATAGACGACTGCCAAAATGCCTTCTTGTTACCTACATTTATTAGTTCAAGTTCATAGCCATCTCTCACTCAGCTTGGTGAACATTTTATCTGACTGGAATGTCTCTTCTTCAGAAAATTTTGCCTTTTCTATTTTGGGAATATATGGCTCTTGCCAGAGAACAATATTTTTTCTCTTTACAAAATTTTGCTTGAAGTGAAGGAGAGGAAACGCCCATTAACCTTGAAAGATTTTCTTGATGTATGCAGGCAGGGAATTGTTTTTATAGCAGGCTTATCTGGAAACAGCCATGACTGCTGCTCACAGTATCTCATTTTGAAAAGGAATAAGGGGAAGTTGTGCTCAACTGAACATTTAAGGGCTTATATAAAATGCAAAAAATTGGCAAGCCATGTGCAAAACGTTTATCTTCCACAGGAGGTAGTTATAAAAGAAGAATTTCTCTTAGTCAGGGGTTGTGTTGAGTGGATATTACCAGAAGAGGCAGAAGCCTCATTGCAAAGGGTTATAACAGAGCAGGACCTGTTCTGTCTGCTGAATTGGCCCAGAAATAAGTGCCTTTCTCAAATATTTCTCTCTTCTAATATTATTTTTTCTTAATCTGTTGGAAAGTAAGTAAGCAAATAATGCTCAATAAAAAGAGCAAGGTGATCTTTTAAGTTAAAGTGTGAAAATGAAATTGCCAAATAACGCAAATACAGGAACTGCAGTAGAGAGGTTGTTTTGATGTGTTGTAGATAAATGTATTTAATATGTTTCTAAGCATTTGTGGGAGGGAGGGGAATACAATATGAATATCAAATAGGGTGATGAAAGTGTATGTAAAATATATATTAAGAAAGAAAGTGTATAAAGATTTGCCTTATGCAGAGAATTCTGTTTCTAAGTGCCAAGCACAGATCTTATACAAAATAAACTTTTGCCCTTTTTGTGCTTTGTCTGTCAGGAAATAAAATTGACATACTATAAAACCAAAATGGTAATAACTGTTCACAGTGAGATGAGCCCAGTTTTCTTCAGGTCTGCAAATTAACTGACAGTTGAGAGCTGTCACTGGTAGAGGTGTAACATGGGAGTATCGGGAGACTCCCAACACAACTCTCGCGGCTGCATTCTGTACCAGTTGGAGCCTCCGAGTGGTTTTCAAGGGTAGCCCCATGTAAAGAGCATTGCAGTAGTCCAGACGAGAGGTCACGAGTGCATGAGTGACCGTACGTAGGGCATCTCGGTCTAGATAGGGCCGTAATTGGCGCACCAGGCGAACCTGGGCAAAGGTTCCCCTAGTCACAGATGTTATGTGGTCTTCCAAGGAAAGCTGTGAATCTAGGAGCACTCCCAAATTGCGAGCCTTATCTGTGGGGGGTAATAACTCACCCCCTATAGAAAGAGATGGAATGTTCTGAGTATCCTGAGATGCAGGTATGTACAGCCACTCAGTCTTGTCAGGGTTGAGTTGAAGCCTGTTCTTCCCCATCCAGACCCGAACTGCTTCCAGGCAATGGGACATCACATCCAGGGCATCACTGAGGTGGTTTGGGGTCGAAATAAAAAGCATACTGGTGATACCCGACTCCAAAACCACGAATGATCTCACCTAGTAACCTTGCAAGCAATGAAAGCACTTTGGTCCCTGCTTGTTCTTCAGATTTGGTCCCTGCATTTACTTAGGGCTTTTTCACAGCAGCCAATGAAATGAAAGCTACAGGAACATTATGTTATTTTACAGGGTGGTCATAAGATACATTTATTCAGTTACATTCCCACAACTCCCCAACATGCAAAATGCAAAATATTCATTTTTGATAGAAGTAGAATGGTTACACTATTTTAAACATTCTAAAACAGCTAAGCTAACATCCAAAATTAGTTCACTGACATCTCTGTGTAGCCCATCCAAGGGTTGACATATTTTGGAGTTCTTGTTCTGATCCCCAGATCAGGCATCATTTTTCTTCTGGCTCAGGACTATCCAAGAAACAGAATAACCACACAACCATGGGGGCCATCGTTATTGGCTTCTGAAACAAAAGTGTGCTCCAGATAGTCTAGTTACAGCTAGACCTGTTGACTGCAGTGTTTGTTTTGATCTCAGCTTTCAACCATCTGACAAATGCAGCCTTGATGTAAGCTTAATCCAAGAGAAAGCCCCTGAGCAGCAGCATTTTTTAGTTTGCTGGGTATTTAGCTTCCTAATTGCATTGGATATTTCAAAATAGGATGTTCCAGTTCCTGCAAAGTGTGCTCAGGGACCAATTTGGTATGTGCAGGAAAACGGCAAAGGGGCCCTCTTTGCTTGCTCCATGACATGCCAAGATGAATAAAGACTCCATTGAGCCTCCTGGATATGTCACTGTATATCTTCAGTTAAAGTTGAGTATAACACCCAGAAATTCTTGCCATTCATGCAGCTGTAATACCTGAATTTTCCCCTCATCATTTGCTTCCGCAATGGCACTACTGGGAGATTTTTAATTTTAAAATGGTAGTTTTCAGCTACCATTTTTCATTTTTGCCAACATTTTAACAACTCAAATAGAACAAAGTTATTTATGATGTCTAAATACTTGCTCTAATGCTTCTCCCAGGCCCAGAAGGGAAACAGAAGCCATGAACATTTCAGTGAACCAAAGCTGTATATAACATTCCCACCATAGAATCCATCCAGCCATTCAGTCTTCTGTTGCCTTCTCAACTGCACTGCAGTTTTCTGTAAGCATGGTCAGAACCTGAACAAAAATAGAAAACATCATTTCTGTACTGGCAACAGAATGAGACAACTCTGTTCTCATTTGAACATTGTCCGTTCCTTTTCTTAGCAACTTTGATCCTGCTGAGCATTAGTTTCCACTATTTCACATTCATTTCTTTATCCTGCCACAATTGACCTCCAACATGTCATCACGTGGTAAGATTAGAAAAAGTCAACCAATTTCCAGCAGAATGCTAGTTATCCAGTTGTGAAGCTTTATCAACAGCCTGATGCATTTTTAAACCACAGAAACAATTTTCCATGCTCAGACTTTTGCCACACCTTTAACCTAAGTAAAGTCAGAGCAGATTGTGAGCAACTCAATGCTCCATGGACAACTTTAGTGACAACAGACATCAATAATAGATTCAATTAGCCACCTGAAAATCCATTTTTATAATCCATTTTTATTAATTTATCAAAATATAAAATACAAAGAGAAATTTTAAAAAGTAATGGGAAACTGGGGGTGGGAGAGAGAAAGAAAAAAGAGAAAGCATGGTTAAGGAGGGAAAAGGAAAGAAAAAGGCACCAATTTCTGACTTTCTTTAGCACAGTAGACGATAACATTACAACCTCAACTTTTTTACTTTTACGCAACAGTATATACCAGCCATTTCTATAGTAACAAATCTATCTAATCAGCAAAAACAAAATCAAAGTTTCATTTTTTGCAAGCACAAAATCCAGAAGCAATTTCCAAATAAAAACAAAATTAAATACAAGGGCAATTGAGAAATAAACCTCCGTTTGGTTATCAATGACAGACACTCACAGATATAGAACTTTTATTATACACATTAGAAAACTACAACATTACATTACTTTTTGACATAATTGCCATTCAATTGAGGCACTTGTCATAACGTTTTACAAGGTTTGAAATTCCTTAGTAGCTTGGTGCCAAATCTGGGCTATCGGGGTGTGTGTGTGATCAAAAACATCCTGTCGGAACTGCTTCAAAAGTTCTTGGGTGCATCTAGCAGTGTGGGCGTGAGCATTATCATGAACCAACACCACACCGGAAGTGGTGCCATAGAAAATCCCACCAAATGTGAAGATGCCAAAGAAGTACTGCTAGTTAGGTTCATGGAGCATTGGTTTGACCATCAATACAGAGGTCTACTGTGAAGCGTTATGAAAACTCAGACCAGCCATCTATAACAAACGTCGGGGGATGCTGACTTCCGGTGTGGTGTTGGTTCATGATAATGCTCACCCGCACACCACTAGATGCACCCAGGAACTTTTGAAGCAGTTCTATTGGGATGTTTTTGATCACCCCTCCCCCCCAATAGCCCAGATTCGGCACTGAGCGACTACTACTAAGGAATTTCAAACCTTGGAAGACGTTATGACAGGTGCCTCAATTTGAATCGTGATTTTGTTGAAAAGTAATGCAATGTTGTAGTTTTCTAATGTAGTTTTCTGTATCTGCGAGTGTCTGTCACTGATAACCAAATGGAGGTTTATTTCCAAATTGTCCTCGTATATTTTCTTCTTTGGATAAAAGAGTCAGTTTAACCATCTCTGCTTCTCCTTGCTGTGGGGAATCATATATGCCTCTGTTTACTCATTAATCTTCATAAACTGTCATAATTTATATTAAAAGATTTCCCTATATTGTTTTAAATATTTTAACGCTAAAGGGAGAAAACACTTTTTCTGGTTTTTGATATTTTACAAACTTTAAAAAATATTTAAATATTATATATGAAGGGAGAAAAAACCCCTTCATTTTAAACCCAGAACCCAGAACCCAAAATTACATTAAAGCTTTCATTCAATTATATATATCACACCAATAAAAATCCAATTAACTCCAATCAGCCATCTGAAAATCTTGACTGCAACTTTTTTTACTGTGTGAAATATTTATAAACTAGTGCTCACAAAAAGTTAAGGTTTGAGAGGAGGTTGAAAAACATTATATAGTATAACTATATTTTTGGGATCCCTCAAAATGAGTGAATGTATACAGGTAGTCCTCAACTTACAATTACAACTGGGGCTGGAAATTGATGGCTAAGTAGGGTGGACATTGAGACACCCCCAATTTTATGACTTTTATGACCATGATTGTTAAGTGAATCCCCATAGTTGTTAAGTGAATCACATGATTATTATGTGACTCCAGCTTCCCCCATTGACTTTGCTTATTAGAAGCTGGCTGTGAAGGTCACAAATGGTGATCACGTAACTCTGGGATGCATATTGGTTGCCAAATCGAATTCTGATCAAATAACCATGGGGATGCTGCAACAGTTGTAAGTGAGAGAATTGGTTGTAAGTCATTTTTTTCAGCACTGCCATAACTCTGAACAGTTGCTAAACAAAAGGTCATGAGGACTACCTGTATATAAAGTGCATCCCGTTCTTTTATTTTCTTTTAATATGTTTCCCTATTTCTTTTGTGATGGGCTAATTCTTTAGTTTGATTCAATCTGCGGAACACTAAGAAAAGGTGTAACTGTTGACTCCTAATGAAAACGTAAAGGGCAGAACAGGAAGTAATGGGTAGAAGATCATTAAAGAAATTTTCTGACAGTGAGAACAATTAATCAGTGGAATAGTTTGCCTCTGGAAGGTGTGGGTGCTCCATCACTGGAGTTTTCAAGAAGCGACTGGACAGCCATTTGTCCGAAATGTTATAGTATCTCCTGCTTGGGCAGGGGGTTGAACTAGAAGGCCTTCAAGATCACTTTCAGCCCTATTATTCTATGTTCTCAAACCATCTAAAGATATGCAGAGATACAGTGCTTACTGTATTGCTTTCACCTGGACACTGCTTTTGAAACAGTCAGAGGCTGAGTCTCAACTACATCTTGCAGTTGCTGTATATAATTTCTGCAGATGCCAGTGCCATGCAATGCATATTGTAGAATGTTGAACTTTCAGTTTCCCAAGCCCTGCAGTTATACAGAGTCCCTTCCTGCCTTACAGAGCATAACTGAGCAGGAGAGAAAGAAACCCAGCTGACCTGTCTAGCTGGGGAAAGCAACTGCCTTCTCCCCCTCCCCTGGGGGGGGGGGTCTCAATCCATACAGCTGTTTGCTACTTTGCTCTGCACTGTTGATGCAACACTAGAACTCCTCACACTATTGGCATCATGGCAACATTTCTGAGCCACCTGCTGCTCAAGTGTTTCCCGTTTGGGCTGCCAACTGTCTTGCAGTGGGAAATAATCCTCTAATTTGTGCTGCTCTGGAAATATAGCAATTATGGAGTCACCGTTGAAAGAGATGGTGGTTATCTGTTCAAATATGCTTTTTGAAATCATAACAAACTTATTTTATTTTCATCTTTTCCAAAAGCAAAAAGAACAAGAAATCCATCCTATATATTAAACAAAACGCGTATATACAGTACACAGAGGGAATCACATTCATCTCACATACGGCTCACATACAAGAAAATTACTATTAAATTGAATGTATTTAGTCATAAAAAAATGGTATGTTGTTAAGATATGCATTCCAAACCTATCAATGAGATCCCAAAGTAACATGGTGAGACTGCATGTCATTGTACAATTGTGAGGAAAAAAATGTTTTCCCTCCATTTCTGTTGATCTCAATAATTTCCAAACAATTTCCAAATTTATATAAGTATAAATATATACTTATAAGGACATGCTTACCTACAAAATCAGTGGGGTTTTTTTTAAAAAAAATAGTAATTTATTTCCCAAACTGAGCAACTGTAGTGCATAACTTCTTCACCATAGGAACTGAATGCTGAGTTACACATCTCCAACAATGAGCTAAACCCACCCATTTCTGTTTTAAAACAAGTTTTCAGCATAAAAACAAAAGCCAATGTATTTAAAATCAATATAAAAGTAGGTGCTAAATGGTCTTTCTTGGAAATGTTTGAGATGATAATCACTCTAGTTCTTTATTTCATGTTAGCCTATGCTCCCAAACATCTATCTTGGTGTATTCTCCTAACCATTTTTGTATTAGTATTGTGAATATTGTTTTTTCAGACAACATATTAAATCTCTTACTATTTGAGAGTTTTGGAGCACTGAGGACTCCTGGCAAATATCTAAATGTCAAAAGATACATTACTTGAAGGTACTGCTACTCAGAAGTAATGGTAAATTATTTCTATATTGGAACTCTTAAAAATAAAAAAAATATTGGTATTCTTACAATTAAAAATGACCATAAAGACCAGGCTGGAGTTGATATGCTATTGAGGCCACACCTACCTTGTCATTATTGAAAGAGATGAAAAAAGAGCATCTGCAGTCACATTAATAACATTTCATCTGATTTGACACCTACCTTGTTGGTACCATAACAGAAAGGAAAATTTCATATATATCAAGGTAATTGGAACATAATCTCATCCAAAACTCAAGGAATACCAAATATGCTAATTTCAAAATTTCAAAAGATCAAATGGCTCATGAGGACAAGTAGGAAAAAAATTACCATTCACTAATCTAAGAAAAACTTTACAGCATAAATTAAAACCTTCTTTCCTAACTGAAGCTTTCTATATGAAAATTGGGGGGGGGAGAGAAATCCTTCAATCTCTCACTGAAAAATAAATGTTAGGGTACAGTCAAGTACCCTACAGAATAGACATTATCACTGGTCATTTTTAAACCATTAACTTTACTCTAAGACATGGGTAGGCAATCTCGGCTCTTTTATGACTCATGGTCTTCAACTCCCAGAATTCCTGAGTCAGCTGACTCAGGAATTCTGGGAGTTGAAGTCCATGAGTCATAAAAGAGCCGAGGCTGCCTACCCCTGCTCTAAGAATTCAATTCAAGTGAGACCTAGCAATTCAAAACAATTTGTTTCTCTGAAATACATCAAATTCTCAACCCAAAGCCTTTCAACCTGAGTGAAACTTCTTAAAGAAAGGTGATTTTGGTATCTTAATACTCTCTAAAGACCGGATCTGTTTTACTGCAATTTATATTGTACTCAGCCAGGACTCCAAAGACAAAAGTTCATTCTGCTAATTTGAGTAGGGAAGATTGTGTGCCATCAATTACCAACTATTTTATTCTGCTTGACTTAATGAATAACATTGCAAATATCCCCACCTGCCTACTCTAACATGCTAAAGATCCCAAATATAAATTAAGCAATAAGAATAGGACATTCTTGATGTACACTTCTATGTATATGCTGTACTCAGGGCTTTTTTTCTCATAGAACGCTCAGAACGGAGTTCCGGCACCTTTTTTGGATGGAACCTTGTAGGACAGGCAAGGCGGGTTGTATGACATGTGTGAGTTCCGGCACCTTTTTCTTATACAAAAAAGCACTGGCTGTACTACACAATAGGATTCTGTTAAAACGTAATGTTTCAGGGTTTACTAAATAATCTTAAAATTGTCATCTCCTTGCCACAGGTACATTCTGTTTAGTTAGAAAGTATTAGGTTCACGATATTTTTCACAGTCACTTAGTAAGTACGGTATGTTAGATAACTTTTACTATCAGGACTTATTTTAAAAAATAGATCTACATCATGTAGAAAATAAGAATACAGTTATTACTTGCATTTTTCCCTTTTTAGTTTCAGACCTGTAGCCCTAAACCTCTGTAGCACAGCTTTCTATCAGTCTGCCAAAACGTCCTCCGAGCTACCCGCAATTAGGACGTCGTCAAAATAGGGGCAAACCCCAGGTATTCCCTTGAGGGTTCTTTCCATCACCTCCTGAAAAATTCCAGGAGCTACACTAACCCCGAGCTGCAGCCGGTCTACCCGGAACGCCCCCTTGTGTGTTACAATCGTTTGTGCTTCTGCCGCCTCCGGGTCAACTGGTAGCTGCTGGTAAGCTTGGGCCAGATCCAGTTTAGCGAACATCGACCCGCCTTGCAGGGACGCAAGAATGCTGCTTACCGCAGGGACTGGGTATGAATGAGCGCTCAGAGCCCGGTTGATTGTCCCCTTATAGTCGGCGCAAATTCTAATTTCGTCGTTTGCCTTGAGCGGTGTTACGATGGGGGTTTCCCATTCCGCTCCATCGACTGGCGTTAGCACCCCCTGGTCTACCAGGTTATCCAATTCCCGCTCTATCTTATGTTTTAGCGCAAACGGAACTCTCCTGGCCTTCATCCTTATGGGTTGCACCTGGGGGTTTAATTTAAATGAGATTGGGGGACCTGTGTACCTTCCCAGCTGCCCGTTGAACACGTCCGCAAAATCCTTGCAGACAGCTTCAAGGGAAAGGCAGCTCCGCGTCTGGTAAATCCCCATGATTCCAATGCCCAGCGCGTTGAACCACCCTAACCCCACGAGGCTGGTCCGCTGCCCTTCGACGACCAGTACACTTAATTTGCCCTCGAACCCTTTGTACTGAACCCTCACCAACGCCTCCCCCCGGACGTTAATGGGTGAATTTTGAAAGTCAGAGAGGGTCAGTCTGGATGGCCTCAAGGGAACCCGTTGGCCGCTCCGCTTGCAAATCTCCTTAAACATTCTGGCAGAGATGATGGACATGACTGACTCTGAGTCCAGCTCCATCGTGTAGGGGACCTCTTGCAGCTTTACCCTCAATTTTATTTTCGGGGTTAGTGCCGCAGGGGCCCCCGTTAGACAAACGTCCGGCCGTCCCACCGTGTGGCTGACCGTCAGTCCCGGCAACTGCTCCCCGGTACCTGTAGCGAACTGGAACTCCGCCTCCACTTCGTGCAGGCTATCCCGCTGCTTGCTCCTGCAGACCGCCACGATGTGCCCGGTTTTCCCGCATGCCCGACACTTGGCCGACTTGAAATGGCAGGTAGACCGGGAATGCTGTCCTCCGCAGCTGGTGCAACAGGTAGACCGGGAGCTGTTCGTGCCGCAGCCGGAGCACTGGGTAGACCGGGGTTGTCCGCAGCCGCTGTGCTGGGTAGACTGGGGGCCGCAACCACAATGCTGGGTAGACCGGGGGCGATTCGCACTGTAGCTGTGGAGTTGGGTAGACCGGGGACCGTTCGCTCTGCACCTACACTCCTGGCACCTTGGGTCTGCCACGGCTGGTCTTGGCTCCCTCAAGTTGTCTCGGTTGGAGGTGACGGGTCGCTGTTGTCGGTGGATGGTGTCCACTTCCGACTCTGCCCCGTCCACGTCGCTGCAACGGCTCAACTGGTGGATGGATCCACCCTCTCTCGCGTCGGACTCCTTGGCCGCGTCCCAGGCTAGGAATTCCTCTTGGACATCCCTCAGGGTCAACTTCTGCTTTGCACAGACGATCCGATCCCGCAGCCGGATCTCTAAATTTTCAAAGTTACAGAGGCAAGCTGCCTGCCTCAGGGCGGCCATGTATTGCTTGGCAGACTCACCCGGCCGCTGGTCCCGTTTCTCGAAGCGATACCGCCAGGCGATCTCGGACGTCTCGGGCTTTAAGTGCTCGGTCAGTTTCGCCAGCAATTCTTTGTACCCGACGGTGTGGATGTCGTCGGGTGCGCAGAGACCGACCGCCAGCTGGTACGTTTCCATGCCGCAGCTGCAGAGTAGCGCCGCCGCTCTCTGCCGGTCATCTTTCTCCCCGTTTGCCCTTAGATAGCACTCGAGCTGCCCCACGAAGGCTTCCCACTCCTCTGGGTGGTTGCTATTGAAAAGGGGATACTGACCCAGTTGTGCCATTCCGCCGTCTCGGTCGTCCTGCGTCTTGGTCCGGGGCTGCCGATAGGATTCCGTCCGCGGCTAGCGTTGTCCGGTGCAGAATCCCATCCTCGTCACCAGTGCAATGTCGCGTGGTCGCACAGAGAGATGGACACTTGAGCTGGGTAGTACTTCTTTATTGGATCAGGAATGAAGCTGAAACAAAGGGGTTACCTGGCGTCTCTTTATACCTGCCCAGGTGAATCACAACCAATAGATTCAAACCTGGGCTTCCCGCCAGTGCAGGTGGCCAATGGATTTAAACCCTGGCTTCCCGCCAGAGCTGACCATGCCCTGGGGCTGTCAACGACTAGCTCTATTCAGGCTTTCCCGCCAAAAGCGGTTATAGCCTGGAGCTGTCCAGCCCCTTGCTGTGCTGACATTCCGTGTATGCTTTAAGAGTATACACTACATTACTATTTTGCAATTTCTTACAAAGCATAGCAGGGGTATAAGGAGCAAATGTTAGATAATATTTTTAATGTTGTTTCACTGTTTTTTCTTACACTGTCCCATTTTTCCCCTGACCAGCAATATACAAAATCATTGTTCTTTCGTATATGCCTTCAGTGCTTCCTGTTCAACAACACAAGATAAACATGAGTCTTTAATCATTTTAGAAAATTGTTATGATTTATGCGGGAAGTATTGAAAGGCCATTTTTTAAAATGTAGTGGGATTTCCAATTTGCAAGGAAATAACTGAACCATGATCAGAAATTGCACAGGTTTAATAAATTATTGTTATTTCTGCAACACTGACAAGGAAATTAAAAATAATCCAAACAAACACAATTTTACAGAAGAAAGATATGTTCTCTCTCAGTTTGGTTTAAGAGACATTACATATAAATTAAGCTAATCTCTCTCTCTCTCTCTCTCTCTCTCTCTCTCTCTCTCTCTCTCTCTCACACACACACACACACACACACACACACACACACACATGTATAAAATCTCACAACCTTTTAATATATGCATACTGGACATTATTATACATTCATAAGTATTATGACATACAGTATGTGTCAGCATAATTTGTTCTACCCACACTTTCTCAACAAGCACAGAAAGAACATTATTCTTGTGCATTATTTGAACTTGTGAAGGGTTCACAAAGATCCAAATCGTAAATACAGTATAATAAAAATGCATACAATATGAATATGGAACATTTTGAGATTCTACTGGCTGCAGTGCAGATTGCATATGTCATATGTTCCTGATAATGCTTGATTTAATATGGCTCTAGAAATACCTGACTGATTTACAGCATGATCATGTCTATGTCACAAGCTTCTTTTTCAACACATAGAAAATTTGGCACACAATATTGTTGCCTCTGGTGAAACATATTAGAATAAATATTTGAAAAAATAGAATACCACAACAATCCCTGAGCATATCCTGAATTTTTTCATTTGTTCTTTGTAGAAGAAATTCTCTTACTGGTACAGAATATTGTCTTTGTATTAAATCAGAATTTGCTTTTCTGAAACTCATTATTCTGTAACTCAGTCTCTGCAACACCAAAAAGCAGGACTTGTGCTTTTTCTGTTTGACAACCTTTCAGATATTTGAAAAAAGCTATTATATCCCTTTTCAATTTACTCTTCTCAAAGGTAAACATTCCAGAATACCATACAGGTGTTGAATTGGTGAAAAAGTTTGAAATGATAAATGTGAAGCTATGGATCAAATGCAGTACATATTGATTGAAATCTACCAAGTTAGAGAATACTGTGAAATCAGCATCAGTTTCTTACACGATTGGCTATAAAATTGATAGGGAATAAATTTATTTCACTTTTGCTTAAAATCTGGCTACTAAAAAACCTGAGTCCTTCGGGAGAAGGGCGGTATACAAATTAAATTAAATAAATAATTAGCTATATACATATGGGAAGTGTTAAACCTCCCTCCCTCTCTCTCTCTCTCTCTCTCTCTCTCCTCTCTCTCTCTCTCACACACACACACACACACAGAATTTTTATCCTGTCTTTAATGAAGGTGGTAAACATATCCAACATCCCTTCCTCCTCTTCTTTTCCCCACAGCCACCCTGTGAAGTGGGTTTGACTGAAAGAGTGTGACTGGCCTAAAGTCATCTAGCTGGCTTTCATAGCTAAGGTGGGACTTGAACTCATCGTCTCCCACTTTCTTGTCTGTTGCCTTAACCACTATATCAAACATATTCCATATCCTTTTTTTTTTTTGGAAAACAGCAATAAGATTATTGACTCAATAATCCTGATGGCAGCTTGGTGAGATTATTGTCAATTAACTGGGCAGGACTGATTTGTAGTTTAGTTTCTTAAGCAGGACCCTCTACCTGCCGAATCTCCTGAAGGCAGACATTCTATAAGCTATATATTCATCTAAATAGTGCAGTGCTTTGTCGTTATGAACTTCTCAGTTTCCTTAGTTCCATGAACTTCTTTTCTTCCTCAACTCCTTTTGACAATTGCTAAGAACATGGAAAGGGGAGCTGAAGCCCAGCATCTGGTTCTGACACTGACAGATTCACACGCTGGTTCAAGTGAAAAAGCCCAAATGTTGCAAAGATAAACCATATGGAAAACTCCAACATTCAGAGCCATTAATGGGTTTTTTTAGGCAACTGTGATTGATGGAGCACCTCTTACAAGTCTAACATCAATGAAAACGAAACCTGATCTTTTGAACTTAGATTTTCTTTGTTTTTGCTTCTCCCTGCCCCAACCTCTGTTTTTTTGGAAAAAGTCCCATAAAAACCATTTTTGTTCAGACAAAAGCTGTCTGGATTGTAAGGACTTGTCATAGAGATTGTAGTCAAAATCCTTCATTCTCTGTTTCCTTTCTAGGCAGACAAATATGCTGCTCTTAGTTTACATGCCTCCAATTCCCATTAGAATGTGAATACTTGTACTTTTTTGTCGTATAGGATTGCCTATAGCGTCTGAATTGAAAACATTCAAACTGTGTGGACCTAGATACAGATGAACCTTCTCATGTGAGAACCACTGAACCAAATTCTCTTTTGGTTCCACACATTTTATCTCGTGGAGAAACCTATCCCATGCCAAAAGAGATTGCAACCTTCATCAGAGATAGCAGCAACATCACTTGATGGCCACTTCAGAGCTTGGAAGAAGGTAAAAAAAAAACCCCTGATATAGCATTAACCTAGATCCTATAACTAGCTATTATGATTACAGCCTCCTTATTGCACAGGATTGCACATCAAAAAGTATGATTTGATAGTTGTAGCAATCCTCTGGGTGTAAGTCTCACTAAAATTGCACTGATTTATACTTTGCAAGCCTCACCTAAGAATTGGCGGTCACTATTGAAATATACTCTACTGGTTGACAAGCCATTTTGAAGATTCCTCCATTTTGTCAGCCCAACTTTATTTAATATTAGAATCCAGGAATGTTTTCAGTTGGGTATATGTTGGCCTATGGATCAAATGTTATGTGTGCATACAAGCAGAAGAAACGACTTATGCAAACAGCAAATGGAAATCATAGTGAGTGTGAAATTGGACAAGGTCTTTTGACTATCTTGAGGTGGATTCAGGCAATGTCCTCTCCGAGAACTGCTTCTGGTGCTCCCCCTCCCCCCATTGCTGCTATCCATCCATTTCTTCCAAATGGACATAGGAGAAGAATTGGTGCCACCATGGGCCCTTTCCGACCAGCTGCTTTCCCCAGCTGAGAAGCATGCATTCAATTAGAGGACTTTAATTAAAATTCTTTCTCTGGCGTTTCCTGTTTCCAGTCTCTGCTGTAAATTTAAGATGACATTCCTCGGTTTAACAGGTGGATGAGATTATTCCAAAAACCACCAGATGAGGGGAAATGGAAGAAGACCCGGAGGTGGAGCTATGGGAGGCAGCCTGATGGACAAATGGGATGGGGTAAGGACGGGTTAGGATCCCTACTCTCAAAACACCAAGCTCTGATTTATTTTCAGTTACTTTTTCAGAACGCACAAAATTTGAGAAAACTGAAAACTGCAATCTGTTTTGTCTAAGAAAACTACATGGAGATATTTAAGAAGTCCACCAAAAATCAAGCTTAACTGGAAGGAAATTTTATTTTTAATCAAGACTAGTTCTGAGTTAAAGCTTGGATGGCATTCAAGGGGTCAAAGTTTTTTTTAAAAAAAAGATCTATCTGTGGAACATTTTACTTTCAAACATATGGATGCACGTGGAACTCAAATGACAGGAGTGCATTTCAAGTTCCTGAGAGAAGTGCATTCTGTTGTAATGCAGCTTGACTGTAAATCCTGTAATGGAGTGCAAATTCAGGCAGTCTTCCCCCCCCTCTTTATGACAAACAATGAATAATCAGGATGTTTTCCTTGAGAAACAGGAGTGGTGAAGCTGGAACCTTGCAGGCTGCTCATTTCATGTCGGTAATACTTGCCATTCGTTCTCCAGTCCAACATACTCTGTCTATGCTCTTTAGTGTAAATCAATGATATTGTGCACATTAGCTTTTTCATCAGCCAATTTCATATTACAGTATATCCTCAGCTGAAAAAGTACTTGCTTTTATAGAATTTATGAAGATTACAAAACAAAGGCTGCCTGGAACTCATTTCAATCCTTCTTTCTTAAAAGTAATAATATTTATGTTGTAGTTAGTTGCAAAGTTGTGTCTGACCCATCGCAAGCCCATGGACAATGTTCCTCCAGGCCTTCCTGTCCTCTACCATCTTCTGGAGTCTATTTAGGCTCATGCCTACTGCTTCAGTGACTCCATCCAGCCACCTCATTCTCTGTCATCCCCTTTTTCTCTTGCCCTCAACCTTTCCCAGCATTAGGCTCTTCTCCAGTGAGTCCTTCCTTCTCATAAGGTGGCCAAAGTATTTGAGTTTCAACTTCAGGATCTGGCCTTCTAAAGAGCAGTCAGGGTTGATCTCCTCTAGGACTGACCGGTTTGATCACCTTGCACTCTAAGGGACTCGCAGGAGTCTTCTCCAGCACCATAGTTCAAAGGCCTCAATTCTTTGGCGCTCAGCCTTTCTTATGGTCCAACTTTCACAGCCATACATTGCAACTGGGAAAACCATAGCCTTGACTATATGCACTTTTGTTGGCAGGGTGATGTCTCTGCTTTTTAGTATGCTGTCTAGGTTTGCCATGGCTTTCCTCCCTAGGAGCAAGCGTCTTTTAATTTCTTGGCTGCAGTCCCCGTCTGTAGTGATCTTGGAGCCCAGGAAAATAAAATCTGTCACTACCTCCATTTCTTCCCCATCTATTTGCCAGGAATTGAGAGGGCCAGATGCCATGATCTTGGTTTTCTTAATATTAATAATTATATAATAATCATTATTATTTTTCTGCTTTTTCCTTGAGAAACTGTAAAATCATACACTTCACAGAGATTTGGCAGGCAATGGCAGCCAAAACAGGTGGGAAAATAGCAGTTGCTGCCACAATGAGACTGATACAGCTACTACTATATAATTTTGGATTCATTTAAATAGTGAACTAATGTTTGAAGAAAATCAGGATCACTACCTCCCAGCCACCACCACCCCCTTTCTTTTTAAAATACATGTGGAATATAGCTCTCTCATCCTTCCGCTGGAAGGATTCTCTAACTTCTTTTTCAAATGCTAACATGAATAGACCTGAAAGCTTCTGCCAATTTGCTCATTTCAGTCGAGGTTAGGGTGGGGGAATCTGAATTTTTACAGCTGAAAGACTATGTATTATTTTTGAAACTGGAAGAAAAATGCCCGTTTTGGCCATCCTAGCTTCCTCTGGATTTGCCTTGATGACTTTGTCAGATCTGATTGGTTAAGTGTGCTATATGATATCACTGGATTGACTGCCTGGCTGAGATCATGTAACCAGCAAGTAGTTTCTTTTTTCAAATGACATTGAAGCAGCTGCTGAGCCCACAGCAAACAGACTGTGAAATGGCACTATATATAGAAAGTGGGAGGCATTTTTGAAAGCTGGGATACTGAAAATCTATTACTGCAAATATTTAGCACAATGTTAATCTCACAAACATTATAATTTAAGAGTTCTGAAATATTTAAAGATGTATTTTACTATTTTCCTAGCCATTCGTTCTTTTGTAATTCCTGTTTAGTGGGCAAAGTACAAAATAATGAGTTGTTTTAGATTGCTTCAAAGCATCAGACTAATTTTACTACAATATCCTTTAAAAAAATTGCAGATCTTCTACCTTGCTCAATCAACTCATCAACATGTGTCAACTGATCCCATTTGCACTGATCCGCTGCCACGTTGGGTGGCTGTTTTGCTATTCTTCCCAGTTGCCACAAAGAAATCTAGGAGATATTTAAATATGTAAGAATTAACATACCAAAGGATGTAAATAAATAGGTTATTCAATAATAATTACAGTCCTATTTGGGAAAAAATAAGAAGAAAATAAATAAGAAACTATATGAAAAAGTGGAATAAGATACTATACTATAAGGCTGTATAGTAGCATAAAGATGATGATACTTCCAAAACTGATTTATTAATTTCATATTCTTTTGATAGATATTCCTGATGATTTTTTGTTTTAAAATCAATTTACAAAGGAATAAAAAGAAATGCTCTCTATTTTATGTGAAATAAAGGATGCTTAAAATGTAATATTGAGCAGCTCAGTTGGCTGCTGGGAAATATTGAAACTTGGGGTGAAAATCTAAAATTTCCCTTTCTCTTCCCAATATATTTTGAATCTAAGGGTGTAATTTCTAGAAAATATAGTATCAGATTTCATTTGAAACAGATAAAGTGAATCTACCACAAAACTAGAAGAAACTTGGAGTTACGTTGAATGGCAACTGGGTTTCAGTCTGCACATTGGTTCCAAGATGCACAGCAAATGTGCACTGAACAAATTTCATTCTAGGCTTATTCCAACCTTAGTCATTGTTCTTGAAGCCTCAGTATATGGAGATGTTGGTAAATTAGTAACATGGTGTTGCATACCTGGATAGTTCTTACAAACTGATTAAATTCTTCCTCTTCATTTGAATAAGCGACTAGCGCAGGTTGAGCTAACAATCTCCAGCACCACCCATTATCCCTGCCTGCTGCCCTACCGGCCTCCTTACAGTCATAGATTCTCTCAGCATCCTCACTCTTGGGTTCAAGAACGAGGCTATTCTTGTTCTCTGCTAGACAAGATCCTGGAGGAGAAGCCAGCCAAGATGGAGAATGGCACAACTGGTTGTTATCTGCTTTCTAAATATGTTGGTTTTAAACTTAATAGCTTTCAGACTGCAGGTATACTTATATTGAAGGTAATTTACAAAGCTGTTTAAGTCTGAGGAAGGAAAGACTATCCATGCTTTTTTAATCTTATGTTTTGTATAACTTAAATATTTTGTTTAGCAAAGGTATTTGTATTTTTTGAGAAAAAGAGTTTGCAGTAATGTTGACTTTGAGGTAGACCAGATCAGGAAACTGTATTATTTTTTAGAGAAAACTGAGAGGAGATGAAGAGAAGATAATAAAAATTAATTTGTGGGATATTTGAAGAGATTATTTTCAATTTATTACTTCTAGTAACACTTAATGGAATTTTAGTGAATTAAGTCTGAATGATAAGGTTTTAAAGATTGTTCAGAGATATAAGGTAAGACATTGGAAGAAGAGTTTTAGGGGTTTTTCCCACTGCATTTTTAGACAAAATGACAAGGTATTGTGTAAAGGAAAGGAAATAATTATGAAATTGATTTACTTGTTTAATGTTTTTTTTGTTATTTCTGATTATGATTGAAAGATGAGGTTTTGTTATCTGCCAATAGATAAAAATGAGATATGGGATGAACGAGTTTTGGCTGAAATATAAGAAAAGGTGTTAAGCTATTGAACATGTTTAAACTTGTCTTGATGAAGGGGGGAACTTAATTTTTTCTAATTTTTGCCTAATGTATTTTCCCCCTTTCCCCTCCCCCTCCCTCCTTTTTGTACTTTTAATTTTTTTCTTATTATTCTCCTTAAGTTTGTATTAGTTTTTTATCTTTGTACTTTTAAATTTCAAACAAAAAATTGTCTTTCATAGAGCGTTTTTTACTTACATAAATTTAAACATCATGGAAGAAGATTCTGGACTGAACTTCTCCCAAACTACTATTGTTCCTGAGAATTCACCCCCACATATATTCTGAAGTTCTAAGATACCAACTTACCATTTCACTGAAAGGGACTTGTGAACCACTTTAACAGAATAATTTCTATATAATGGAGGAGTGTATACATGCTTTAAGCACCAGGAAGATTTTTCGCATTCATTTCCATATGATCCATGCTCCTTAAACTTTCAAAAGATTGAAAATGATACTGTCAACGTTGATTAATATCTTTTTTAAAAGGAAGCAGTTGCAAAATAAAATCTTAAAACTAGATCTTTGATCTTTCAGTTGGGCCAGTTGGTAATTGTTTGATACTGCAGAAACTTGCTGATTCACAAATCTAAATATGAATGGAATTAACTAGATGATAAACCCAGGGTTAGCTTGCCTTCTCGAGTTAAGGGCTCATCTTGTGTGTCCTTATTTTTTCCAGAAGAAAAAGAAAATAAGTGATTTAGGAACAGATGCAGCAGTGAAAGATGTGACAAAATGTCAAGAGAAATGTCCCTGTGGGCTGGGAATTTGGCCATGAACGTAACAGATGATTCCCCCGGATGGCATACTCCAGATAGGCCAGGCATTCTTTGGTGACAGCTATGATTTTTATGGACTAGCTTCGATGACAGTTTGGGAGGGGTCCGCTCAGCTTTTTTCTGACAGGAATTAGGTTTGTCATCAGATACTAAAATCCTTCTGATTTATGCATCAGTTCTTCTGCTTTATCATGTACACTTCAAGGTCTTCTTCCCTTGGTTCCTCAAGGAAGAAAAAGTGCGAGGCTTAAAATGCTGACATTAGACCACCAAGGAAAGCGGGGATAGGGAACAGAGAAGCATGAATGACAAGTACGAACCCTAAATTACCTACCAAGCACACTTCACCTGGAGGTGGAGAAAAGTCATTAGAGCTGCCAGGCTTTGGCAGTCAATTTCTTCATCTTTGCTCATTCCTAGACTCTCATTTCAGTGCCGGTCAGAATAGAGTATAAAATGTTCAAAATGCAAAAAATCCACTAAAACAAAAAATGTTTTTATTGGCCATGTAATGTATGCAATTTTTCAAAGCCAGCTTTCATGAAAACCAAGCTGAATTAAAATATATTTATATGATTCAAAAGATTAAGAACATACAGTAAATAGAGCATTCCAGATGTTCTTTAAACATACAGTTGTTACCATAATCAGACCAATAAATGATATTCATTTATTTTGTAGAAGCTGTTTTTGATATTAATATGGTTGATTGTATAGTCAATCAGATGGATTTGTCATTTTTGGCCACCTCTGGAGTCCTTCCGAAGGACCTGGAATAGGCAGATGTTGTTTGACGGTGTTAAAGGTATTGCCACAGGATGTAAACTGATCCAAGTAAAGCTGCTTTTTGCATATGACTGATGATAACTTTGACAATGCCGACAGTTGTTCAACTGGTGCTCTAGTTGTTTTCGGGTTGCACCCAAGGTGCCTATTACTATTCATACTGTCTTTGTTTTCTTTTGCTGCAGCCATTCTCATTCTGTTTGCAGCTCTTTGTATTTTGTGATTTTCTCCAGTTCTTTCTCTTCTCTAGTGTTACAAGTACCGCCACATCCACTATCCAGACTGTTTAAAATATTTTATTTCCCTAGATCACAGGTCTGCAACCCGCGGCTCCGGAGCCGCATGCGGCTCTTTCAGCCGTCTCCTGCGGCTCCCAGTCCTCTGCCATGTGCAGTCCAAAAAAAAAAAGTGGGACTAAAAAAGTTCAACCAATCAATTCAAATATGCAGGGTAGGTGCATATCTCGCCTTGGCTCCACTCTTCAGTCAAACCCTGTTCTGCGCATGTGCGCATGTACACGCATGTGCACACATTTTTTGCGGCTCCCAGTTTTTCCTTTTGTGAGGGAACCGGTTCCGAGTGGCTCTTTCACTGTTTCAGGTTGCTGACCCCTGCCCTAGATAAACAGTGAAAAGAAAGGACTATTCTACAGGCAAATTAAAGCCAGATTAAAGGTAACTGATGTAGCCCAACAGTGGTGACTCTTGGTATCTACATTACTTATCTGACAATATGTTAAAATGACCTAAGTGCTGAAAACTAAAGTTGAATGTTCAATGAAAGAGTTAAGAGCACGATAGCTATGGAGGTAAACCTCCATGGTGCCCCACTTCCATGGGTGTCCTAAGCACATGCTTATTTTGCCTAAGGGCTAATCCAGGGCTAAGACAACCATTAAAAAGACCAATTAAAATCAAATAATGAAGCAAAAGAAGAGAGTAGAGGTGATGTTCCTATCAGTGGCTGTCTGCTCTTTGAACAAAGTTTCAGCCTTATATGTCATATGTATGAATTATGCCAGAAGCAATGCTAGGTATCTTCCAAAGAATGGCTCCAGGTGATGTCACCAGCAGTGTGCTTGAGTGGACTGGACAAAGTTGGCATTTAGTAGCTGAACAGAATTCAGCTAGAAGACTAGGAGTAACAGAAAAGAACAGAAGTTATTCAAACATTTTAGCCACTGTGATGAGTCAATGAAAGTGCTTAAACTGTTACAGTGTGATTTAATTTTGTATACTACTCAGTATATGTGAGTTGAGCAGAATGCCTAATTTACATCAACAGGAGCCCATAACTGGTAATAAACAATTCAATCAAGCCATTTCTAAAATATTCTGATTCTTCTTTGTCTTTTAGTCTCATAGTCAATCTATCCATCTCTGCCCATTTACCTCCAGCTAGATTAGCAAAAATGTTTAAAAATGTATCAGGCAAATGTTGGAAATGTAAACATAACTTTGGTACATACTATCATAATTGGTGGACATGTGATAAGGTAAAGGCTTACTGGAAAAAAAATACATGCTTGGCTAGAAAAAATATTAGGAGTACATGTAGCATTTAATCCTGAATTTTTTTAATTAGGTATAGTACCAGAAAAGACTAACAAACAAAATTTATACTTGGTTTTACATATTGTAACTGCAGCAAGAATAAGCTATGCGCAATGCTGGAAAAATGAACAAATACCGTCAGAAGAAGAGGTAATAAAGAAGCCATTTCTAAAATATTTGTGGAGTCCCACTCTTGGGGAAGGAGTTGGATGAGTTGGTCTGAGGTCCCTTCTCAATCTTTAGTTCTATAATGAACATGGCATCTGCCATCCAGTGTTAAAACTTCACAATAGGATTCAGTGTCCCATGGGGAATCTCAGCAAGTGATCCCACTGCCTTTTCCCCATTTACCTGCAGTCTATGGAGAAGGCAGTGGGACCATGTGTACTACCTCATTTTAATACAAAAATAGCTATTAGCCTTTCTCCTGAACGCTGTACTGGTATGCGAAAGGAAAGTTATAGAAAACCTTGAGGCTTGCAATCACCCCTTCCAAGCAAAATTTTGAACTCCATGTAGCCTTGCTAATTTGCTTATTAAATAAGTTTGTATAATTTGATCCTAGAAAATAGACATGAAGAAAATAATGATCAGAGCCTTAGATATAGAGAAAAAAGCAACAGATGCCAGGAACTGATAAGTAGGGGAGGGGAGAAACAGGGCTAAAAGCCCATACAGTTGAACCAAATAAGCATAATCTTTCCCTCCATTTAAGAGAACTTCCTTTCCTGGAGATTCTGGGGAAGCGGCTGAACCACCCAAAATTCAAGGCAATGCTAAACCTCACCTCCACACTTTTAAAGAACTAGAGTTTGCTTATGGGTAATATTGGGTGTTTTTATTTCCCATACCAATTTTTTCTCTTTCACCTGTCACACATCTCTGATTAAGATCCGTATAAATCTGCAAAGACGCAATTAATATCACACACTGTGGCAGAGAAAATTGATTGGGTCAAAGAGAATGATTATTTGATAGATCAGATTGGCTGAAGTCAAATTTTGTACTGGCAGAGCTTAAATGTGAAAGCAAGTGTTAGAAATAATACTGGGAGCCTAAAATGTTCAGAAAGAGCCTAACCACTCTAATTCTGCATGTCACATTAACCACCCAATAGTGAACTCTCTCCTTAATATGTTCACTGTTTGGCAAGCTGCCACACCACAAGGCTACCCATACAACCTTCTAAAAAAATAAAAACTTGTTATTCTAGGACAGCTTTGTGAATATATATTCTGTCAAAACCAGAAAGAAATATGTGGAATATGCAGGCTGAGAAAACAAGGCAGTGGGTGTCAGGTTTGATTTAAATGGTCCTCAGTTCCATTCACTCTGACTCTAAAACATGCCAATGTAAGGCAAAAGACTTCAGATCATAAACTAAGACAAAGCAATAAAGACACAGGCTTTTTGAGTCAGATAGAAATGTCATATTTATTTATTCATTTCTTGCTTTTCCAGCCAAAGGATACGGAATCTCATAAGTAACATTGCAGGCTATACTTCTAGGTATCAGGAATGCCAGCAGAATTTGATAAAGACAGTAGGAACATCTCTACTGAGACTGATGATCCTCCACAGTTTTCTGTATCCTGGACTTTCTTTAGACTAGTTTTCTGGGTATCATGGCTGTGCTAACTGCAGATGATGGAAATTCTAGTTCAGTACATCTGGAGGGCACCAGCAAGGGAATCTGGTCTGCAATTTCCTTTTCTGTGTGGTATTACATTGTAATTCATTCATTTCTTTCTTTGAGAAGATTTTAATTCAAAATTAAAGAATGGACACGTGTGTGTGAAGAAATCTCCTGATCTAACTTAAAGGTTCTCTCCAGACCTTTGGAAATAGTCTACTTTAGGTGAAGTCAGAACTTCACCTGAAGTAGCATAACCAAACTGAATGTCCAACTCCATAAAAATATGTTGGAAAAACTAAGTACCCCATGGCCTACAACGGGAATGTTTTTTTCACTTTTTAGCAGAAAAGAATGCTGAACCTGGACCATTAAGAAAGGATGGAGGGTACTAAACTATCGGCTGAACAAATTTCCAACATTATAATTTGGTTTGTTTGTTTGAGGGCTATTAACTTTGCCTTTAGGAAAATGTAATAAATATAGCGGAAAACTCAACAGTGGCCACAGGATTGGAAAAGATCAGTTTACATTCCAATTCCAAAGAAAGGCAGTGCCAAAGAATGTTCAAACTATCGCACCATTGCACTCATTTCTCATGCTAGTAAAGTCATGCTTAAAATCCTACAAGCTAGACTTCAGCAGTATGTGGATCGAGAACTACCAGAAGTACAGGCAGGATTTCGAAGAGGCAGAGGAACTAGAGATCAAATTGCCAACATACGCTGGATCATGGAGAAAGCTAGGGAGTTCCAGAAAAACATCTACTTCTGCTTCATTGACTATGCTAAAGCCTTTGATTGTGTGGATCATAACAAACTGTGGCAAGTTCTTAAAGAGATGGGAGTACCAGACCATCTTATTTGTCACTTGAGAAACCTATATGCGGGTCAAGAAGCAACAGTGAGAACTGGACACGGAACCACTGATTGGTTCAAAATTGGGAAAGGAGTCCGGCAAGGCTGTATACTGTCGCCCTGCCTATTTAACTTATATGCAGAGCACATCATGAGAAAGGCAGGGCTAGATGAATCAAAAGTTGGAATTAAGATTGCCGGAAGAAATATCAACAACCTAAGATACGCAGATGATACCACTCTAATGGCAGAAAGTGAAGAAGAACTAAAGAGCCTCTTGTTGCGGGTGAAGAAGGAGAGTGCAAAACTTGGGTTGAAACTTAACATTAAGAAAACCAAGATCATGGCATCTGGCCCTCTCAATTCCTGGCAAATAGATGGGGAAGAAATGGAGGTAGTGACAGATTTTATTTTCCTGGGCTCCAAGATCACTGCAGATGGGGACTGTAGCCAAGAAATTAAAAGACGCTTGCTCCTGGGGAGGAAAGCCATGGCAAATCTAGACAGCACACTAAAAAGCAGAGACATCACCCTGTCAACAAAAGTGCATATAGTCAAGGCTATGGTCTTCCCAGTTGCAATGTATGGCAGTGAAAGTTGGACCATAAGAAAGGCTGAGCGCCAAAGAATTGAGGCCTTTGAACTATGGTGCTGGAGAAGACTCCTGCGAGTCCCTTGGACTGCAAGGCGATCAAACCGGTCAGTCCTAGAGGAGATCAATCCTGACTGCTCTTTAGAAGGCCAGATCCTGAGGCTAAAACTCAAATACTTTGGCCACCTAATGAGAAGGAAGGACTCACTGGAGAAGAGCCTCATGCTGGGAAAGATCGAGGGCAATAGAAGAAGGGGACGACAGAGAATGAGGTGGCTGGATGGAGTAACTGAAGCAGTAGGCGTGAGCTTAAATGGACTCCAGAAGATGGTAGAGGACAGGAAGGCCTGGAGGAATGTTGTCCATAGGGTCGCGATGGGTCGGACACGACTTCGCAGCCAACAACAACAACAACAATAAATATAGCACTGAAAATAGTTATCATGGTGAAGATAATTGTTATTGCTTAATCTCAACTGAAAAATACCTTAAATCTCAATATCTCAAAGAATTTTTCTGGTTGAAAATTGGAAATGGGGAAAGACTAAAACACTTTTCTAAGTTTGCCAATAACTTTTAAAAGACCTTTCACGTTGCTCATTTCTGACAGCATCTCAATATTCACCTAAGAAGCCTCCAGGAAAACATATCAAAAGCTTTCTCAGCATAAGAAATGGTTTTTGGAATCTGTTCATTATCAGTTACTTATGCTGAATGCTGTGGTAATATTTACCTTAGAAGCACTGAATTATATCTAGTTATTTCTTTTTTCTATTTCTTCTTTTTCTTCCTCATTTTCCCTTTAGGGACAGGTACCGTATTTCTTTTCCATGTAGGATCTCAGGATTTTATTGAGCAATGGCTAGGAGTAATTCCTAGCATTATATTTTTTTTGATAAAAATTATGGTGAATGCTATTGTATATGAGATACAAATTATAAGTGCACTTTTTATTATATTATGCTTACATACATAAAACAGCAGAAGAAATGCTGCAAAATTCAGACACATAATCAATCATCAATCAGTCATCAATACCATTTGAATTTCCTTGTGATGTTTAATTCTCCTATAATAAGGCTGCAAACCTATTACGCTCTTATCTAGGACTACGTCTTATGGAATTCAAGCCCATAACCGAACAGGCATGTATAGGATTGCACTGTGCAGTAATAGTTAACATGCTGAGAGGTCCTTGGTGTTCTCTGAGCTTGCTTGTTTTCTTGCAGACATTTCGTTACCCAAATTAGGTAACATCATCAGTGCACAAACAGAACAGAACCAAGTAACAAGAGTTGGAAGGGACCTTGGAGGTCTTCCAGTCCATCCCCTGCTCAAGCAGGAGACCCTATACCATTTCAGACAAATGGCTGTCCAAATGCTCCTTAAAAACTCCCAGTAAAGAAACACTCAAGCTCAGAGCTCCAAGGACCCCTCATTTCAACCCTGAGCTACAAATATTCCCCTGTATTATGTAACTTTCTGTAGAACAAGATAGCATTGCTATAAATGGTTTTGTGTTAGCCTAATAAAATGGGACTGCCTGCTGTAATCGTGGTGTTAATTTTCTGTAAAGAAAGTGCAATCTTACAAATATTTTCTTCAGAATAAGCTGCACTGATTCCACTGAGAGTCACATCAGGGAAAGCATCAAAAAACAGCTTCTCTAAACAATGCCTTTGTTTATTTCTGACTAGGCGTAGATATATGGGAAAGAAAGGTGTATGTAACTGATATCATTACATAGTTTGGAATGGTCTTTCTTTTTGGAATGTGACCTTTCCAACCTTTCCCAAAAACCAGGCTGTAAAAAGTAAGGTTATCACATCAAGTTTACAAAGATCAGAAACCACAACTCTTGCTGCCCTCTAGTGATCATCTATATTTTTGCAGCCCATGTATGGTTTAACTTTGTAATTTATTGGGTTTGTAATTATACCTTGGCCACCTAATGAGAAGGAAGGACTCACTGGAGAAGAGCTTAATGCTGCAAAAGATTGAGGGCAAGAGAAGAATGGTACGACAGAGAATGAAGTGGCTGGATGGAGTCACTGAAGCAGTAGGCGTGAGCTTAAATGGACTCCAGAAGATGGTACAGGACAGGAAGGCCTGGAGGAACGTGGTCCATGGGGTCACGATGGGTCGGACACGACTTCGCAACTAACAACAACAATAAATTATTGGGACATTTCTTGCACAATTTCACTATCTAGTTAGTACATGAAAAGGCTAATGAAAAGATTTAAGTTGGATAAGAATTATGAATTTGAAAAGGCTAAAACTGAATTTGATGTAGAGCTCTGTACAAATGATGATTGTATCATTGCTAATAATATAAACTTTTATTGAAAGATTGTATGATAAAATGGGCAATAAAATTTGAATATAATGTACAGTTGGAGAATGAGAGAGTATGTGGAAAAAGGGTTGAAATTTACATTGAACTATAAACTCAAGAGAATTTTTATAAAATGATGTATTGTTGGTACATGACAGGATACATTGTCAAAAATATATAAGGAAATTTCAAATATTTGTTGGACATTTTCTTGGAAATATAATCAAACTGAAGCAACATTTCTTGACAAAGCAAGAAAATATTGGGATCTAGTATATATTTTGATGCAGAAGATTTTAAAAGTGAATACTGTATACAATTGAAACCACAGGCCTTTCTTTTCAGCTTAGTGGACAAACAAATGGAAACATCGTATAGAACTTTGTTTTTATATATGATAAATACAGCAAAACCTTTGTTTGCTCAAAGACGGAAGGACTTCAAATACTTAAAATGGAAGAATGGATGGGGAAGCTGATAAAATTGGCAGAGATAGCAAGATTGACAGCATTGATGAAAAGAAAGTCTTTGACACATTTTATTTCTACTTGGTAATCATTTTTGGATTTTTTGTAAGAAACTGACAGAAAGGAAAAAATGATTTTGAGATTTTGGAATTAGAATTGTATGGGATTATGGAAATGTAGTCAGAAGTTAAACTTAGAATAAGCACTTCGTGTATTTTTTTACTTATATCTGTACCAAAGAAAGCTGAAAGTCACTATTTTTATATCTTTTTTCTCTTTCTTCCTTGCACTTTCACTGTTTTCTTTCTGGAGCTTTTTAAAAAAGTTTTTCCTATTTTGTCAATAAATCAATAAAGGAGCACCCACAAGCATGCATGCACACACTCAGAGGACTAGCTGACCTAAAGTCTGAATATATAGATGCAGTTTTGCTTGCAGGATATTAATCCTGACAAGTTATTTATTAGTGTTATTGAATTATTGCATGATATGCATGTTCACACCTATTAAAGCAGAGCCAGCAATATCATCATGGTAATTTCCTGGCAACTCCAGTCCTGACAAACGAAAGCTCAAGACTGTATTGGTTGGAAACATGCAGAAGGCCTTCATTCTGCAGTGGAGACAATGGCTAGAATGATGTTGATTATGATGATGATAATGGAATGAAGACTGACAGATGTGGCTCCATTGCTGACTGGGCAGATGTGGGCTTCAATGCTCATTCAATGGATGTGGAATCCATTACTGTCTGGCAGATTACTGGTCTGGCACTCTTCACTTAGCATGAAAAATCCTTTCAGAAGGATTCTGAATCCTCTAGGAATGCCTCAAGGCTGTTCAGAGTAAGCACAGGCCTGGGGCAGGGCATGTTACCATTAATTGTTATTAATGCTCTTAATGTTTGCTTTGTATTAGTAGGATCCTTTTTATTAAAAGCAATTTGAAATTAAAATACTTTTAAGATCTCTTGGAAATAAGAGTAGGAACCCATCTCTCAGCAGATAAAGAGTGCCATGGGGGGAAAAAAGTTACAATGAGCTCTGAAAGCATTTTCACTCCTGCATTCCTTGCTCACACTATGGTTTATTTAATAATTTATTCCATAAATAGCAGTTGGTACTATAGAAGCTCACAATACTCTGAGACATAAACCAGTGTTTGTAAACACTGTCTGAATTCACAAATGTTTAACCATACCATGGCTTAGTGCAATGTGTCATTCCAATTATTTCTCTTCTTTACATTCTGAGGACCTGGGATTTCTGTTGTTTGCTTGTAGGAAAGAATGCATTGGATGAATGCCTAATGCTCTTGAAAGGGTGGCTGTGTTCATTATTTGTAGAAACTTTTCATACTAACACATTTTATTAAAAACAGATACAAATAATGCTCAAGGTGTGACAGACCATCTAACGAATGTTTGTAACTACAAGACACCCCTCAAAAGCTACATGTGACCTGATTTCAAAGTTACAATGGCTGCAGCAGGCCTGCGGTTATTCACCCCTACAACCCACCATAGTGTGTTTTGCAGTACCCTCTCACCTCTCTCCCCACCCAATCCTACCCTGCCAAAACCCTGCAACGCTTGGATCTCCTCCTCCCCACAGACCCATCACGCCCACACTTATCTTCTGAAGCTCTCTGAAGCTCATGTTGTGGAAGGAAGGAAAGCCATGTGTCCCCAGGCTGCACAGTGGCGATAAAGATGTGGCCACCATTCTGTCCTCCCCGTTTGTGGGTGGAAAAAAATGGTGGCCGCCAGAGAAACTGCTTCATTTTGCTGCTTTAGAGAGATCTGCACAGTGCTGCATGCAGAAGCTTCTGAACACTTCTCCAGCCCTCTGCAGACCTTGGTAAAGCAGCAAAAGGAAGCAGTTTGTCTCTGGGATGTGTGGCAGTGACTTGAGTGCAGCCGACATTTTGTCCCTCCCATTTAGGAATGGGAACAAAATGGTGGCTGCCAGACAAACTGCTTCGTTTTGCTGCCTTGAGAGGCTTACACAGTGCTGCAGAAGCTTCTTAATGCACTGTGCAGAGCTTGTTAAGGCAATAGAACAAAGTACTCTCTCCCCAGGCACTGAAACAGAAACTCGAACGTGGCCGCCATTTTGTCCCCGCCCACAAACGGGCGGAGACAAAATGGCGATTCTAGATATGCTGCTTCACTTTGCTGCCTTTAAGATGTCTCCAGAGTGCTACAGAAAGCCTTGTTGAGGCAGCAGAATGAAACCATTTGTCCCAAATGATCCAAAGGCGGTGACCCAAATGCGGACGACATTTTGTGGGCAAGACAAAATGGCGGGTACTTTCAGAACGGTTACGTTTGTAGCCACACAAAGAAAGAGGTCATTCTAGCACTCTGGAAGGCCTCAGAGCCCTTCAAAAGCTAAGTGAGGAGAAGGATATTTGGCATGGTGGGGTGGGAATCAGGCCTAAGGTCAATGGAAATGGAGATGTCTTGGAGGTGGGGGGAGGCTTGGCAAGGCCTCCCCCATCCAGGAGGAACCCCACGTTCCACTTAACCACCTGCACATTTGTTTTATGTTTCATTGGGGAGAACCGATAGGGAGGTTGTTTGGTAACACATTTTATCTAATGACTGCTGCAGTGTGTGACTGTAATGGGCAGGCTCCATTACGGTCATATTTTGAGGCACCACCTGTAATTTAAAAGTTTGTGCCTTTGCCCTTTAACCAAACTCCTTGGTTTGTAGAATCTCAAAAGGAATGTGGAGCAATGCTGCAAAAATTGGGATAAAACGCATAAAAATGTGCCCAACACATAAACTAGAAAATACTGATTGCTAGAGATGAAACTACAGTTTTAGTTTTATTTATTAAATTTATTTCCGCCATCTCCTACAAGGTGATTCTGAGTGGCTTATTGGTTGATCAGTAATCAGATTACTAATATTCCATATGTTTTAAATATTATAGTGTCCGTTAGTATCACTTGATCAGTTATTAAGTCACTAATATTCCATATGCTTTAAATATTATAGTGTCCATTAGTATCAGTTGATCAGTTATCAGGTCACAAATACGTATTCCATATGCTTTATATATTATAGTGCTCGTTAGTGTCTGTTGGTGGAATTGGGACCCACTAACAGATGGGCAAGAAATGCCAGGCTGTGCTGGCCCAAAGGGGAAAGGACATTGCTCAAGAGACCCAGCAGAGAAATAGGTTGGGTTCCAGGGCCCCTTGAAGAGAAGGAGGGTGTTGCAGAATTAAGAGACTCAGACCTCGGAATCAAAAGAAGTTTGTTTTATTTTGCGCGCAAAAGGTTCAGATTAGAAAGCAAAGGCAATGTCTGAACAACTTTCCAGGAAACAAGCAGGTACATTTATAGTTTTCAAAAGTCACAGAACACGGAAATGTAAATTATTAATTCTGATTGGTTACATGGATTCTAAGCCCCCTTCTAGCTCATCCCTAGCCCCCCCTTTGCAGTGCGAAATTCTAGCTAAATATCGTGCAACCTTGTTTCTAACAATGGTCACAGGCACCTTGCTAGCATCTAAGTTTCCTGTGCTATGTCTGTGGTTGGGTACAAGCGAGACATATGTGGTTAGCTGTAACTGAATTCTGTGACAGCTATACCAAAGGTGCCCCAGGGGTGAATGTGTGGTTTGACATTTTCCATTTCCTTGTTCTTCTAACTAATACACGCATTATTCTCTATGCCTCACTGTTGTGTCCTACCTCACATTTATGACATACAGCATCCATATGTATTATTTATATTTTTCCTTATGGCCTGCCTCAAGGGGAGCATGATAGAAGTCTAGTACTTGAAGGACTGCTATCAGGAAAGGGTGTTGATTCTCCATAGCAGTGGAGGGTAGGACAAGAAGCAGTAGGTGGAAGCTCTTCAGAGAGAGATCCAACCCTGGAAATAAGGAGGAATTTCCTGACGGTGAGAACTGTTAAGATAGGAACATTTTGCCTCCTGCAGTTCTGTGTGCTCCATTGCTGGAGATTTTCAAGGAAATATTGGGTAATCATTTGTCTGAGATAGTATAAGGACTCCTGTCTTGGACAGGGGATTAGACTAGAAATCCCTTCAACTCTGTGAATCTTATGATTCTCTCTGTGCTTTGTGTTACACATGATTGTGCTTCTCTGTTTTTTATGAACAGCTTCCCACATGAAAGGCAGAAGCCAAAGACCACCAAGAGAGCCAGCCACCAGACTGCCCAACCACTCCTAGTCCCAAATGAGTTCCATCTTTGTAAGGCTCCCCTAGTTAACAAGGCAACAAGATTGTGAACCTAATCACAGCACCGCTGCTTCTATTTGCTTCATGGACTGAAAGACCAACATCTATCTTGGCTATGGCAGCATGAAGGCTTTTCAGAGAAATTGTGGCCATCTCAGCTACCAGGGTATAGAAGAAAGTCATACTTCCCCACTCTTCTGCCTGGCTCACATCTATTTCTCTTTTCTCTTCACAAAACCTCTGGAAAAGTGCTTGCGTGTTACAGAGGCATCAATGTACAAGACTTTCCTGTGCCATGGTCTTCCCCTAAATCCTGGGCATGGTGTGGCACCTCTGATGGATGACAATATGTGTAAGAACCTTTCCCCAAGACCACTTCCCCCAAGGGGCTTGCAGGGACAAAAAGATATGTTACTGGCTGGTCTTAATTGGATGTTCTTTGACATATCACCTTTCTTTGGTCAGAACTGATGAGGTCCAGGAACAGATTGAGAAGCAGGAGAGAGCTTGTGATGAAGACATATCTCCATCTCCATGGGTAAGGATGGTTTTGCAATATGGCCAATGGGGGTTCATGCCTCAAAGCTGGGTGGGGAAGGGAGGAATTCTCACACAGCCAGCCTCTAGAAGAGCCCTTAGGATTCCTGGAAATCCTTGATGGCTTGGAGGGCAAAATCCTGGGAAATACTAGGGAAGAGCCGTTTTGACCCTGTTCCTGTCAGCCAAATTTCCCAAGTTCAGCAATCTCTTTGCTCTCTGGAATGCAGCCCCTCTTTCCTGGGAATCCAGACAACATTCCATCACACGCAGAGGATTTTGATTTGTTCCTTGAATATCATTTTTGAGTTTGGATGGATGTCAAGGGGCCTGACTGGAGCCTCACGCTGAAACATGTGAAGTCCCTTCCCAATTTGACAAGGTACCTACTCTCAGCTGAGGAACTCTAAAGCCCCCAAGAAAGTGCCTGCACTACTATTGTAAAGAAAAAAGGCTAAGAAAAAAGTCTGCAGAAGGAAGGCATGGGTTTCAATGGGAGAGATGCTCAATCTCCCAGTCAGGAGCCTTTCTCTTTCCTTAATCAATGGGATGGGGGGGGTGGAATTGGCCAAAGGGGGACCAGATAATGAAGGCATCCTGGTATGGATTGTGCTTAAAAGGATCCAATCTGGATTGGTCACCAAGACCAAAGGTTTAGTCTTCTGGTCTTTTGGACTCATGCTGGAGCCATCCTCAGGGAACTTCTTTCTACCAGAATGTGTGCTTTGGGCTATTCTGTGCCTAGTATTTATGTGATGCTTGGTTGTGTGTGGCTTTTTACTATGATAGTTGATTACGGTGTTGATGGCTGGCTATTAAGTCATTGCCTGTTATTTCCTTGTGCTACCAAATTCCTCAGTTCCTAAGAACTTGATAAGCTGGTTGTCAAGCCCTGTGGGCTTGCCATTTCAGGAAAGGGAAAGGGAGGGGGAATTCCCCTTTGCCTGAGGAATCCCTCTGCCTGACCTCCTGGCTGCATGCTGACTGCTCTCTTTCCGGACTGCTGGTGACAACGCTGGAGTGGGGAGGTGGAGGCCAGCTATGCCAGTTTTAGGGACGGACGCAGGATGCTGGCTGATTGGATGGGGGGGTGGAGCTAAGGTGATTGCCTGTATATAAGGCTCTGGGAGCAAGTCACTTCCAGTGGTGACTTTGTTTGCTGTTAATTGCTGTTATTTGCGGTTAATTGCCATCAATAAACACTGGTCAGAACGTTCCTGCCTAGCCAGCTACCTTGTTGACCACCATTTATCATTTGTGGAACCAGGGCTGATAAGTACTGACACTGGTAGTAAACCATCACCTCTGATGAGTGACAAGGGGCTTGTTTCCTAGGCTTCCATCAATTCCCTGGCTATTTCGTCCAACAACCTTAGTAGATGTGAAATTGAATGTATGTCCTGGTTCATTGCAATGTGAGTCTATCAATGAGTGCAAGTCTCCTTGTTTGACCACTTGCTTGTGTTCTTACAATCTAGTGGTTACCTTCCTCCTTATCTGTCCAACATAGTCACAGGGGCAATCCCTTCAGGGGATCTGGCAGATTATATTAGAGGTATTTCCCAGTTTCAAGCAATCTTTCCAATGCATGATTTGTCCTCCTATGGTAGCCTCTGGGCAATGTGTGATGCCCACTTGCAGATCTCAGAAGTTGTATTCTACTGCTTCTGAAATGTTTTTGATATAAGGAAAGGTGTGCCATATAGTTTGTTTTGTACATTTTTTCCTTCTTTCCTGTGCGTGTTGCATGTTGTAATAAATGCTTGTGGGTACCCATTCTGCCTGAATTGTTCATGTAGGTATCTTCTCTCCACTTGTTTAGCTTGCTGTGTACTACAATGGGTTCTCACCCTGCCATATAGTGTTCTGATGAAACTTTTTGTGTTACAGTGGATGGTTACTATTGAAACTCAGAATGCAAGGAGTGTTGGTAGCCTTAATGATAAACCATGATTTCTAGGTTTCCATCTTCCTGCCAATTGACAAGCATATCTAAAATGATAATTGTCTAGCCATTTTTTCCTCTTATTGTGAATTGCATGTCTGGGAAGATGGAGTTCAGTAGGGTATGAAAGTCTTTCAGTGCATTTCTTTTAATGATGATAAACATGTCATCCACGTAGAAGCATTAAAAGTAAGGTGTGTAGTTTTGAAATGCACTGTGTTCTAGTTCACGCAGGATAGTTTCTGCAATGATTCCTGATATTGGGGATCCCATTGGCATCTCTTATTTGCTCATACATTTCCTGTTTAAAGGTGAAGAAGGTATGTTGACAATACTGGAGTAGGTTCATGATTTGTGTCCTAGTTAGTTTCTTCTTATCTATGTCTTTTTCTGCTTTTCTATCTATTACTTTATATGCTAAGTGGAGAAGGATGGATGTAAATAGGGACACTACGTCAAAGGAGACCATGATCTTATCAGGAGCCACATTTAAGCCTTGTAGTTTTGTCAAACATTGTGTGAATGATGTGACTGTATTATTCAAGGGTGGTGTCAGGAAGCTTAAGCATTATACAAGCCATTTAGCCAGTTTGTAAGAAGGTGTATCTCGTAGCACTACAATAGGTCTGTAAAGACCTGCCCCAACTGGCCCTCTTAGGAAAGTACGACTCTTGACTCCATGTGGTTAATCAAAAGACCTTTTACTGAAATGCAGTGGTTGCAGCAAGGTCAAGCAGAATCTAAGATTCCCGCACAAAGCATCAAGCTATTCTTCCCACTTTGAAACCCAACCCTCCTGACAAGTCCACTGGCAGCCAATAGGTTGCCGCAAAATTGTTTTGAGAACACCAAAGCACAGGACAAATAATGGGTCATCTTCAGGGCACAGCAGCCTTGGAGTCAGGCTGGAACTGGCTGGGAGGGAGCTGGTTCCATCTCTGAAGATGATCCCTCTCCCTAATTGCCAAGCAGCTACAGTGTTACAGCAAAAGCAAAAGTATGCAAAGAATGCCCCCCCAAGCATCCTCCTCCCCCTCCACCAGAATGGCAGGGCACCGGAAAAGGTTTTGTGTACCTTGGGAAGTCTGTAAAATCTCACTGGGGTGGCTTCTGTTCTTCTCATTTTCCAATATTCCTTTTCTGTCACACAGTTGTTTTATTGAGTTGGCTGAGTAAGCATTCAATTGGGTGGCCATTATTCTCATATCTGATGAGAGGAATTATTGATGAGAGGAATTATTGAGCAGGCCGAAAGCCTTTATTTCATAATCTCTGCCGTTCATCACCACGGTTGAGCAGCCTTAATCTGCTGGTAAAATAACGTCCTCCATTGGGCTGAGAGTATTGTTTGGTTTGTGTTCGACCAAACTTTCCCCATACTTTTTGTCTGATAGTATGTTTTTTTAACTTCTATCTTACTCTTTTGAATATGGATTCTAATGCTGCTATGAATTCTCTTGGTGTGGCATCTTGTGTGTTAAAACATGTAAGTGTATGCTTAAACATTTAAGTGTACACTTAAAGTGAGGTAATCATGGTTCTGATTATCTGAAGCCTAACTAAAAATTATGGCATAAAAAAAGAAAAGGGAGAAGTAGAGAAAGAAAAACAAGAAACTTCCCATTCCACTCTCTGGCTCAGCTGGTCACAAATGCTGATTCTTAGCCAACTGGGGAGGGGGGGAAATAAAGGCCTGCTTGAGCCACCTTCTCTGGGAGATCCACCTCCTTCTCTACCCCTCTGATAAAAAGAATGACCCAGGGCAGCCCCCTTGGCAGGCCAACTGGTTTCTTAGAGCCTCCAAGGTGGCATTCTTGAAAGAGGGTCCAAGGCTACTTTTGGTCTTTGGGCCCTTCAGTCTTCCTCAGTGATGACAAACCAGAGCTGAAGAGGTAGAAGCTCTGATCAGTTCAGAAGATCTCCATCAAGCTGGTAAAATATGACCACCTCCTCACCCTCACAATGGCAGATGTCCTGTATTTGCAGGTTTGTTGATATTCCAACATATAGATGGAATGGGGATGGAGGCTGAGTAATTTTTATGGACACACTGGAAAGGACAGGGTACCTGTTGGATGTGTGCTCCTGTTCTCTTTTCCTCTTTCATCCTCCTCCTGCTGATTCCATTCCCCAGTGCTGCCAGATGCCTAGTGGTTTCAGCTAGGCAAGATAGATGTAATTTAGTTCACAGATAGTTTTGAAAAAGGGTTCAGCAAAGAAAGAGCAAAATGTCCTCGCTACTCCCTTTTCCATTAAAAGTGCCACATTGGTAAACCGAGGACAGTTGCATCTGAATTAATACATGGTTGCCAAATACCTCTGACCTTGTTATGGCTCCTTTAGTCAATATGGCCAGCTCTTTTTCAACAATATGGAACTGAGAATCTCAAGTTCTCTCTTATATTCTCTCTTATATTCATAAGTGGGGACTAAACCTCTATAGTCCTGTATTTAAATGAAGAAAAATTGCATTGTAATTTTAGGATTCATCAGAAGAAACCCCACCTTTGGAAAAGACAAGAGGCCAAGGGACATGAAGCAGGAAAGGAGTCCCTGTCAGAAAATCGGTAGCACCTTGGAGAGTGAAGACCCCTGCCTGTCTATAAGGGGCTTGCAGGGTAGAAAAAGATGGACAGGCTGACTGGCTCATCTTGGAAAGCAGAGTCTGAGCTAGCTTGATGTCCTTACACATCTCACCTTCCTCTGGACAGGACTGAAATGGCAGGAAAAAAAACTGAGGAAGAGGAGAACTTTCTTGATGGGGACACAACTCCTACCTCAGAGATAAGAAAGGTTTGGCAACAGGATTGATGGAAGTCATGCCTCAAATCCTGGCGGGGGAGGCGAGAAATTGTATTTTATATCCTGCTAATCTTAACATTTCTAAGTGCTCTACTGCTTGAGGATTGGAAACCTGGAAGATGTGAACTTGTTTATTTATGATATTTCAAACGTGGAGTGAGACGAAAGCGGGTAACAGACTACAGAAGCATCGGAGGCCAACATCTCTGTCAGTCCATGGGTTAGAAAGATAAACTGTTTTCTGTTGGGGAGCGATGGAGGCCCTATAGTCAGTTTTCCTAACCTGAGTGAACTGTGCTGGAGCGCTCTGGGTTGCTGAAGAGAAATGACACCTGGCCATTGGAGCAATTTATAAAAGGTAAATATATGCACCTAGGCTCTTGTCCAATTGGTTCATTTACTGTAAAGCAGCAAGGAAGGGCCCTCTGCAGCTGATTGGCATCGTAAGTGGATGTGATCCCCCTGCTGAGCTTTTATTTATTTATTTATTTATTTATTTATTTGTTTTTATAAACCGCCCTTCTCCCGAGGGACTCTTTCTGCTTCATCCTCTCCAGCACCCTGCTGCTTCTGGGCAGGGCTTTAAGAACAAAGACAGGAGAGCCTACTTGCCTAGGGGATGGGTGGGGATTACTCCAACTCTGGAGTTGCATCTAGCAATACAAGCATGATGTCAGAATCCAGTTAGATTTCATTTCTACCTATCTTCTCTGATTAAAAATTCAGCTCTTGCGTTCTCCTGGATTCTGTCATATGAAAAAAGGGGAGGGGGAATGCATGGGGACTTCTGTTGCTTTCACTTCCTGTCTTCACTACAAAGTAACCTTTTGTTGATTCATTCCAGGTATACATGTACATAACTATATAGCCATCTGCCTTTCATCCTATGCTTCTCTGAAGATCTTCCCTGTGCTGATAGCAAGGGAAAAGGGGAGGGGGGAAAGATACAACACTTGGAATCTGGGCAATAAAAGAATTCAATGATCGTGCCAACTGAGCCGGACTGATATTATCTTCCCTGAAATAAACACCTAGAATCTACCAGTTTGAATCCCCCAAAAGAACTGCAGGTTGGGGGGGTTGGATGCTTGGGAACACTTTAAAACATTGAATGATGGGGAGGACTTCTCAGATCCAGATGCCTTCAGTTAATTTCTCTTAAAGATTCCTGTTGGAAGAAAATATTTCCAAGAGTTCTGTCTTCTTAAGATGTAAATTTAAGTGGGTCCTTACATTAGACTGGATCTTCAATAATAGTCAACCTGGAAGGGAGAACCTTACCAGGGGACTTTGCAAAAATTTAAATGTCAGACGAGGCAGGGAAGGGAGAAACCCCCAGAGAGAGAGCTGGTTCCCCGACCGGAACCCTGCCAGCTGGGTGTGAAGTGTTATACTCCTCAGGAGAAGACATGGGGGAGACGCGTAACCACAAACCTCGGTGGTTGATGGGCGTTGGAAAGAAAAGCGAGTGGGAAAAGAAATCAAGAAAAGTGACCCTGAGAGGGGGGCCAAACAACCAGAATGGAAGCAGGAGATGGAAAAATCCCTGCACGTAAACAAAGAGGAAGGAAATTGGGCACAACACTCGAACTGGATCCTCGAGAAAGCTATCGACCTAATGAAAAGAACCCTCAGTGCCGTAGGAGAGGAGAGTTCCAAGCCCCATGGCCGTACCAGCACCTGGAGCAGCAGTTGGAGAGACGTTAAGGGGGGAGTGGAACCTGCAGTCCCGGGGCCATCCACTGATCCAGTAGCAACCATTTCAGCAGCCCCCACTCCCCGCCAAACCGCAGATGGCGATCCGGATGGAAGACAATACCGACGACTAAGGCATCGATCCATTCAAAGACTTCTGCCGCTGGATGCAAAATTCAAGGGGAAGCCGACATGCTTGGGGTTTTTCCTAACCCAAGTCCTCAATTACATGGAAGAATATGGCCAGTACATCCCCAGCAACAAAGCCTGTATCAGGATCGTGCAATCTGCTCTGGATGGACCGGCCGCAGATTGGGTAGTGAATTTGCATGACTCCAATCCCCCAGAGCTCAACGACTTCAACTGTTTCATGTCCTCTCTGAGAAGGCGATTTGAGGACCCCCTGGCTGACCGCAAAGCCCATGAAAGAAAACGATGAGGCAAGGAAGATGGCCGATAGCCGAATATACACAAGAATTCCAGGCCATTGCCAACAAGCTGAACTGGCTGGAAGACATCCTCCTTAGCCATTTTAAAGACGGCCTAAATTACGACCTATACAATGCCTGCCTGCCCCGGGGGGACCCACAACAACTCGACGAATGGTATGTCCTGATAGAGGAAGCAGAGATCGACCTACTGAAGAGACACCGCCAAGGAAAACAATTGAGCTGCTCTCCAACTGAGTTGACGCGAGAGCCAGCAAAGCCACTGGCAATGGCCAAGAAACCAACGGGTTGTTTCAAATGCAGGAGAGAGGGGCATCGGGCCATAGAATGCCGCTCGAAAGCCCCCCAGCACAACCCAAAGAGATCACCGGCCAGCAAATCCGGGAGGTCCCCAGTGAAGCCAAAAGAATCAGCCATGAGAGTGATAGAGGGTGTGGAATCCCCAACCTCTGCTCAACGCGGGGAAGGAACTCCCGCCTACACCGCAGGTCCGGTGGATGCCTCAGATGACAGATCGGAAGGTGAGCCCCTGGTAAGTGGACCCATCGCACCCATCCTCAAGACAGTGACTATATTAATTCTCTCCATGCCTGAAGCTGTCAAAGTGAAAGCCTTAATAGACTCTGGCTGCACCCGCTGCCTCATTAGTCCGATGCTAGTGGAAATCTGGGCATTCCGTTGAGGAGTCTAGAACAACCAATCTCATTTGGCCAGTTAGATGGGTCCATAGCTGGGGGGGGTACCAGCTACCCTAGCCACTTTACCAGTCCACCTATCCCTGGGGAACCATGAGGAAGACATAACGTTCATAGTGACCCCAGGCATGGAATGCCCGATGATCCTGGGGGTGGAATGGTTAAAGAACCCCTGGGTAAATTGGAGGACAGCAGAAATCAACTTCCCGAAGGGGAACCCCATGGACTTTAAACCTCAAGGGGATCAACCAAAATTAAGAAGGGAAAAAGCATCCATGGGAGAAGAAAAGGGGCTACCTGAAATACCAGAGGAATACAGAGATCTTGCTGAACTGTTCAGCAAGGAGATGGCGGATGAGCTCCCCCCCCACTGACCCATGGACTGTGCCATAGAGTTCAAACCAGGGGCAAAACTCCCAAAACCTAGATCAGACATGTCAGACACAAGGCCCGGGGGCCGGATCCGGCCCGCGAAGTGGTTTCATGCGGCCCGCGAAGCCATCCTGGAAACAGTGAGGGAACGGCCCCCACTGCCTTGGCCCTGGCCCAGAGACCCTCCTCCTGCCAGAGACCCTCAGATCTGTCCCACTCCTGCCCAGGCCCCCATAGGCACCCTTGATGTGAACGATGTAGAGCTGGCCACGCCCACCCAGTAGGCCATACACACTCTAGCCACGCCCACCCAGTAGGCCACGCCCACCCAGGCCACACCCACCTGGCCCCTTGAGGGCAACCGCAATGCTGATGTGGCCCTCAATGAAATTGAGTTTGACACCCCTGACCTAGATTATACTCCATGAGCCCAAAGGAGAAAGAGGAAATGGAAAGATTCATAAAGAAAAACCTAGAAAGGGGGTTCATTGAGCCAGCCAAGCCTAAAGTGGCCGCTCCGGTCCTCTTTAATGAGAAGAAGGACGGCTCTTTATGCTTATGCGTTGACTATTGCCTATTGAACACAATCAGTGAAAGCAACCTATATATCTTACCCCTCATGAAGGACATGTTATCACCTCTCGAAAGGAATTTTTTTTTACTAAACTAAGGGAGGTGTATTACCACGTTAGAATTAAGGACGGGGATGAATGGAAAACTGCATTAATTGCCCAATGGGGTGCTACCAATTCAAAGTTTTGCCTTTTGGATTACAAGGGCTCCTCGCAGTATTTATGCAATTAATCAACGAGATACTAAGGGAACACCTGTTTAAGGGAGTCCTGGTTTATCTAGACATCCTTATCTTCACTGAAACAAAAGAGGAACATATCAACCTAGTCAGAGCGGTTTTAAAGAAACTGCAAGCTGCTCACCTATATGCCAAGTTATCAAAATGCGAATTCCACCAGGAAAGAATAGACTACCTGGGTTATCGCATATCCCCACAGGGCATTGAAATGGACCCAGAGAAGGTTAGAGCAGTATTAGAATGGGCACCACCTCCCACACGAAAGCAACTGCAAAGTTTTCTGGGCTTCGCAAACTTTTACTGCCAATTCATCCCCTCATTTGCCCAGATCACCCTGCCCCTCACAAACATACTAAAAACGAAGGGGGTATCCTCAGTAAAACGTAGCCAGCCATTAAAATGGACAATGGAATGCCAAGCGGCATTTGAGAGATTAAAGAGACTCTTTTCTGCAGAACCTATTCTGAAACACCCAGACATGGATAAGGCCTTTATAATACAGGCAGATGCAAGTGATGTGGCAGTGGGGGCTGTACTGTTACAAGAAAACAATGAAGGGGTATTGCAACCCTGCGCATATACATCCAAGAAACTCACCGCTGGCCCGTGTGGGAGAAAGAGGCATATGGGATACGGTGGTCGTTACTTACATGGTGTCAGTTCCTTGAAGGGAATAAAATTCCTTTTCAGGTGTGGACAGACCACAAAAATCATTGAAAACACCCAGGAAACTCAACCCCAAGCAAGCCCGCTGATCCCAACATTTTCACCAATTCTGCTTTATGCTCAAGCATTTGCCGGGGTGGGGGGGAGAATTTCCTGGCAGATGCATTATCGCCCATGTCCCAATATAACAGCACATGATCCACTGATTTTAAACCACTTATGGCGGAATCACAACTGGCAGCGCCAGTAACTACCAGAGCCCAAGCTAAATTAAAACCGCTGCTGGATAGCCAAACTGGAATTGAATTCCGGAAAACTTTGGAAACGGATGAATGGTTCCAGAAAAATAGACACGTGTGCATAATAAAGGACGGAGTACCTTGGGTGGGGGGAAAGTTATACATACCAACCACCCAGAGGGTCACATTCATGCAGCTTTGCCATGACACCAAGTCAACAGGGCATTTTGGATTTGTAAAAACATCACACTTAAAAGGCAATTTTGGTGGCCATCCATGAAAAAGGACATAGAAAGTTACGTGGCCAGCTGCCTGACTTGCGTGACTGCAAAGAGATTGCAAGGGAAATCACCTGGACTGTTACAAACAGTGGCAAATCCTTCAGCCCCCTGGCGAGAAATAGCCATGGATTTTATAGTAGAATTACCAGAAAGCAATGGGAATACTGTAATCTGGACTTGTTTTCCAAACAGGTGCATTTCATCCCTTGCCAAAAGATGTCCACCGCAAAAACCTTAGCGAAACTGTTCATGCAGGTTATTTACAGATTGCATGGGGCACCACAACGCATTATATCAGATAGGGGAGTGCAGTTTATGTCGGCATATTGAAAATAATTTTTATCCCTTTTAGGGACAAATCAGGGACTAACATCTAGTCATCATCCTCAAGCGAATGGTCAATCTGAAAAATCTAACTCAGTACTTGACCAATATTTAAGATGCTTTATTAATTTCCAGCAAACAAATTGGATGGACTTACTACCTTTCACAGAAGCTGCCTATAATAATGCAGTCCACTCCCGCACAGGTTACACTCCTTTTCAAATAGCTACCAGTCAAAAGTTTCAACCCATGCCAGAACTAACCCCAAACGAACTGGTAATCCCATCACTGAAAGAATGGATAGAACAATTACGAAACACCTGGCCAATAGTTAGAAAAGCTCTGGACGAAGCTAGGCAAGCATATAAAGCACAAGCAGATAAAAAAAGAATTGAACCCACACCATTCATTATAGGTGAAATGGTATATTTGTCTACAAAATACCTAAACTCCTTACAACCCTGTAAAAAACTTTGACCAAAATACATTGGACCTTTTCCAATTAAAAGAATAATAAACCCAGTAACAGTAGAATTAGAATTACCCCAAAATCTTAAGACAGATACACCCAATCTTTCACAGCAGTTTGCTGAAAAGAGAACAACAGTCACCATTACGGCCAAAAATTCCCCACCACCACCACCTCCAGTCATGGTGGAAGGAGAACAACACTTTGAAATAAAGGAAATCCTAGACTCTAGAAGATACCGTGGGACAACTCAATATCTAGTAGCATGGAAACACCTCCCCTCCTCACAAAACAAGTGGGTTCACAAATGTCATGTAAAAGCCCCGAAGCTTTTGAAGAAGTTTCATTCAGAGTATCCTAGCAAGCCAGACTAACTTTTATACGTGTTTTGTTTTCTTTACAGGTGGATATCTCTTATTTTTAAGGGGAGCCAGATGTCAGAATCCAGTTAGATTTCATTTCTACCTATCTTCTCTGATTAAAAATCCAGCCCTTGCATTCTCCTGGATTCTATGAAAAAAGGGGAAGGGGAATACATGGGGACTTCTGTTGCTTTCACTTCCTGTCTTCACTACAAAGTAACCTTTTGTTGATTCACTCCTGGTATACTAAATATAACAATATAGCCATCTGCATTTCATCCTATGCCTCTCTGGAGCTCTTCCCTGTGCCGACAGCGAGGGAAAAGGGGAAGGGGTAAAGATACAACACTTGGAGTCTGGGCAACAAAAGGATTGAATGATCGTGCCAACTGAGCTGGACTGATACTATCTTCCCTGAAATAAACACCTAGAATCTGCTGGTTTGGATCACCCAAAAGAACTGCGGGTTGGGGGTGGATGCTTGGGAACACTTTAAAACGTTGAATGATGGGGAGGACTTCTCAGATCCAGTCTAGCATGCCTTCAGTTAATTTCTCTTAATAAAGATTTCTGTTGGAAGAAAATATTTCCAAGAGTTCTGTCTTCTTAAGATATAAATTTAAGTGGGTCCTTACACATAGCTCTGGTCAGGCATCCCTGTTCAATAGACTCTCTTTTTAACCTTAACCCGAAACCCCCAAGTTCATGGAAATAGAAATTCTGAGATTCTTTTCCGCTGCTGGCTAAAGGCAAGTCATTGTCATTTACAGGATTTCCCAGAAGATGATGTCTGCAGTCTGGAAAAGGAGGTCTGGGTTAGGGTTAGGAACTGTATGGTCCTACACCCACATGCTCCTCTTCATGAGGAGAAACCCGGGACTGCTTTCCCATTAGTTTGGGCATATTAAAGAAGAAGAAAAAACATCTTGGAAGATGTACAAAATGAAGAGATGAAACAAGCTTTGCCTGATGCAGAAATATAAAGAATTTGCGAAATATTGGAGAAAAAAAATGGACTTCCTTCCTTCCCTCTCTCCCTTCCTGGAAAAGTGTATATTATTTCTTTTCAGGTACAAAATAAAATCACTAGTACTGCTGCTGTTTTCTGCTTGTATCTGAAAAACTCTTTTTCCACTCTTCCAACCTCTTTTTACTTTCTTAGGAAACTAGTTAGCTGGCTAGATTTGACTGAGTATGGTCAACAATTCCAAGACAACCAGGTCATCTGAAGAAATTAATCAGCTCTAGCAATTAGAAATTACTGAAGAAATAAATCAGCTCCAGCAATTTTACATTTGGATTATTACCTTTTAGATACTTCAGTTGAGGTGCCAATTTCTTTTTTTCAATTAAATGTGAACAAATTGACATTTTTAACCTCTTTGCTTTCTTTTTTAGTTTTCTTAATATGTTTGCCTTCGTTTTTGCTGCTATGAATGCTTTCTCCCTACAAATGTTTTACTACTGCACTGTTATTGCACAATGGTCAGCAGAATCCCTTCTATGAGAAACATTTTCACATAATCAGTTCTGCAGTTGGGAAAGCTGGTTCCAACCCTGGCCTCCTTGATCATTGGTAGAACCTGGTTGTCTTGGAATTATTGTCCATACTCTTGATTCTATCCCTCTGTTAAGGCAGCCTAGGATTGCATTGACTGTTTCAGTGATTGCAGCACACTGCTGGGTCATATTTAAGTCGCTGTCTACTAAGACTTAAGATCCATCTCTACTAGGACTCTTAAGATCCATCTCACACTTTCTGCTATTGAGCCAGATTCCACTAGCTCCATACCTATACCTGTATATTTGTTTTTTCTTGCCTAAGTGTTTAGGTTTCTCACCATTGTATTTCATTTTGTTAGATAAGGCCTGGTGTTCAAATCTGTCGAGATCCTTCTGGAGGTTGAGCCTATCTTCGGGGGTGTTGGCTATTCCTGCCAGCTTGGTATTGTCTGCAAATTTGATGAGTTCCATTATATTCCTTCATCTAAATCGGGTGTCAAATTGCTGGGCCATGGGCCAAGTTGCATCATACGGAGGCTGCACCTACCCCAGTGCAAAAAAAGTTGCGATACATTGCAACACGTAAGATCACGCAGCGAGTTTGATACCCATGGTTTAAATCATTTATGAAGATATCAAAGAGTACTGGGCCTAAGACAGAACCTTGCCATATTTTCCCATTAGTGGACTTATTGTTACCTTAACTTTTTTTTCTTATTTTTTACATGTTGAAAGAAATATTATCATCATCATCATCATCATCATCATTATTATTATTATTATTATTATTATTATTATTATTATTATTATTATTATTATTATTATTATTATTAGTTTGCAAGTCTTAATTCATTCTGAGCCTCAGCTTCCCTGACTTCATGTTTGCTGATTCAGGCTATATGCTGGTATTCTGCTTTAGTCCCTCATTCCATTTTTTATATGTATCCTTTTTGTACTTTCAGTTTATCAGAATTGTTTATGTAATCATGCTGATTTTCTCTTGGATTTCTTATTTTTCTTTTTCAGAGATATTGTAGTGGACAGCAGTTTGGCAGTTTGAGTCTCACCAGGCTCAAGGTTCACTCAGCCTTCCATCCTTCCGAGGTTGGTAACATGAGGACCCAGATTGTTGAGAAAAAGTGCATTCACTGGACTGTTAACATCTATCAAAGGCCTAATATTACTGTGGAATGATGAGACAGAGCTGCTGACTCAGCTGCTGTAGAGCTCAGCTAACCCAAGAAGTGCTAGCCTATGAAACAGACAGGACGGCACCTGGAATTCAGATGACAATGGTTAATCCCTGGAAAGGAAGGAATTTGGCTTATTACTGTTGGTGGATGGGAGGATAATTTTTTTTCCAAGCTGCCATATAATTCAGTCAAATAATTTTATTATGTATATGGTCATAGGCCATATATACAATCTATAAGATTTATGCAAAACAAAGTTGAAAGATGAATCACATCTTCACCAAGCTCGTATACAAAATTCATATTTAACCAGGAAATGGACTACTTTCTGTGTATCAAGAGGAACTGAACTCAGCAGGCAATTCCTTCCCTTCGTCTGCTTAACGACCTGGGAGATTGCTTGATGATTGCTTGCTTGTGTAACCAGGGGTGCTGAGATTGCAGTTATTGAGTGAAGCAGTCATGTAGGTGCCATGCTTAGTGATGGCTTTGTTCAGTGACCAAGATTCCAGTCCTAATTGGAGTCGTAAGTCAATGACTTAAAATTATATAATTAAATTCTTTGTAATCAAGTGTTTGTATCACATTATTAGTAATTGTGTGTATCAATGTGGGTATGTGTGTGCTCGTCTATTAGGTTAGATTAGTTCTACAATTCCAAATAGTTAAAAGTGCAAAGTATTTTGCACTTTTTTAAAAAAACATCCGTTCACAACCACAATCATGGTACCCCATATCTGCAGTTTTGTTGTTGAATTTCATCAACAGTTTTGGAATTTTCTGGGAGCTACAAAAATGGAGATGGGAGTAATATGCAACTTATAGACTACTGTTTTGTTCATATCTGAACTTCTAGGAGACTCTGAATTTCAACTGACAGCAAGCACACTGTAACTGAAGAATTGTACAATTAAAATGTTAGCTGTAATAAAAGAAATGCATAATACTAAGTTACATTAACAGCTTCTCATAGCAAACCTTCAGAAAACTGGGGGACCTGAAAGCATGAAGTTCTCCTTTTTTGGTTTCCATCTTCATGTTTCCTGTTGAGTGGTAGCAGTGCTGCTTCTCTGGATTACTGGAGATTGGCGCCTCTGAGTTCTCTTTGTGTTAAATTTAAGAAGAAGAGGGCTTGAGGTGAAGATGCAGAGGCAGCGGGCAGCTGTTAGAACAAAGTAATAGCCAAGCTACCAATAAACCCAAGGCCTTACTGTGCAGAAGCCAGTTCTTTTCTAAATACCTGGAATGCCCCATCTATTTCCCTTTTCACGAAAGAAAGGAATAAAAATGAGTATAATTTATTTAATTGCTATTGTCCCCCCCCATTTATTCCCCAGTACCTTAATTTGCATTTTATTGCAACATGTATTGGGGTGGTATTGTCAGAGTGGAGTGGAAGACTGGACTAAGTGCATGAGTGACAAAAGAAATGAAAAAAAATACCAATAGTTAAACATTCATAAGTTTCATGTTTTAATTTCAGCTACCTTATAGCATTGTCTTGATTCTAAGTACAAAATATTGCCTTCTGTCAACCTCTTGTTTGAGTCACATGAGGAAGGAAAAGGACAAGGAGGTTTCTGCATATTATTGAAATTATTTATGAAATAAAAATTATAAAATATACATTGAAAATATGTACATATATACTTAGCTAGCTTAATTTCCTCTGGGATCATTTAGATTTTGGATTTTGGTTGCAGAGGTCTAGACCTACAGTAGTTGCTACTATCAGAATGGTACCAGTTGGTCTTCTACTTCATCCCAAAACACCCAGCCCAATGTATCTGAAGTCTGGGAGTAAACTACTATACAATACTGGTAGTTTTTAAAACTTCTACTGATAGACTGCACTGCTTGAATTCTAGAAGCATGCCAGAGGGAATAGCTTGGGAGTTTTCAACACTGATGTGTGATCAGGTTGAATTCCTTTACAAGCCGAAGGCCAAAAAGACGAAAAGACTGTTGCTGGCTGATTTAAAACTAATTTAATTATTGGTTTTATATTAAACAGATGCAACATTTATTATGGTATGCCACAGTCTTCTAATTTTGGATCATATTAGTATTTTTAAAAGGCAGCTCTAATACTGTTAGCAGATGAATGCATGTTATTGCAGTAGAGGGAACTGGAAACTCTCAATATACCTAGCTATAAATATTTTTTTGACATTTATTATCCTCACTTGAGTTCAGGTGCTAAAATACTTGGACTTAAAATGTGGCTATAGTTGAAAAAAATAGATATTGCTCCTAATAATTTCTCAGGCAATGATGGAGATCAAACACAGCAGGGAGATGAAATCTCTATTTGTGAGACTTGTATTGAATTGACAACATTTAGGTTAGCTTCCTGATGTCAAGGCACATAGCTTTTCAAATCTCCTCTGATAAAATAATAGATTACCTTAAAATATCTTGTATTATGGTCCTGTACCTAGTAATGGAGATTTTTAAGTTCACTATTATCTGCCTGTGAGCTTTGCTTGTTGTGAGGGAAGTAGAAGGATTAAGTTAACCAGAAGACCATATCTCTTAGAAAATCTGTCCAATAAATAAACTTGAGGTGTATCTAATACAATGAATTATAAGACTTATCTTTTTAAGTTAATACATTTGCCATAGTTTGTGTTGATGTGGTTGGTGTGAGATCAGAAATAGAGCACAACAATGATGAAAACTGTCTTGAATGCATTTGGGTCAATATAGAAGTGGGGGAAATAACATTGCCATATGGCAACTATAGGCCACCCAATCAAACAGGAAATAGATGAACTTTTTGCTAGTCAGCTAACTAAGGTATGTAGGAAGCACTTCATAATAGTAATGGGGGACTTTAATTACCCGACATCAACTGGAAGACAAACTGCACCAAGTGGAAGATCAAACAGATTCCTGACAAACCTAGCAGACAACTTTGTCTCCCAAAAAGTAGAGAAGGGAACTAGGGGATCAGCCATATTGGACCTAATTCTCACTAACAGAGATGAAATGATAGAAGGTGTTGAAGCAACCTTGGGGGGGGAGTGATCATGCAATATTGGAACTGAACATTATGCAAACACAAGCAGTAGAACACAGTCAAACTAGAGTCTTGCACTTTAAGAGAGCTAATTTCAATAAACTTAGAGCTTGGGAAGGATTCCATGGATGAGAATCTTCAAGGGAAAAACAACTGAAGAAGCTTGAGAAATTTTGAAAACTGAGATTATAAAAGCCCAGTCTACCACAATATCAACGAAGAAAAAAAAACAGCTCTCAAACCAGCATGGCTGCATAAAGAACTCTGATAAATTGAAAGACAAAAAGAACAAGTATAAAAAGTGGAAAAAGAGGCACATAACTATCAGCAAATAGCCCAAGCCTGCAAAAATGAAGTGAGGAAAGCTAAGGCTCAAAATGAACTAAGGCTTGTGACCAAAGTAAAAAATAACACAAAAAAACAGTCTCCCTCTCTCGAGTCTTCATCCCAAATGCAGAAAGCAAGCTGAAACAAAGAGAGGGAGACTGTAAGGAGTGTGAGATCAGCACGCGTGGAGAAACACCGAATCAAAAGTCTTCATTCCAAATGCTTGCCTTCTGCAACGCAAGCAACTGGGACGGCTCAGCAGAGGGAATGGGCATTTTTCCATGCGCGCTGATCAGCGCACGCGGAGAAACGCAGATTCCCTGTGCGCCCTTGGGAGATATGGAGGTACTCCAGGGAAGTAACGGATGGCTCAGCAGAGGGAATGGGCATTTCTCCGCGCGCGCTGATAAGCGGCCGCGGAGAAATGCCGAATCTTGTGTCTTCATTCCAAATGATTGCCTTCTGCAACACAAGCAACTGGGACAGCTCAGCAGAGGGAATGGGCATTACTCCGCACACAGGAGAGGCCTGTTAGGGTGGCGGTGGTCCGGTGTTGTTTATCTCCCTCCTTTGTGTGTCGGACCCATGGGGAACGGCTGGTAGAGGTGGCCATCCAGCGTTTTACCCCCTTCCTGTGTGTGTGTCGGGCCCACAGGCTCGACACACAGAGAGATGCAAACACCAGACTGCCACTGCCTCTACCAGCCGTTCCCCGCAGGTCCGACACACACACACACACACACACACACACACACACACAAATGAGAGGAGGGAAAATGCCGGACTGCCACCTCCCTACCAGCCGTTCCCTGCAGGTCCGACACACACAGACACACACAGACACAGACACACAGAGAGGGGGGGGGAAGAAGGAGGGGATCTGGCAGCACCCGAGACTTCATATGCTGCTCAGAAACACCACCACCACACTCGCACGCCCCATCTGACCGACCCACTACTTACCTTTCTAGCAGTCCTCCCGTCTCTTCCTCCGCTGCCACCATGTGCAGTCCAAAGAAGAAGAGGTTTGTGGGCAGTCCCACAAACCAAAGAACTTCAACCAATTCAAACTTCACAAGTTTTTTCTTTTCCATGAGAAGTTTGAATTGATTGGTTAAACTTTTTTAGTCTCACTTTTTTTTTGGACTGCACATGGCGGAGGACTGGGAGCCTCAGGAGACAGCTGAAAGAGCTGCATGCGGCTCCGGAGCCACGGGTTGCCGACCCATGGTATAGGTTTTCCTGCCTGAGCAGGGGGTTGGACTAGAAGACCTCCAAGGTCCCTTCCAACTATTATTATTATTATTATTATTATTATTATTATTATCATTATCATTATTATTATCATTATCATCATTGTTGTTGTTAGCTGCGAAGTCGTGTCCGACCTATCGCGACCCTATGGACAATGTTCCTCCAGGCCTTCCTGTCCTCTACCAGCTTCTGGAGTCCATTTAAGCTCATGCCTACTGCTTCAGTGACTCCATCCAGCCACCTCGTTCTCTGTCGTCCCCTTCTTCTCTTGCCCTCAATTTTTCCCAGCATTAGGCTCTTCTCCAGTGAGTCCTTCCTTCTCATTAGGTGGCCAAAGTATTTGAGTTTTAGCTTTAGGATCTGGCCTTCTAAAGAGCAGTCAGGGTTGATCTCCTCCAGGACTGACCGGTTTGATCACCTTGTAGTCCAAGGGACTCACAGGAGTCTTCTCCAGCACCATAGTTCAAAGGCCTCAATTCTTTAGCACTCAGCCTTTTTTATGGTCCAACTTTCACTGCCAAACATTGCAATTTTCATCACTATTATCATTATTATCATTATTATTATTATTAGTTTCATAAAGGAGCATATCAGGGATCATCACCACAATCACCAGTAAGGTAAACTACATTGAGAATGGATTGCAGATATTATTCATTTGGAAGTTAACCTACATGATATATGTATAGATGCTAAACTAGGCACAAGTTCTAGGAAATAAGTAAAGGGGAAATAAGATGCCACTCATTAGCTATTTAAGAATGTATTCCAGAAAAATATCAGTGAAACACAATTTTTTTACATGCTTGAAACTGTAATCCTGTACACTGCCCAGAGTTGCTATATCAGTGAGATAGGGAGCATAGAAAAGTAATAAATAAATACAATAAATAATTCCAGCATCCTTCTCTCAAGTAACTATCACATTTTGCAGGTGTGTTTTCTCTTGCTGCTTCAGGTGATAAGCTCCATTCTCCTGAGTGATCATGGATGACTCTGCTTGGAATATCTTCTAGGCCAGACCCTGACCTTTTCTTGAACACAATCCATCTTGTTTAGCAATTCCTAGAAGCCATCCCTGTCTTATGGTTTCCTCTGCTGTGCCAAAATATTGTATATCATTTCTATCTATTATCTACAAATCACTGATTAAAGATTTTGCAAGAGAATTAGCTAAGAATATTCAGAAAAGTATTTTTCACAACTCAGGAAATGCAAACAAGATTTAATATGGTAAGTGAGACTGTAAATAACGTATTAATTTCTTTAAACTAAAAGATCACATCAAATCTTATGAAACAAAAGTTTGCTTAGCAATTGAGATATGCCTTTCAAGATTTTTGCTGTTCAGGTAAGGAAGAATTCATGATTGACTGCATGGGATAGTGCAGATAGAAGATACTCAAATATTTCATGAATATATTATTCTAAAATATAAAACCTCTGTTGATTTATCCTGAGAAACTACTAAAACATATTCTGTTTGGAATGACTTTGGGGAAAAAATAATCCAAACAATCAATTTCAGTATTTAAAATAAAATATCATTGACTTTAGTCTTGTTTGCAGGGGCTGAGAATATTCGTTGCCCATTCTGATCAAAAATATTGAAGTTGATTCCACCTTGCATAAGCAAGCAAGAAGAATAAAAAGCCACCAAAAAAGATCCAGGAGAATCAAGCATTTTCTCTATATTCATCTTTCATCTTAGATCATCCTCAAAGCCATCAGGCAATTTCAGTTCTAAAAGTTGAAAAATTAAGCAAATTGAAACAAAATTGGAAGAATATAACCAAACAAGATGAATCTGATGGCATTCTATTCAAAAATAAATGCCACTATTTTCAATAAGAGATTTTTAAATTTATTGAAGGATAAAAGTCATAAAAAATAAATCTCAAACTACAGGAATATTGTCTAAATTCTCAAGGGGTGCATCACAGGAAGAATTCCAATGAAAATAAAAAGAGAAAGCTTACTGCAAATTTCAAGTGATCATGACATAATCACAATGTACTGTATAACAGATATATTTGAGAATTTTTTTTCATGAAATAGTAGCATACAAGGGCTAGATCATTTAGTTAGTCAGTTGTAAATGGCTTATTCCATTCTACACAAGCAAATGAGATAATGAAATCAATATTTTTGCACCATTAGTACCTTTAGAATACACCTCAACATGAACTTTTTGCTTGGCTGGGTTGTGGCTGAATTTCCTGCCAGTTGTGCTCTGGCCATCATCTTATTCCTTTTATCACTCCCAACTCTCCATAAATTAAATAGATAATGATTGAGTTCTCCAAGACAGGACAGCACACCAAGGACTGACTGTGTTGACAGCCGTAACCACCTCTGAGGTCAGCAACACAGGTGCTGACAGGAAAGTTACCCATATAACTAGGAAAGCATCCAGGAGACATTCAAAAACCATTATACAGCTTCCTCACATAAGGTCCTTATGCTGTTACAGCTAAGTAGGTTTATGATCAATAAATAAAAATGACTTTGGCCCCACATCTACAGATGAACATGTTCTTGCCCGGAACAAGATACTGAATTGAATGTGCACATCATTTTGATATATTCAGAAACATCCACTAACATTGCAATCTTGATGTGTTTGTGGCTTAGAATATTGCACTTGGTGCCAGAGTGTTCAAAAATAATTCTCAAAGTATTTCCATACATTCATGCATCTGATGCAATGGATTCTAGTTCATGGAAAGTATCTAATACAGTACAAGTAGACCCATCTGTATTTCCTCCTGAGGACTTGAGATAGGGAGAAGGTTCCAACTTGGTTTCCTTATGATTTTCTTTCCAGCACCTGTTGTAAGCTGCTCTGGGCCATCGTCACCTCATCATATTGCAGTGGGAATGAGGTCCTGGCCCTGCTCTTGGCCAAGCTGAAGAAGTGCCATTGGCTGCCTCAAGAAGAACAGTCCAGCCATCCTCTTCCTGCAACTACGGTAAGGGGTACAGCTTGGACAGAGATGGTTCTCTTTTATGTACAGACTTCAACCTCTCTGTCTTGGAGATGCCATCATGTTGCATGCATCTCTGGGCTCTCAGGAGGCAAATGAGAAGCGTCTCTTGGAAACTCATTAAGAAGGAGTTTGGGAAGAAAGACACTTGTGTGCTAAGAGTTGGCGAAGAGAGCAATTCTACCAAAAGGTGGGTTTTTTTCTGCTAGCTAACTTTCCTTAGGAGCTCTGTAGGTGAGTCAGACTCTCCTCTTGTCAGGCCAGAGCAATAAGGCTCATTGGGAGGATTGGGAGGTCTGAGGAGTGTCCTGTGATGCTGGAGGCTGGGTTCCCCAAATTCTGCTCTGCCTGCTGCTTACTATCATTAAAGGCACCAGACCACTGAATGCAATATATCTATCCAAGGAGGGGACCTTCTGCCTCTGGAATAAGCATTGGCACTGGGATGGAGAAACCTTCTCTTCTTGGTATTCTGAGTTCCCTTTCCCCTTCACATGTCAAGTAAGTTTTCTGTCTTCTTGTGGAGTTTCAGGGAAAGAGAGAACTTGCAGATGGAAGCTTCCCTGGGGGACTAGCACAAAAGATTTCTTATGCCCCTTGGACTATGGGATTGTGCCTTGGTAATTCTGGCCTTCTTTCCTCTGCAGGGAGACCACTGATATAATCTATAGAGGACACCAACAGGGAGATGTTGTGCCATCCTAATTGAGCTTTTCTCCCCAGAGAACTTTTTCTCTGCTCTCGAAGCCCTGTCTGTCTGATGGTTTTTCCTCAAAGGAACCTTGATTTGTTGCAGGGCCCTCACTGAGATCCCACCCTCTACTGCAGCCTCCGGAGACATCTAAGGTTTGCTTTGAACAGCAAATGGGCCAAGCATCATTTAGTTGCAGCTGTGGCTTTCTTTGTTGAGGTGAAATAATCCCTACCTTAGTCTGTGGGATTATGAGCCAGAAAGGCAATGGGAGTTGGCTGGCAAGCATGATGCGGAGGGGGAAAAAAAGAGTTGACCCAGGACACCACCAGATCCCATTGAGAGGGATCAAGCTCCAAATGTGATCTCTCTTGTTTCTCTCCATCTGTGCCAAAGATCAAGAGTGAGGGATATCCCCTGGTGACCTTTTTGGCCCTTTCTCCCTTTCAGGCTCATTCTTTCTCTTTCATCCTCCAGCCACTAATGGGTCTTCTAATGCTCTGCTGTCTTTCAGCTGCTGGTTAAATGCAAGAGTCAAGCCCCTTGGAGAAGACCTGGAAGCTCTTAATGACTTGACTGAAACACCCCCGCATGACTGTTCATGAGCTGAACAGAAAGGGCCATCTCCATTCGTGTGAGAATGAGATGGTGGTAAGTGGCCCTCACCCAAAGCGGGTAGACAAATGTGATGTTTCTCTTCTTTGGGAACAGTTGTAGAGGACACTTCCTTCCTGTAAGCAATTCTTTTTATAATGATGGCAATAATGCTGCTACTCTGGACAAATTCGCCCAAAGGTCCCTCTTACCCCAGGATGAGATCTAAGCCCTCCTGGTCTAGGCAAGATTGAGCATGTGAGGAGACAGCATATCTTCCTGTCATTCAGTCCTGAGATGATGATGGCTTGCTGCTCTCATGTTACATCTTCACTTTGATCTCTCTCAGTGTTAAGAGTTGATTGTTAGCTAAGATACCTAGCCATGGTAAGAAAAGGTTAGGTTTTTTGACTTTCCTTCATTGGAGGAAAGTTTTTCAGATCTGCCATTTTCTCTGCAGATTATGAGCCTTGAGGAGCTCTGCCACACAATCCTCGATGGGCTTTGCAGGTACAGCCCTGAAATTATCTTGGAGTTCTTGGGTTTGGCGGACCAGCTTGGCTTCCAAATGCAGGGTGTTTGAAGACCCCTGAATGCCTTCTTGGCTGTCCAGTACTACTGTCTCTTCAACCACATGTGTGCTTAGCTCCTCCTTCCTAGGAAGAAGAAAGGACTCACATGGTTGAAGAGATAGCAATACTGGGCAGCCAAGGTGTCAAGGTAATAATTCAATAGTTAAACAGCTTACGTAATGATGTAATGTAACATAAGGTGGATGATGCAATGATAGGAATGACTCAGGAGTCTGTGTCCCTTTAAGAGCCTGAGTATAAAAGGGAAGGCTTTTGTTGGAGTATCTCTCTCTTGTCTGTTTCCTGCTGTAACTGCGGTATGTTGGAGTTTGCTGTATTACCACGTGTATGTATTTTGCTCCTAGTGTATATTGTAGATCGTGTATGATAAACCACCATTTAATACAAACCACTGTTTACTGTGTTTACTCCTAGGTTACCTCAGTGCAATAAGACAGTGCATGCTCTGACACAAGGACTTTAGCATTGATGATTAGAATGATTTTGTTACATACGAATGGTTTAAAATGTGGTAAAATGTAAAGCAAAAAATTAAGGTTGTATTACTTTGGCATTTTACTGCACTGAAAAAAGTTGGAAGAGACCACTTTTGTTTTCTTTGCACTTTTTCTTTCACCGAGTTTGGCTTTTTCTGTTTAAACATAATAAAATAAATATGAAAAAAAGAAACTTCTCATTCCATTACCAGTGAACATAGTAGCCATTCTCCTTACTGATGCCTGCTTGCTCTTAAAGTAGAAACGGCAGGTGAACATTTCCTCCCCCTCCTCCATCTCTGAGATGGGAAACCAAATCTAGGAAAAGAGAAAGAATGGGGGGGAGGGGAGATCTCCAAATGTTTTCTAGTACCATCTCTGCTTCTCGCCTCCAGAGAGGAATGGAAGCCAGACAAAGGTACTCTGTTTATATGATGAAGCATCTCCTGCAACTTGTAGGTCCTCTTTGCCAGGAGGGTTCCCCAAGGTTCCATTAGAGATGCCTCAGGATGTCCTTTGCCGCCTTCAAAAAAGTGGATGCCATTATTCTACTGCTTTCCTCAGCTAGCCAAGCTGCAATCCTCTTTTCCTGGACAAGCCAGGCCCTTGCCTCTGCCCCCTTCTCCTTGACATCTGCCAGGTGCATCAGCACCGCAATGAGGGGGTGTGCGGATGTTGCCCCCTCAAGCTTTTTCTGATGCTGTAGGAGAGGCCAGATGTAGTTTAAAACTGCCTGTTGGATGGCTGCCACCTCTTACGAAGGACAAAAGAAAATGATTTTTTTTCCTTGCCCTGAAAGAAATGGGTCCCCCGTCGTCTCCATTGACTTCCACGTAGAAACAGAACTAGATAAATTACTCTTTAATTAAAACAGTTTCACCATCTCTGCTAACTCCATCGTCTTTACCATCCACTGCTTCAGGGTGGGAATTGGCGTATTTCCAGCTTTGTGAATGTAAGATTCTTGCTGCTGTCATCAAATATAATAACAAATTTCCAAATTTTCTTTCAAGTTTTTTGTCCATGAAACCTAAAAGGAAAGCTTCTGGTTTCAATTTTATATTTCTTTTAAGAATCTTCTGAATTAAAGTAAAATTTATTTCTTTGGTACCAGTATTTCTTTGCTTCATCAAAGTCCAATAGAGATGGTAAAATTACCTCTGTGTGTTTTTCTCCATTTTCTCCTCTAGAGGTTGCATGGTTTATCAGAATAGCAGCTTCCTCACTGGAGAGTTGTTTTACATCTGCCTTGCTTGTAAGCAATGTCTGTGAAAACTTCTGGGTTAGCAGTGTGAGGAAGGGAGGGAGGGAGAAAAGAGAAAGAAGAGAAAAGAAAAGAAAAGAAAAGAAAAGAAAAGAAAAGAGAAAAGAAAAGAAAAGAAAGAAAGAAAGAAAGAAAGAAAGAAAGAAAGAAAGAAAGAAAGAAAGAAAGAAAGAAAGAAAGAAAGAAAGAAAGAAAGAAAGGGTTGTTATGATGGGTGGATTTTGAAGATGTGGTCTAATAGTTGTCTTTATAGAGGTGGAGAAAATTCTTGCTGGCCAGGACCCTGCAGTCAGGCAAGTTGTGTACCAAATGGAAGTTTTGGTGAAAAAAGCCTTCTCCCTCCATTCTGAAGAGGGTCTGATGTCTGCCCTCCATTGCTTGTCTGCAAGCCCTGTGAGTATGAAGGGCTTTCTACAGAATTTGCAGAAATACTGGGGTTTTTTTTAAAAAAATGAACCATAGTTGGACACTTGGGAGATAATTTGGGTTAGAAATGTTAAATTTACTCAGGCTCAAAACTTAAGAGAAAATTTTTATAAAATGTTTTATAGATGGCATCTGGATCCCAAGAAGTTGTCTAACATGTATCCTAATTTACAGTCTAAATGTTGGAGATGTGGTAGTTTAGAAGCCACCTATTTTCATATGTGGTGGACTTGTAGAAATATAAAAGCTTTTTGGATTAAAATTTGGTGGAACATTCAAAAGATTTTTAAGAGAAAGATAAAGTTTTCTCCGCAATTGTTTTTATTGGGTATTGTTGTAGATTGTGATGTTAAAGAAACCAATTTGATGTTGAATATGATAACACCAGCACGGTTACTGGTGGGACAATATTGGAAGAAGGATAGTTTGCCTACTATAGAAGAATGGGTGTTTAAAGTTTCGAATCTTGCAGAAATGTCTAAGATTTCTGCTTACTTGAAAGATCATTCACAGGAAAGATATATTTCAGTTTGGAGGAGATGGATAGATTATATTCAGAATAAATATGGGACTAAAAAGTTCCATTTAGCTTATGAGTAGATTTTAGAGGGATATTGTTATTGGTACTTTGTATGTAGTTATGTTAAAGGGGAGTTAAAGCACGTTATGAATTTGGTTAATTGTATAGTATGCATAATTCTTATTTAGAATATGTTTATTATAACTATAATCCTGTATTTAGCTCTGGGAAGTGGGGGGGGGAAGTGGGTGGGTTTGGGGTGGGGGGGATTTGGGGATATATTGTAAAATCTTGTTTTTGTAAAACTCTTTAATAAAAAAAATGAACCATAAAGAAGAGAAAACAACTGAAGTGGAAATGCAAATGATAAGCCAAACAATTGACCTAGATAAGGACCTTTATTGGACTTGCAAAAGAAATGGTTAAAGCCTTGAAGAAAATTTCAAGATTGAGGAAAGAACAATTGAAGATCAAACCTATGACAACACCTGAAAAATTATTGTATACTGTCGGCTTCCTGGTTGACCTTCCTTCTGAGAAGCTGGAAGTGAACATTGGAAACCTTGCTTCCTTCCCTCCTCCCTTCTTCCCTCCCTCCGTCTTCTTCTGCTCTCTCCCTTTCCCTTCTTCCCTTTTTCTCCCTTCATTTAATCCTTTCCTCCTCCCTCCTTTCTTTTTTGCCTCCTTCCTTCTTTTTCCCTGCTCTCCCTTCCTCTTTTCTGTTCCTTCCTCCCTCCCTCCCTCCCTCCCTTCCACCCTTCTTTCCTTCTTTCTTTCTTTCTTTCTTTCTTACATTTTATTCCCATCTTCTTTTTCTTTCTTTCTTTCCTTCCTTCCTTCCTTCCTTCCTTCCTTCCTTCCTTCTTTCCTTCCTTCCTTCCTTCCCCACACCATTCCAAAGTTGGAGTGGTTCAACTTTCCAAACTCTCTTCTTGCGTAGCTGTTTCGAACATGCTCACAAGGTTGGCCACCTTCACATCTTTAATTATTACAGATGTTTTTAAGTTTGATATAATTGTTTAGGGAAATATATTAAAAGCTCTCAAGTGATTAGTCAGTGGAGTATTTCAATTAATGAATCAATGCCCTAATCATCTTCTGTTGGTGATTTGTTTGGAAATGAACATCTCACAGAATACATGTGGAAATTCCTGTGTACAAATCTAGGAGTTCCAAAATTTGGCTTATTTATTCCTTTCAATGTACACAATAGTGTGGAATAAAAATTATATATATATATATATATATATATATATATATATATATATATATATATATATATATATATATATATATATATATATATATATATATATATATATATATATATATATATATATATATATATATATATATATATATATATATATATATATATATATATATATATGGATCTTTGGTCATTCGGGTTTTTTCCCGCGTAGAATTGAAGGATGACGGATGGGATTCCGTCGAAATGTTGCTCCTACACCTTCAATTCTACGCGGGGAAAAAACCCGAATGACCAAAGATCCATATATATATATATATATATATATATATATATATATATATATATATATATATATATATATATGGATCTTTGGTCATTCGGGTTTTTTCCCCGCGTAGAATTGTTAACTCTTAGATTACCTTGCTAGGCCCCAAACATGGGGCAAATCTTTATTTCCTGTTTTCAGCCTTATCTCAAAGGCCATCGAACAGGCTGTAGTCACACCGGACAGTTCATATATTCTTTGTTAGTAATTTACACACACACACACACACACACATATATGAGAGAGAGAGAGAGAGAGAGAGAGAGAGAGAGAGAGAGAGAGAGAGAGGGAGAGAGAGAGAATACATGGAAATGCTATTCTATAATTTGACAAGCACACAAGAATGAAATCAATTACAGAATCGGCAGTAAATGCCTAGTTGTAAGCCAAGTTGAGTTAACTGAAGGCTTCATCTGGGTCTGATTCCTTGGTGTGCCATCCATGGGCAATGCCATCCTCTCAGGTACTGCCTTTGTTCTGCACTTCAACTTCACCACCTCTTAATTTCTAATTAATAACACACACAAAAAGGTGACACTTGGGAAAGGTAGGATCTGCTACTTTAGATAAGTATGTTGTAATCTGCATTAGCAGTTCCTACTGAAGATTCAGAGAATTGTTCTGGAGAAGAGTTTAAGCTGATTTGCGGAAAGAAATAGATGAAGCATAGTAATTTCCCCTAAACAGTATGCCCCTTCAGTTTAAGGTATGTTTCTGAACAAAGCCTGACCCAGCACCCTTTTTCTTCAGCTTCCAGACTGGATTGGGGTTACAGTTAGAACACCTTGCGATTGGCCCTGTTTCTCTCCATTGATATCTTCTAATGGTATCTCATTTAAAATGGAACATAGAGAATTCAGCCAAATTCCATGAGATCAACTTGATATTTAATTTATATTGTTTATCAAAACTGCCCTTCATCCAAAAAAGTTCAGAGTACTCATTCTGTTTTTCAATTATTCACTCTGATGTGAATAATGTGAGTTCTTCCAGGGAACCTTCCACTAGTAGTAGATGGCTTATTCTGAGGCTTTTCAGATGTATGTTTGCTTCAGCCATATGCATTTATTTTCTAGATACATGGTAGATATCTGGATACATGATAGTTATCTGGATACATAACAGATATCTGGAGCAAAATATCAGCAGATATTTCTTGTTTAACTGACTTATTAGTTTGGGATCTTTAGCTTAGCTTCCTATTAAAGTCTTTTGGAAAATACTTGTTTCCTGTCTCAGAATTTCCACTAAGCTCTACAGGAAGTAATATTGAGAAGGATTTGTTTGATAGTTATGTGTTCATCATATTTTGAGCAGGCATAAGTGGATTCTATTATCTACAGATATTGCCCAGGTCTGCGTACTGCATTTCAACGGCTTATAGTTTAATTTTTCTGCAGCACCCAGATGAAAACGTTTAGGTAATCTGAGTGCTCTTGAGAAATCTGCCTTAAAAATAATCACCTCATCTTGATAACTGAACATATGGTGCACAGCAAATCTGCTAGAAATGCAGCCCATTAAGCTTTGAAATGTACTGAGGGAATATAAAAAGCTAAAAGCATCATGATAAATTCAAAAGAACTTTTTATGAGGTTGTACTGTCCATTTAGATGTATCTCCTTTTTCACAGAAACAGCTTGGAAAACTGTAGATCAGACTAAGAAAGAGCCCTACAGGTAGTCCTTGACTTACGACCCAGCTAGCCCAAAATTTCTGTTGCTAAGTGTGGCAAGAAAGGTCGTAAAGGTCATAAAACGGGATAAAACTCACTTAACTGTCTTGCTTAGCAACAGAAATTTTGGGCTCAGTTGTGATCATAAGTCAAGGACTACCTACCTGTAAGGCTCTTTCTTAGTCTGATCTAAAGTTTTCCAAGCAGTTGTGAAGTGAATCATTGCAGTTGTTGAGTTAGTCACATGGTTCTTAAGTGAATCTGGCTTAGGTCACAAAACGTGATCACATGACTTCAGGACACTGACCATCACAAATCCATTCCAGTTGGCAAGTATCCAAATTTTGATCACAAGACCACGGGGATGCTGTAACAGTCACCAGTCTGAAAAACAGTCATAAATCACTTTTGTCAGTGCCGTTGTAACTTCAAACGGTCATTAAACGAATGGTTGTAAGTTGAGGACTACCTGTACAACCAGTTGTTATTTCTCATAATAAAAGAGTTTGCATTAATATTTTCCCAGTAATTTGATTGCCTAATGTTTTTATTTCAGAGATTTGGTTCTTTATAACCAGAATGGATATTTGTTCAGAAGTCCCAGGTTGGTGTCCAAAGAACAAGTGTTGATGAAGAAAGGCAGAGGCTTGTTCTGCATAATCTCTTATCTAGGCCCCGTAGGCCCAGGCTTCCTCCACCCCATCCCAAACCAAGACAAGATCCCAGTTTCCAGAAAGCCTTCTAGGCTGGCCAGCAGCATAAGCAGTCATATGGGAAACAGCTGCTCTTTTGGTCCGTCACCATGCCTTCAGCTGTCATGTTTGGGCTACCAAACTCCAGGGGACAATTTCCCATCAGCAAAGAGATACAGAAACCATTACTTTTAATAAACATCTTACAGCATCATTTGCATGGAAAATTAAGGTGATGGTTCCATGTAGCATTTTGTATAATATTCTTTCGCTCTTAAAATTCAAAATGCTCGCTTTTTTTTTAAAGTAGAATGATCTGTTTCTACTGCAATTTTGGCACTTTTAAGTTAAACAGTTAAAATATCCAGATCTCCTACCAACCAATGGGTAAGTAATTCATGGCACCATGCCATACAGTGGATCCAGATCCCTCTTCTTTCTCCCTTTGTATGAATGTCTGCATATGTGTTGACTACGTAAGCTGAATCTTCCATTCTCTTTGCCATGTCTTATCTTTCCCCCTTACTCTCCATAAAAGGCAATGTGGAGGGGGAAAAATATCTTCAGTAGATCCCCCCCCCACCCGCCTCCAAAACTTAGGATTGGATGAGATTCTAAATTTGTGGCCTTCCTCTTTCAAATCTTACACATGTGAATCAGGGCGTCATTCTATTATGTTATTATCATTAGGTACCCTTGAATAAGGTGAGCCGTGTTTCTGAGTAAATATGCATTGGAATTATAGTACAAAAACATACTTTATGTGAAAATGATAAAAGGCCTCCACTCCAGGCCATAAACTATATTAATCATTAACAGCTATGTATTTTAAAAACTATGCCATCTTTCAAAACCATGTTTTTTCAAGAATGACTTGCAAATTTGTAGGTAAAACTTTTTTTAGTTTTAGTTAAAATATGCAATAAAACCACCGCAATCATTAACATGCATAATAAATATTAAAACCAGCACACAGAGTAATTAAAATAATGTGCAGCATGTAAAATTTCACATATTAAATATGATGAAAAGTTAATGCAAAAAATATATTTGCCTGGTGCTGAGAAATGAGGACCCAGATTGTTGGGGGCAATTAAGCTGACTTTGTAGTAATGCCGCTTGGGGTGTGTGTGAAAGCCCTAATAAGCAGGCATATACATAGAATGAAGGCTACTGCTAAGCTTGTAAGCCGCCCTGAGTCTTCGGAGAAGGGCGGGATATAAATGGAATTAAAAAAAATAAAAAATAAAAATAAAAAAAATAAAAAAATGTTTACCTAGGAAGCACACTCCAGATCTATGGGACACCTGAATACATTGCCTATGGACTTCTGCATCTTATCATGCTACACCCTTTCACAAAGTTAGCTATTGAGTGTGGGTATGAGCGTGATATTGTCATCAACACAATGAATATAAATTTGGGCAAACCCTGGGAGACAGTGGAGGACAGGGGGGCTGGTGTGCCATGGTCCCTGGGGTCAGAAAGAGACATGACTTAGTGATTGAACAACAACATGAGCATGATAAGATATTAAGTCCCACCCCTTGCTTTTTGTGAATTTTTTATTGACTGCAACGAAGAGTTAGAAGGGAAGTCTGCTTTTTATTAAGTCCATAAAATTTTGATATTTACTAATTTAAGGAATTATATCTGATAGACAGAGTGCCTGAACAACTATGGACAGAGGTTCGCAACATTGTACAAGAGGTAGCAACCAAAACCATCCCAAAGGAAAAGAAATGCAAGAAAGCAAAATGGCTGTCTGAGGAAGCTTTGCAAATAGCTGAGGAAAGGAGGGAAGCGAAAGGCAAGGGAGAAAAAGAAAGATATGCCCAATTAAATGCAGAATTCCAAAGAATAGCTAGAAAAGATAAGAATGCCTTCTTAAATGAACAATGCAAAGAAATAGAAGAAAACAATAGAATAGGGAGGACCAGAGATCTTTTCAAGAAAATTGGAGAGATGAAAGGAACGTTTAATGCAAAAATGGGCATGATAAAGGACCAAAATGGCAGGGACCTAACAGAGGCAGAAGAGATTAAGAAGAGGTGGCAAAATTACACAGAAGAACTATACAAGAATGAGCTTAACGTCCCTGATAATCACAATGAGGTGGTCACTGACCTCGAGCCAGACATCCTAGAATGTGAAGTGAAGTGGGCCTTAGAAAAGCTGAGCAACAACAAAGCTAGTGGAGGTGACAGTATTCCAGCTGAGCTATTCAAAATCTTAAAAGACGATGCAGTAAAAGTGCTACACTCAATTTGCCAGCAAATTTGGAAAACTCAACAGTGGCCACAGGATTGGAAAAGATCAGTTTACATTCCAATTCCAAAGAAAGGCAGTGCCAAAGAATGTTCAAACTATCGCACCATTGCACTCATTTCTCATGCTAGTAAAGTTATGCTTAAAATTCTACAAGCTAGACTCCAGCAGTATGTGGATCGAGAACTACCAGAAGTACAGGCAGGATTTCGAAGAGGCAAAGGAACTAGAGATCAAATTGCTAACATACGCTGGATCATGGAGAAAGCTAGAGAGTTCCAGAAGAACATCTACTTCTGCTTCATTGACTATGCTAAAGCCTTTGATTGTGTGGATCATAACAAACTGTGGCAAGTCCTTAAAGAGATGGGCGTACCAGACCATCTTATTTGTCTCTTGAGAAACCTATATGCGGGCCAAGAAGCAACAGTGAGAACTGGACACGGAACCACTGATTGGTTCAAAATTGGGAAAGGAGTCCGGCAAGGCTGTATACTGTCGCCCTGCCTATTTAACTTATATGCAGAGCACATCATGAGAAAGGCAGGGCTAGATGAATCAAAAGTTGGAATTAAGATTGCCGGAAGAAACATCAACAACCTAAGATATGCAGATGATACCACTCTAATGGCAGAAAGTGAAGAGGAACTAAAGAGCCTCTTGTTGCGAGTGAAGAAGGAGAGTGCAAAACTTGGGTTGAAACTAAACATTAAGAAAACCAAGATCATGGCATCCGGCCCTCTCAATTCCTGGCAAATAGATGGGGAAGAAATGGAGGTAGTGACAGATTTTATTTTCCTGGGCTCCAAGATCACTGCAGATGGGGACTGTAGCCAAGAAATTAAAAGACGCTTGCTCCTTGGGAGGAAAGCCATGGCAAATCTAGATAGCACACTAAAAAGCAGAGACATCACCCTGTCAACAAAAGTGCGTATAGTCAAGGCTATGGTCTTCCCAGTTGCAATGTATGGCAGTGAAAGCTGGACCATAAGAAAGGCTGAGCGCCAAAGAATTGAAGCCTCTGAACTATGGTGCTGGAGAAGACTCCTGCGAGTTCCTTGGGCTGCAAGGCGATCAAACCGGTCAGTCCTAGAGGAGATCAACCCTGACTGCTCTTTAGAAGGCCAGATCCTGAAGCTAAAACTCAAATACTTTGGCCACCTAATGAGAAGGAAGGACTCACTGGAGAAGAGCCTAATGCTGGGAAAGATTGAGGGCAATAGAAGAAGGGGACGACAGAGAATGAGGTGGCTGGATGGAGTCACTGAAGCAGTAGGCGTGAGCTTAAATGGACTCCAGAAGATGGTAGAGGACAGGAAGGCCTGGAGGAACATTGTCCATAGGGTCGCGATGGGTCGGACACGACTTCGCAACTAACAACAACAACAACAATTTAATATTTTTAATAGTTTAATGTTTTTGTATTTTATTTTTATGATGCTGTAAGCCAGCCAGAGTTGCTCGAGAGTGAGTTGGTTGGTATATAGTAAATTTAATAAAGATATAATAAAGGTATTTCAAATATTGGGGTCCCTATTTGGCTTTGGATTATTGATTTTAACTTTGTTGTGATCCTGTCTATTACAGGAATGTGTTGAAATCACCTAACATAGTAGAGCTCTGTTAAACGGGAGAAAATGGATCTTGAAATCCAATTCATCCGAAAAGTATCAGTATGCAATTTGGTTATTGTGCAAGATTTCAATTATTTATTTTTTTATTTTACTTCATTTTTATTTTGAAGTGACTGAGAGATTGATGGCAGTTAACTCTGAAAGGTGTGGTAGCTGAGTGGTTAAAGATGCTGAGCTTGTCAGGTGGAGAGTTGGCAAGCCCAGGTTTGAGACTCAAGTGTCACACAATAGGGTGAGCTCCTATTCCTGCCCTAATCTCCAATCAAACCATTAAGTTAGAAATGGCATGAATTACAAAGGGAAATACATCAATTATAGTGGGGGAGGGAGTTGCTGTTCTCACCATTAAAATGTGCTTTTCTTCTTCTTGAGACATGTACTTTATTTTATTTATTTATTTATTTATTTATTAAATTTATATGCCACCCTTCTCCCTAAGGACTCAGGGCGGCTCACAACAATAAAAAATTTAAAAAAAAACATAGAACACAAAGATTAAAAAAGAATTAAACAAAATAGAGAAATAAAGGACAATTTAAGCCAATAAAAACCAAATTTAAAAACCATGATCAGTCCAGGCCCGCTTGTTGGAACAGCCATGTCTTCAGGTCACGGCGGAAGGATCGAAGGTCATGGGCCGTCTGCAGCTCTGGAGGCAGTTCATTCCAGAGGATCGGCACGCCCACAGAGAAGGCTCTCCCCCTGGGGGTTGCCAGCCGGCATTGCCTGGCCAACGGAACCCTGAGGAGGCCGACTCTGTGGGAGCGAACTGGGCGATGGGAGGTTGACAATGGCAGCAGGTGGTCTCGCAAGTACCCCGGGCCTAAGCCATGTAGGGCTTTAAAGGTAATTACCAGCATCTTGAATCGCACCCGGAGGGCAACCGAAAAGCCAGTGCAGCTCGCGCAGGAGTGGTGTAACATGGGAGTATCGAGATAGTCCCATCAGCACCCGTGCGGCCACATTTTGCACCAGTTGAAGCCTCCGGGTGCACTTCAAGGGCAGCCCCATGTAGAGAGCATTGCAGTAATCCAGGTGAGAAGTGACAAGGGCGTGGGTGACCATGCATAGGGCATCTCGGTCCAAAAAGGGGCGCAACTGGCGTACCAGGTGAACCTGTGCAAAAGCCCCCCTGGTCACGGCAGCCAGATGGTCTTCCAAATTAAGCCATGAATCCAGGAGGACACCCAAGTTGCGGGCCATTTCTGAGGGGGGCAATAACTTCCCCCCCCCCATAAGAAGAGATGGAACCTGCTGGACAGTACGAGATGCCGATATCCACAGCCACTCGGTCTTGGAGGGGTTCAGTCTGAGCCTGTTCCTTCCCATCCAGACTCGCACCACCTCCAGGCACTGGGACATCACGTCAAGGGCATCACTGGCTTTCTTTCTCTTCCCCACTTATTAACATCATTTTGTTTAATAATGTGTGTAGTGCTGTGTAATAGCACAATCATCAAAACCCTCAGAAAGACCCCAGGCTGGTATTTTGTTTCCCCACAAAGATTTCTCCTTTAATCAGTATGGAAAGCTTTTCAGAGATAAGGGACTGGCAGCACATAGCATATATTGTAAAGTAACTCACCCTTTCAGGCTTGCATTTAAGGCATTACTCAAGGTAGCCAGGTTTTTTTTTGCCCATATTCAAGGCTGAAAAATACCCCGCGAACAACTTGATGCTTTAGTCCAAAGAGCTGAGGCTCCCTCACCTCCAACTAATCCATCATTCTTGTCATGATCTTAAGAAAGCGATACAGTAATCTGTCTCTCTGGAAAAAGAAAAGGATAGCCTGCTGCAGACTTTTATATTTTCTTGAATTATAGCACTTTCTTTTCCATCTGACTTTTTACCAGGAGAGTTTAGTAAGGTGTTTTTTAAAATATAAAAGCACGCTAGTGCAGCTTCTTCATTCATTTACCTATCCTAAGCCCTGCAAGCTGAATCCATCTGGAAGCTTTTCTTTCTCCTCTCCCCCACCCAAGAACCTTTTAGGAATGGCTTTTTCTAATTTGGAACAGGTTCACTCCCAGCAGATTCTCTTTCAGTTGCTTTTGCCATCATCTTGCAATGAGGTACAGCAGATGGGTCCATACCATTTCAGAAACATGAGGAGTCAGGAAAGGAACACCTACACCTAGGTATGAAATCATGAAATCCAAGCAACAACAGGGTGGACAAATTGCATAAAAGTTTAGCAGAAGATTGGGGTTGATTTATTATTATTATTAAAAAAGGTAAAGGTAAAGGTTCCCCCGCACATGCGTGCTAGTCGTTTCCGACTCTAGGGGCCGGTGCTCATCTCCGTTTCAAAGCCGAAGAGCCAGCGCTTGTCCGAGGACATCTCCGTGGTCATGTGGCCGGCATGACTAGACGCCAAAGGCGCACGGAACGCTGTTACCTTCCCACCGTAGTGGTCCCTATTTTCCTACTTGCATTTTTACGTGCTTTCAAACTGCTAGGTTGGCAGAAGCTGGGACGAGTAACAGGCGCTCACTCTGTTACGCGGCACTCAGGATTCGACTCGCCAAACTGCCAACCTTCTGATCGACAAGCTCAGTGTCCTAACCCACTGAGCCACCGCTTCCCTATTATTATTATTATTATTATTATTATTATTATTATTATTATTATTATTATTATTATTTGTTAACCTTTTCCAAACTTCACTTTCTATTCTTTTCAATTCTATACAGATAGTCCTCGCTTAACAAACTGTTGCTTAGTAATTATTTGAAGTTATGACACATCATTTCAAAGCATCTTACAGCTCAGTTCCAGAGATTCAGTGGCTGCCCACAGATACACAGACACACACACACACCTGCATTTTGGGCACTTGGCAACCAGCTCAACTTTACAGCCAGTTCTGTGGTCATGTGACCATGATTTAGTGTTTTTGATGATTACCAGCCTTTTGGCCAGCTTCTGGTAAAAAAACACCCATAAGAATATACTGATTTGCTTTACAGCCACAGCATTCCCTTAATGACTGCTGCATTCACTTAACAAACATGGCATTCATTTAATGTCTGGTGCAAAAAAGTCATATAATTGGAACCAATCATGTGGGTGCCTCAACTTATGACCACCGTAGCTTACAACAGAAATCCCAGGCTCCATTACAGTCATAAGAGAGGAATTATTTTTATTTTTATTTTTATTTTTTAATTCCATTTATATCCCGCCCTTCTCCGAAGACTCAGGGCGGCTTACAAGCTTAGCAGTAGCCTTCATTCTATGTATATGCCTGCTTATTAGGGCTTTCACACCCCCCCTAAGCGGCATTATTACAAAGTCAGCTTAATTGCCCCCAACAATCTGGGTCCTCATTTTACCTACCTGGGAAGGATGGAAGGCTGAGTCAACCTTGAGCCTGGTGGGATGCGAACCTGCACTAATTGCAGGCAGCTGGTGTTACTTAAGGAGGCATTAGCCCACTGCTCCACCAAGGCTCTTGAGAAAGGTCTTAGGACCCTGTCTATCAGCAGGATCACTCTCTGAAACCAGACTGGAAAAAGATTAAATTGATGCAGGGGAAAAGCCAGCAAAATAAAAAATGAGTTCAAAAGTGAGCTGGATCCATTCATGGGGTGTGGAGTAAAGCATTCTTTGATCATTTCTCCCAGTGAAGTCCTACAGGGGAGGCAGCTGCAGGGCAGGAGCCCGGAAGACCATTGGCCGATCCATTCTAAGTCCGCCTCCCACCTGATCACATGACCCAGAACAGAGCATGCAGCTCACCATGTGCTTTTTCAGATATAGCATGGGGAGTAAGTGGAAGTCCATGCACCATACACATAGCCCTTGCTGGTAAAAGGGTTGAAAAGAATTCTGGAAGACATGGTTGGCATAATTTCCCTTCCTTATTTTACTGATGCATTTGTGAGCTTGGCCTATTAATTTGCAAAGCAGAATGCCATGCTAAAACTATTTCCCAGGACATGGAAAATGCTTTGGATTCAGACCAATTTAGAAAAAATGTCAAAATACATTTCTCCAAAGTGGACCAAAGCAGAATCTGAAACATTCCTCAAATTTCCTTTGTAATTCATAGGGACACAAAAATGGGGATTGTATGCCTGCAAAAATAACTATATTTCACCCAAGGGGCTTCATCCAAGGAAAACCCCAGGATCAGGAATGGAGCAAATGAAAGGTAGGATGTAGTTTGGAAAGTGGCCGCTCTAGATGATTTTGGCATGGTTCTTCTATCACAGGGTTTTCAGGGACAAGGAAGTACTCCAACACTGGAGGTTTTTAAGAAGAGATTGGACAGCCATTTGCCTGAAATGGTATAAGGTTTCCTGCCTGAGCAGGGGGTTGGACTAGATGACCTCCAAGGTCCCTTCCAACTTCTTCTTCTTCTTCTTCTTCTTCTTCTTCTTCTTCTTCTTCTTCTTCTTCTTCTTCTTCTTCTTCTTCTTCTTCTTCTTCTTCTTCTTCTTCTTCTTCTTCTTATTATTATTATTATTATTATTATTATTATTATTATTATTATTATTATTATTATTATTATTATTATTATTACTCTATTTCAGGACGTTCTACAGTTGATTGCTTTCTACAAGAATTCATTGCCAGGAGCAAAAGTATTAACAACACATTGCATTTGAGAAATCTGGAAGGGCATAATACTAGATGCTTGCGTAGAAGAAAAATCCAAATCCTTCTGCCTTGATCATTATTTGGGCCATATCTTTCATCCTTACTTGTTTCACTGGAGTGTCTGAGACTTTTAGGCCGGCTGAGAAAAAAAGAAAATCTTAAGAAGCCCCAAACTATTTCATCCATTATTATCTCCCTAGCCTTTGCCTTTCTCCTCCTCTGTTTTTCCTCCCTCAGATTTTCCCACATAAGGCCATATCTATAAAGATGCCCATTTCAAACAAATTGTTCATCCACAAACAAAGGATTTGCACCCATGCTCTTACACAAGCACCACTTGCCATTCGCTGTTTCCTTGCAAGGCTCACCTGTATATTGTGGATCATTTGCATAATAGTTCTCTCCCAGACACACGAAACCTGTTCTAGAAACTCTAAACTACTCATATAAATACAGCTCATGGCAGGCCAATGAGATACACCCCAAAAGGTTGACTTTATCTGCAAATTTCTTCCAATTTGGCCAAAAATTAAAATATGCATGCATTTAAAAATAAATAAATTACAGGACTCATCTAAGATTTGGACAGATCATCATCTAATAATTTGATGCTGTTCCTGAAATTTTCATTTAGCTATGTCAGATACAAAGGCAGTGTAATCATTTGCTAATTTCCAAGAATAATCAATGGAAAAATCAGATTTCTGAACTGTGATTTGGATTCCTACTCTAAGTCAAATAAGAGTGTCTCTGGTCCAGTCTAGGCAAATTGGCCTATTTTTGAATCTTGACAGCAGGTTGCAAACTAAATCTTGTCATTACATTTCTCTGCTATTTTCTAGGTTAGAGGTGAATAAACGTTTTCAGGCAGCAGATTAAGTATTCCTTTGCTGGTTGCATTGAATGAATGATGCAATAATATTACTGGGACTAAAGCTGATTTTCATGTCTTTCATGTGTTCTCAAAAGGCAGGGGAGCATTATGTTACAGGAGGCTTACATTAAACCTTACACAAACAATGTATGTAGCTCATACCTTCTTCTTAAAGAGCCAACATCAAGACATTAAAAGTAGATGGGTTTGCTGCCAACTTTTGGCAACCTAGGAAATTACAGACTCTGGGAAACTAAGAGTAGGGACAAAATGTGGAGTAACCTATGTGAAGGCCATTTGTTCAGTTTGAGAGTTTACTTATATGAACCCCAGCTGGGATTTGAAGTGGTATTACTCTAAACATGACTTATCACCTTGGTGAAAAACTGGCTTGGTTTCTTCTGGAACATAATGGCTCTAACTACTCTACTACAGGTAGTCCTCGACTTACAACCACAGTTAAGCCCAAAATTCTGGCTCTACCCAATTATATAAAGTTTGGGGTCTTAGAAGAAATTCAGCTACTTTGCTATGGATTCTCCAAGCAATTGCATGCTAAGAGAGAAAGTAAGTAACATGGTACTAGTGGGCCTGTCTCTTGCCATCATGCTCTCCTTGCCACTCACATTTGTCATGCTGTAAAGCAAAGCACCAACTTCTTAAATCACCTTTATATATTACTATGTGTATATTTAGCATTCTTGCAAAATACAAATTGCAACTTTGTGTTTTGGCTGGAAAGCAGGAGGCGAGGAAACAAAACCCCCGAAGAGGTAGAAAAACTATAGTAGGCCTTGAGGGGATGGTGGGAAGTCTTTGCTGCCTGGTAAATGAGTGGGTGTTTAGTGACTAAACTAATTTTCCCATAGGGCTGTTTAGTGAGTACTCTCATTGCATGCTTTCTAAAAATTAAACATGGCCACTAGCCAATAATACCAGGCACTCTTTTGGGCTTAGGTTTTGTTGCATTAGCAGCTACTAATCATGATGGATGTTCATTAGCTTCTGATCACAAGCAGTGTACCTGAACCCCCAACTGCTGGGGAGCCACAGTGGAAGAGGGTGGTTGCCCCTCTTTGCAGATGCCTGAGCTTCCTTGATCCAGCAAGATTAATTTAATTTAATTTAATTTATTAATATTTCTATACCGCCCTTCTCCCGAAGGACTCAGGGCGGTGTACAGGGCAAGAATAAAACACAGAGATTTACAAAAAATAAAAGATAATTAAATACATGCCCGATTAAAAAATACAATTAATACATGGTAAAAACCCCAATAAAAATAGTAGAAAGACCCCACTAATCCCCCCTCAGGCCAGGCCGGCTTGCTCGAACAAGTATGTTTTCAGGTCGCGGCGAAAGGAGCGAAGATCGGGCGCCGTCCGGAGCTCAACCGGTAACTGATTCCATAGCTTCGGGGCGCCCACAGAGAAGGATCTCCCCCTGGGGGCCACCAGTCGACATTCTCTGACCGGAGGCACCCTGAGGAGACCCTCTCTGTGGGAACGCACAGGGCGGAGGGAAGTAGACGCCGGCAGCAGGTGTTCCCTAAGGTACTCCGGACCCCTGCCATGTAGGGCTTTAAACACCATTACTAGCACCTTGAATCTCACCCGGAAGACAACTGGCAACCAATGCAGCTCACGGAGCAGAGGTGTGACATGGGAGTATCGGGAGACTCCCAACACAACTCTCGCGGCTGCATTCTGTACCAGTTGGAGCCTCCGGGTGGTCCTCAAGGGAAGCCCCATGTAGAGAGCGTTACAGTAGTCTAGACGAGAGGTCACGAGCGCGTGAGTGACTGTGCATAAATCATCCCGGCTTAGATAGGGCCGCAACTGGCGCACCAGGCGAACCTGGGCGAAAGCCCCCCTAGTCACAGCCACCATGTGCTCTTCCAAGGTGAGCCGTGAATCTAGGAGGACTCCCAAGTTGCGAGCCCTATCTACGGGGGGTAATAATTCACCCCCCATAGAAAGAGATGGAATATCCGAATAGACCCGGGATGAAGGTATGCAAAGCCACTCGGTCTTGTCGGGGTTGAGTTGAAGTCTGTTCCTCCCCATCCAGACCCGAACCGCCTCCAGGCAACGGGACATCACGTTGAGGGCATCACTGGGGTGGTTTGGGGTAGAAAGAAAAAGCTGGGTATCATCAGCATACTGATGATACCCAACTCCAAAACCATGAATGATCTCACCCAGCGGTTTCATGTAGATGTTGAACAGGAGAGGCGAGAGGACCGACCCCTGAGGAACTTCGCAAACGAGAGACCTCGCGGTCGCCCTCTGCCCCCCTGTCAACACCGACTGCGAGCGTCCCTGGAGATAGGAGGAGAACCACTGTAAGACCGTGCCTCCCACTCCCAATCCCCTGAGACGCCGCAGCAGGATACCATGGTCGATGGTATCGAAAGCCGCTGAGAGGTCTAATAGGACTAGAACAGAGGAATGACCCCTGTCCCGAGCCCTCCAGAGATCATTCACCAGCGCGACCAATGCCGTCTCCGTGCTGTGCCCGGGCCTGAAACCCGATTGGTACGGGTCTAGATAATCCGCTTCATCCAGGACCAAAGGGAGCTGGTGCGCCACCACACTCTCAACAACCTTCGCAAGAAAGCTGGACGAAAGTTGTTCAATACAGCTGGGTCCAAGGCAGGCCTCTTGAGGAGAGGCCTCACTCTTCTTCTGCTCTTATGTTTTTTTAAAAAAACCTTGTTATTGGTCATGCATCATCAGAAAGCTAATTTATCAAAGGCTTTTGGTTATTTTAACAAGGTTTTTCTGAAACAGCTACCATCAGTTATTTCTGGATTCTGATATTTTCTCTAGTATGTGCAAAGACACCTGTGAGCGAGGATGGTACTTTTGATTCTAAAAGTTTATAATAATACTGCTGGGTTCTTCTTGTTTGTGCCACAAAAATAAGCAACTTTGTGCATCCCATCTGGGATTAGTTTTGGTTTTGTTGCCCATTGATTCAACTTGAGTCCTGGTTGCTACAGGGGGAAAAAAACTGTAGTTTTCTTGGCAACCCTTTTGGAAGTGGTTTGCTTTCTAGGGCTGAGAGAAAGTGATTGGCTTAAAGTCTATCGGGTGGCTTTGTGCCTAAGGCATGATTAGAACTCACAGCCAATAGTGAAAAAACATACAAAAATTTTGAGGATCAGTTTATCTATGAGTGGTGCATTTTTCATATTATTTTAGTTTAAAAAATGGTTTGGCTTATCCATGGATAGGCTTATCCATGAATATATATTATTATTATTTTCAGACCTGGAAAGCATATCTCTGCCAATTTATTAGTGACTAACAAGCCTTAGTTCTATAGGCTGGATTTTGAATAAGGGTTTGCAGAATGCTATGTTCTGCCTGAAATTCACTTGCTTAAATTTAATGGGATTTAGCGCTAAGTTAAAGTTAATTCCTTCCTTGAATTGGGTGGAATAAGGAATGCAAATTATGGTCATGCTTAATATGAACAATTAGTGGAAAATATATTTGAAATATTTTAGAGAGATATTTTAGATCTATCCTTCCAGATAAATCTAAATCTCTCCCTTTATTTCTTTCCCACCTCATTCCCCCAACTCCACTGAAATTTCTCATCAAATCAGATTGTTAATTGCTACATAATACTTAACTTCTGAAAATATTTATATTGGCTAAATCATTGTGTTGTCATCCAAACTGGTGATTAGTCAGTTGCACTGAGTGAAATGCCTGGCATTTTGCCATCTTGTAATTATGCTTGAGATCTCTTTTTAATAGGCAGTCCCATGATGAAGTTGGGGGAATAAATACCATTAATAATAATAAGACTCTCAAATCTGTCTGCGATGAATTCGCAGACGTATTTGATGGGTCTTTAGGTAAATATAAAGGGCCCCCAATTAATTTTAATCTAGACCCAACAGTTAAACCAATTAGGCTTAAGGCCCGACGGGTGCCTTTCGCCCTTAAGCAAAAAATCGAGGCCGAGCTCGATAAGCTTGTAGGCCAAGGCGTATTAGAACCAGTCGAGGGTGGTTTGTGGGAAACACCAATCGTCACACCCCTAAAACCTAATGGGGATGTGAGGATTTGTGCTGACTACAAAGCCACCCTGAACTTAGGAATGAAAAAGCATGCTTACCCGGTCCCGACGGTGAAACAGGTCCTCGCCACGATCCAGGACGGCGCCATATTTGCCAAGCTCGACTTGGCGCAGGCGTATTTGCAACTTACTGTTTCCAGGGAAGCTGCTGAAGCTCAAACTATTGTCACCCACAAGGGGGCGTTCCGAGTCCACAGATTGCAATTTGGTATTGCAGCAGCTCCAGGCATCTTTCAGGAAGTGATGGAGAGGACTTTAAAGGGCATACCTGGTGTATGCCCTTACTTTGATGATGTCCTGATAGCTGGAAGAACTGAAGAAATTTTAGCTGAGCGTCTGGAACAGGTACTGGGGAAATTTAGAGAGGCTGGACTCAAATTGAAAAAGGAAAATGCTGTATTGGAGTTAAATCCACTGAATTCTTAGGGTTTAGAATAGATGGGAAGGGAATCCACCCTACAGCTGAAAAAATTAAAGCAATTAAATTGGCTCCTGAACCAAAAAATAAGGCTGAATTACAAGCCTTTTTAGGATTAGTCAATTTCTATCACACATTTTTGCCACATAAAGCTGCCATCGCTGAACCATTGCATAGATTATTAGATAAAAAAAAACCCTGGCAGTGGCAAGAAAAACATAGAATCAGCTTTCAAACCTTAAAAGATATTCTATCTAGCCAATCAACTGTTACACATTTTATTGAGAACAAACCAATCTATTTAGCTTGTGATGCTTCACCTTATGGTGTGGGAGCTGTCATCAGCCACATGGATAGTCAGGGCATTCAAAAACCAATAGCATACTATTCCAGGACGCTTACTAAAGCTGAACGGAACTATGCTCAGATTGATAGGGAAGCATTAGCTATTGTGGCAGGAGTAAAAAAGTTCCATGATTACCTTTATGGTAGGAACTTTACCATATTCACTGACCACAAACCTTTACTGGGATTGTTTACCACTGATAAACAGACACCCCAAATAATGTCTCCCAGGATGCTGCGGTGGTCAATTTTCCTCTCTGCATATTCATTTTCCTTGCAACATCGACCAGGTAAGGAAATGGGTCATGCGGATGCTCTTAGCAGACTACCTTTAACTAACACTGATGGTGACCCTGCCCCGGTAGGACAAATTCTGTCACTACAGGAAATACCTGAATGCCCTTTAACAGCTAGAGAAATAGCTGTGGCCACTAAAAAAGACCATATTCTCAATAGGATTATGACCTGGGTACTTGGTGGTTGGCCAAATAACAACCCGGACCCTAAATACACTGCTTATTTTAGAAGGAAAGATGAATTATCATCCCATTTAGGTTGTATTTTATGGGGTAACCGAGTTGTCATTCCTGAACTTCACAGGAATACGGTTATAACTGAATTACATGAAGGTCACCCTGGGATTGTCCGAATGAAGGCATTAGCCAGAAGCCATTTGTGGTGGCCGGGGTTAGACAAGGCTATAGAAGAGTGTGTTTCAGGGTGTTATCAGTGCCAGCGATCTAGGCCTGAGCAGGCACACGCACACACGCATAAGTGGGAAATGGCTAGGAATCCATGGTCTAGGATTCACATTGATTTTGCGGGGCCATTTCAAGGTCTAACCTTCCTAGTTGTGGTGGACAGTTTCTCCCGGTGGTTGGAAGTTGTGCCTGTTACTTCAATGTCATCTAATAGAACAATACAGGTTTTAAGGGGCCTCTTTGCCACTCACGGGTTACCTGATGTGATTGTATCTGATAATGGGCCCCAATTCACCTCTGCTGAATTTCAGGGTTTCCTCAAGGCCAACTCGATTAGACATGCAACATCGGCACCCTTTCACCCTTCCACCAACGGCTTGGCTGAACGCAACGTGAGAACCACTAAAGACGCCTTGAAGCGCATCATCCGTGGCGACTGGCACCAAAGACTTGCAGACTTCTTGCTGACTCAACACACAACCCCTTGCACGGCTACTGGGAAAAGCCCTGCGGAAATGAGGTGGGGCAAACGGCTAACCATTAAATTGGACAGGTTACACCCTGACAGACTACCCTCAAGTGCAGAACCGGACATTCCAAACAGGTCCTTCAACATTGGAGACTTAGTTTGGGCCAGGAACTATGGACCTGGGGACAAATGGGTGCCTGGGGTAGTCACTGACATAATGGGGCCGTTGTCTTACACCATTGAGGGGGAAGGGAATAGAGTAAACAAAAGACATATTGATCAACTAAGAAAGAGGGTTCCCGAAAGTGTGTCAGTCAATGGTGGTCAAATTGAACACAGGGGTGATACTGCACCTTGGCTTAACCAACATGACTCGTCAGATAGTGGGGGAGAAGTGGAAACTCAACCCAGGTTAGCTGGAGCAACTCCTCAGCATAGCCAATTTGATTGGGAGTTGTTTCTTATGGACAGGCCAACAGTACCTGTACAACAACAACAGCAAGATCAACAACAACAACAACAGCCACATCAGCAACAGCAATCAGTTATTAGAGAATCTGCAGAGCCAGTAAACCAAAACTCTAGGCCCATAACAAGCAGCCAGTCTGCTAACAATGATGTAAGTTGCAAGTCCAATAGATACCCATCTAGGGTCCATAAGCCACCAAAATACTTGAGAGATTACGTCAACAAATAACATCAACTGGGGGGGAAGGGGTGTTGTGTCAGTAGTTAATTGCAAATGGGTTCTTTGAAGCGGGAAGTTTGGGGTGCATTTATTGGTTAATGTTTAACGGCGGGAAATTCCGGGCAGTGGATTGGATACAGTTCTAACGGCCCGAGTATATAAGCCGGAGTCATTCTGACAGTTGACAGTTGACATATGTGTATTAATAAACGTTCTTACTGTTAAACCTCACTGAGTCATTCGTCTGTCTGAACTTAACAGTGAAGATAATTTTTTCAATATTTATGTTTTAATAGTAGACTGCCCTTCCCAAGCAGATCAGCATCATCATCAGCATCATCATCTAAACATTATTAGACTTGGTTTTATTTAGTAGTTTTGTTAATTATTTGGATGAGTTGTCTTCTGTTTCAATTGCTGACTGTATTTAGGTTTAATTATTGTGTGCATTCATTTTTTACATTGTTCATTTTTCATAGTTTCATATTGTCAGTGACAACAACTGTGGTGTTAATTGAATGGGAAAGATCAGACTATGTGGAATGAATGAAAGATTGTGCAATTGCTGAACTGGAAGATTGATTTACTATTTCACCTTCACCTGCTTTGTTTTCATATTTTCATATGCCAGGAAGCAGAGGGTGAAAAGCAGAGCTATGAGCTTGCCCAAACATTTAAGTTTCTCAAGATGTAAATATTTCAGAAGAATATTTGGTATTAATTACTAGTTTCTCTACAGATGAAGATCTTTATTGTCTAGTTACCTGCACCACACAGCACAGTGCACTGTAGTATAAAACTTGAAGGTGATAAATGGTGTAAACTTTTGTTAAAGTTTCCTTCAGTCTATACTCTCTATCTTTTTGCAAGTAAACTTTCTTTTTTCTTTTTTACAAGCTGTACTTTAAGGTAAGCAGACTGTGATGAACTTTTAGGCTTTTCCAGGTTGGCTTGTGGGAGTTTTTATCTGGATAATTTTGTTTACCCTACATTGTTTCTGATATGTCTTATATACTGCTCATGTCTGTAGTAATTTGATGTTCCATGAATGTAAAAGATAATGATGCTAATAATGAAAGTTTGGACACTCAAACTGATGCAAATTGCAAAGCTATTATCAATCCCATTACTAGTACACACATGCCGTGTACAACTGTTTGGGTAGGTGGGGTTCACTTTTACAATAAGAGAGTCTGGTTTTTAATAATGAACAAGCATAAATTCAGGCTGAGTGGCAAGCATATGTAAAAATAATCTAGTTCTACTGCACAAAATTGCACCTAGCTTTAAAAAGAAATGCAAATTAAATAAAAAGATCTCCCTAGTCAAACAGCTTTCATCAAATAATTCTAAAAGCAAGTATGATCCAAGTGTAAATAGTCTTGAGCCACTAAAGGAAAAGAAAGCATTTTTAAAAGTACAGGATCAGCAGAAATAAAATTAATGATGCTGAATTTTGTTATGTATGTCATTTAAGTGAACAGGCAATTTCAATTTCAAAAAAATATCTTCAGGATATTAGAACATGACCTTGACAAAAGAAAGGCATCTCAGTGGGGGACCTTTGGGACAAGTAGAAAAACTCAGATGCTGTAAATCACAGGGACCAGGTGGAAATGTAGAAAGATTTAGGAAGAGTCAAAGTATATAAGCTGGAGCAGGGCGGCGGAAAGCAGGGAATAACAGAGACCTTGACTTCAACTACACTTACGGTCCAAGCAATGATCACTTCTGACTAAGGCTGAAATTTAGGTCCTGTTATTTAGAAGTTGAAATTAATTATGGCCCCCTTTCCAAATGCTATAATATTAAGAATTCTTTTTAAAGAAGTCAAAATATGATTAATTCAGGAAAAGAAAAAATAATCAAGAGCAGAGTGCTATCTGGACTGTTCAGTCAAGATTATAATATTAAAAAAAATAGCTTGATCAGATTTAACAGGCAGGGAAGCAGAAGCAATTTTGAAAAGATAGATCCAAGGGTACAACAAGTCCAGGAAGGGAAAGCAAAATTTATGGTTCCATTTAAATTCAATCCCTTGATGCTTCCCTTCCCACCCAAAGGTGGTCCCAGCTGGTTCCTAAAGAAGCCATTTCTGGATCCCACTAAACTGGACAATTTTCATCCAGTATCTCACCTCACTTTCTTGGGGAAGGGTGTAGAGAAAGTAGTTGTGTCACAACTTCCGAGGGCCAGATTCTATGGATCATTTTCAGTCACGATTCAGACCCTGGTGTGGGATGGAAATAGCATAAATCATGCTTTTAGATGACCTCTGACATGGGTAATGCATCCATTGTTTTCTTACCTGACCTCTTGGAAGATTTCTACACTATTGCCCATGGTATCCTCCTTAATCCAGGCAGATACCATGGACAATAGGATGGAGGATTGGGGCTGAGCAGCACAGTGCTGTGCTGATTTGCTTCCTTCCTTTGGTGATGAGTAGGGAGGATGATTCCCACCTCAACCACTCCTATGTGGGGTGCAGAGGATTTGGTGCTTGTCTAATTCTCCTTTTTAACATCTACATGAGGCCATTGTGTGAGCTTATCCATTACCACTGTGTGAAGTATCATCAGCATATATATCAGTTAAATATCTACCTCTGGCAAATTAACTAATGTTATGAACTTCTTATCCCAACATCTTGCGGGTACCACCAACTAGGAATCTACTTTTGGTCAATACCAGGAGTTGTGCCTTCTCTGCCATGGTGTCTGCCTTGTGGAACATCCTTCCTCTAAAATTAGATTAGCTTCATTGCTTTGATATTCTGAAAGGCCCTCAGGAATAGGTTATGTTATCCGCCCTGTGGGTCCTAGGGAACTGGAGGCTTGGTTAGATGGCTCCACTATTGATATGGCCATTCTTATTGTCACTTCACCTATGGTTTATATCCACTGCTGAATCAACCAATTTGTAATCTTAAAACTGGTTATGATTCAAGATTTCAAGACTATTTTCACCAGTAATATTATCAGCTAGGTAGCCCCTATTACTGTGCATTTGATTTCTGTTTCTTAAGTGAAGGATTTTGCATTTGTCTGTGTTAAAATGCATTATTTTCAGCCAACTACCTTAATCTATCAAGATTGCCCTAGAATTTAAAAAGAAATCCTTTAGTACCTGTTAGAATGTTGTTTTCTTTTGAATGTTTGGCATACTGATTGCTTTCTTTTTACTATGAAAATATCTGAAGAGGTTGTTCTTATTTCCTTCACCAATTTAATTCTTTCAGAACTTCAGCCATCCATCTCTACAACTCGGGGCTACCTATATGTTTATTTGCCTTAGTTAGGCCTTTCTTTCTTTGTTGGAATCACTTGTGCTAATGTTTCAGTATCTTAACATTCACTCATCCCTACTCATGAGGTTCTCCTTCCATAAAACTCTATTTATTGTTGCTTCATTTTCACTGAAACCTGTTTCCTGCAGGGACAGGTGCTGATTACCAACCTCTAAAATAGATTACAAATTGAAAACAGATTTCCAATTTGCAATAAAAGGAAGTAATAATTCTGCAGTAAAAATATATTTATTGGTAATTTTCTTGCTACTATCATTTCTATCCTAACTCATAATTAAATAAAGCAAAGCAAAACTCAGGGGAAAAAAACTCTTCTTGGAATTGTTTGACAAAATAGGAAGTATTATAACAACTGAAGTCAAGAACCATCTGTTTGCAAAATATTGATAACTTTAGATGGATATCAAAAAGTAAACACATGTGTGGAAGTTCTCATTGACTAACTGAGCATGATTGTTTGGGAACCCTATGAATATATCCAATTTTCTTGGCAACTATATGGAAGTTGTTTGTCATTGCTTTCAAATGTGTTTAGTTTTGTTTTAATTTTCTAGGATTTGACAAAAAAAATCTATGGATCTCTTGTCTAAATAGTAACTAATTCTGATGTAGCTGAGTTGAACTGAGATCAACCAAGGTCAGCTAGAGGTTCCCACCCATTCTCAGTTGTTCTAAATAAGCAGGGGTGATTTTCAGGGATCCATGCAATATGATTGCTCTCTGGTTTATGTCAAGAGTCAAGAGATTTCCAACCAAGAGTTTTGCATCCAACCATTAATAAATTCTTCTGTCAGTAGAAAATAGTTTTTAAGTTATTGGACTAGGTTGGATGAAGTTCAAGTCACATAGCTGCCCTCTGCTTATAAATAAAATGAAACAAGCAGATTTTGGTTAGCAACATTGCTTTCTAGTAATAAGTTTAATCTGCTGAGCCACTGCATGCAAAGAAATCTCTTTAACATGAAGGTATTTTAATCTTTATATGCTGAATAATCTATGACAGGGGTGTCAAACTGCCGGCCCGCAGGCGTGACGTGTCATCTGGAAGCCGTGCCCGGCAATGGCAAAACCATCCCGATATGTTGCGCAACGTCATGTGATGTCACAAGTTTGACATGTCTGATCTATGTTAATCTTTAGATAATTAGTTTCATGACTTGATATTATATAAACAGGTTTGCAGCCATTGTTAACACATATGACAATCAGCAGTGCTATTGTTCATGCTTTGTTGAAAAAAATGATTCAGAAAATGGACATATCTTTAGATTTCTTCGCAATTTAATAGCTCTCTGATCACCTATGTAAAATAAGTCATATTTTATTGCTTGTTTTCCATATCCTTGACCTTTGTGTCTAAATTGCATAGCACAAAATGTGAGAGAGAAGCAACTTTCAAGGGCAAAAGCTAGGTAATAATATTAAATAGCCACAATGGGATGAGAGCAATGGATTAAACAGATGGGTGTTTCCCAGTGGCCCTGAATGCATATTTAGCCATCACCTTCTTACAGACTCCGCTTTGGGTCTCTCTGCACTATATGTCATGGTCAAACTAAGGTGCTGACATGGATAATTTAGTGTCTGAGCTCTTTTTAACACAGGATATGGTGTTGTAATTACATGCTCCAGCATAGGGCCTACATTCCAAGAAAGAAAAAAATTGTATAAAGACTAATTTGGTAGAGTTCAGGGCCTTTTTCCCTAGGCTAAGTATTGAAGGAACCAATATGTATCAAAGAGCTATTATGAAGAGGCAATCAGAAGTAAGTGGTTTCCATAAATAGCAACCATTTTAGAACACAGATTGGTTTAGCTTTGTTTCTCTCTGTTGTTGCCCATGTGGAAGAGGGGGCTGGAGGCTAAAAGATACGAAGAAAAGTTACAGGAAACAAGGACTGGGGAGACATGATGTCAATGTTGCAATATTTGTGGGGCTCCTACAAAGTTGAGGGGTTCAAACCATTTTCCAAAGCACCAAAAGGCAAGACGAGAAAAAATGGATGGAAACTAACCAAGGAAAGAAACACCTAGAACTAAGGAGAAATTTCCTAATGGTGAGAGCAATAAACCAATGGAACCCTTACCCTCAGAAAGCCTCACTGGAGGCTTTCAAAAAGAGACTGGACAACTATTTATCTGAAATGGTATAGGGTCTCCTGCTTGAGCAGGGGGTTGGATTAGAAGACCTCTAACGTCCCTGCCAACTCTATTATTCTATGTTCTAAAAGGGACAGGGCAGAACAAGCCCACTTCCAAGCAAACCTTAGTCCATTCTGGTAATCTCCAGCCATGTATTCAATAAGTCACATCATACTGTTCTCTGCTTATACAGGTAATGTATATGCAAATATAACTTAAAAGTTTTAATCCATATGTAAATTGTCTAACCAATTAATTTAATGCAGCAACAGAAAATTGTGCTATATTAATAACAACAAATTGGATCCATCTCTGGTGAAGAAATGGGGAATAGAATGGAAATTGCTGTGAAAATTGAAACGAAGTTATTGGCCAATATTTCAAATTCTGTCTTAATGCAGTTACAAGATCATATGTGTATATTAGCTAACCACAAAACAAAAAAATAAAAAAAATGTATGTAATGCCAAGGAGGACAGTTAATGTAGTTAGTACTGCATGTTTACATGCTGTTTTCCAAAGGGCACTTTGAAAGGTTGTATGTTAATGCCACAATCTATCATCAGGAAACTTATTTGTGCATATGCAATAATCTGGGATGGAATTGTATCCCAGAAGTACAAATCAATTCAATGGTAGATTACCAGAATAATAATAATAAAAAACTTTCCTGAGGGATGAATGCAAAAATGGAAGTGTGGAAGTCCAGGTTTTTGTCCTCCCTTGGCATAGGAGACAGCTGGCTAATCTTGGACAAGATGTTCCTTCTCAACCTTGAGGAACATCAGGCTTGGCCACAAGCTGGCTGAACAATTATACACCTCTTTGCATCTGGCATTGACAGGTTTATTTATTGTAAGAACAGCCCTAAACAAGTGGATCCTACGTATGCTGTCAAGAATAACTTTACTGACTGGATTTTATCCTGGAAGGTGTCATAAAATATTTCAGCAAATATTTTTTTTTAAAAAAGATGAGATAGTGGAAGAATTTGGGACCGCTTTTCTCCCTTGATTTGAATGTAAATTAAAGCAAATCCTTCCTTGCTACTGAAATATCTAATCACAGGTGAATCTATTTAAAAGGGGGGGGGAACAGAAACTTTTATTATTTATTTAGAGTGGTGGCAGTTGTGAATAGTGTGCATTCCCTCCAGTTTTATCACCAAATCCACATTTGCCACTTTTGAGCAGGATACACAATGCAGAATAACAGTAGGAAAGGACCTTGGAGGTTTTCTAGTGCAACCCCTGTTCAAGCACCCACAGCTTCCAGAGGCAATCTGTTCCACTGATAATTTGTTCTCACTGACAGGAAATTTCTCCTTAATTCCAGGTTGGATCTCTCTTTGTTAAGCTTCCACCCATTATTTCTTGTCTTCCACTCAGGTGTTTTGGAGAATCGGTTGACCCCTTCGCCACCCCCTTCTAATACAGTATGTGTAACAGCTCCACACAGAAGAGTACTATTGTGTCACCCGAGTCCTTTTCTTTGTTATACTACACATTCCAGTTCTCACAACTGTTTATTGTGCGGTTTAGCCTCCAGTCCCCCAATCATTTTTGTTGCTCTACTCTGCAATCAAAGTTGACAGCCAATATTTTATAAATAAAATGCATAAAAAGCTATTTGAATGGATAGTTTAGAGGTCAGGAAGTATAATCTCACCAGCTTCCCAAAAGAAACTTCAATTTTATGCACTCTTCTGTTTTCCTAGGCCACTCTTAATCTATATTGCTGCTTCTCTGTTTCTCAATAGGTTCATCTTGGGAAATTGCTCAAATGAAGCCAAAAATGCCTTCTCCTTTTTTTTTCCTTCTTAAGTCAGGTATATTCAGAGAATTTATAACACATAATATAAAATAAAATGCTAAAGCATTTGATTGTGTGGATCACAACAAATTGTGGCAAGTTCTTAAAGAGATGGGAGTACATGACCATCTTATTTGTCTCTTGAGAAATCTATATGCGTGTCAAGGAGCAACAGTGAGAACTGACACGGAACCACTGATTAGTTCAAAATTGGGAAAGGAGTCTGGCAAGGCTGTATACGGTCACCCGCCCACTCAATTCCTGGCAAATAGATAGGGAAGAAATGGAGGTAGTGACAGATTTTATTTTCCTGGGCTCCAAGATCACCGCAGATGGGGACTGCAGCCAAGAAATTAAAAGACACTTGCTCCTGGGGAGGAAAGCCATGGCAAATCTAGACAGCACACTAAAAAGCAGAGACATCACCCTGCCAACAAAAGTGTGTATAGTCAAGGCTATGGTCTTCCCAATTGCAATGTATGGCTGTGAAAGTTGGACCATAAGAAAGGCTGAGCGCCAAAGAATTGAAGCCTTTGAACTGTGGTGCTGGAGAAGACTCCTGCGAGTCCCTTGGACTGCAAGGTGATCAAACCGGTCAGTCCTAGAGGAGATCAACCCTGACTGCTCTTTAGAATGCCAGATCCTGAAGTTGAAACTTAAATACTTTGGCCACCTAATGAGAAAGAAGGACTCACTAGAGAAGAGCCTAATGCTGGGAATGGTTGAGGGCAAGAGAAAAAGGGGACAACAGAGAATAAGGTGGCTGGATGGAGTCATTGAAGCAGTAGGCGTGAGCTTAAATGGACTCCAGAAGATGGTAGAGAACAGGAAGGCCTGGAGGAACATTGTCCATGGGGTCACGATGGGTTGGACACGACTTTGCAACTAACAACAACAACAACAATATAAAAATTAGCCCCATGGATTATAATATTCTTGTGCATGTGCGTTTGTGTGTGTGTGTGTGTGTGTGTGTATTTCCACTACGGTGGGAAGGTAGCAGCGCTCCGTGCGCCTTTGGCGTCTAGTTTCCCCTGATGATGTGGACAGGATTATGGGGAGGCTGAGCTCCACCACCTGTTTATTGGACCCGTGCCCCTCCTGGCTGATTTATGCAGCTCGGGAGGAGACACGAAGCTGGTTCCAGGCAGATCTGCCTCTTTGAGTGAGGGTGTCTTCCCCGCGGCCCTGAAGGAGGCGGTGGTGAGGCCCCTTCTCAAGAAGCCTGCCCTGGACCCAGCGATCTTAAACAACTATCGTCCTGTCTCCAACCTTCGCTTTTTGTCGAAGGTTGTTGAGAGTGTGGTGGTGCATCAGCTTCCTCTGTTCCTGGAGGAAACTGATTATCTGGACCCGTACCAATCAGGTTTCAGGCCCGGGTACAGTACGGAGACGGCATTGGTTGCGCTGGTGAATGATCTCTGGCGGGCTTGTGACAGGGGTTGCTCCTCTGTCCTAGTTCTATTAGATCTCTCAGCGGCTTTTGATACCATCGATCATGGTATCCTATTGCGGTCTCTCAGGGGGTTGGGAGTGGGGGGCACTGTTTTGCAGTGGTTCTCCTCCTATCTCCTGGGCCGCTCACAATCGGTGTTGACGGGAGGGCAGATGTCTGCCCCAAGTCCTCTCATTTGTGGAGTTCCTCAGGGGTCGGTTCTCTCTCCCCTTCTGTTCAACATCTATATGAAGCCACTGGGCGAGATCATTCGTGGTTTTGGGGTGGGGTATCATCAGTACGCTGATGATACCCAACTTTTTTTCTCCACCCCGAACCAACCCAGTGATGCCCTCGCCGTGATGTCCCGTTGCCTGGAGGCGGTCCGGGTCTGGATGGGAAGAAACAGGCTTCGTCTCAATCCTGCCAAGACTGAGTGGCTGTGCATACCGGCATCTCGGACTAACCAGCCTATTCCATCTTTAATGATGGGGGGTGAGGTGTTGCCCCCCATCGATAGGGCACGCAACTTGGGTGTCCTCCTGGATTCGCGGCTCAGTTTTGACGACCATATAGGAGCTGTGACCAGGGGGGCCTTTTCCCAGGTTCGCCTGGTGCACCAGTTACGGCCCTATCTGGACCGAGATGCCCTACGCACAGTCACTCATGCGCTCATGACCTCCCGATTGGACTACTGCAACGCTCTCTACATGGGGCTGCCCTTGAGGACCACCCGGAGGCTTCAGCTGGTGCAGAATGCGGCCGCGCGGGTTGTGATGGGGGTTTCCCGATACTCCCACATAACACCTCTGCTCCGCGAGCTGCATTGGCTCCCAGTTGCCCTCCAGGTGAGATTCAAGGTGCTGGTGATTACCTATAAAGCCCTAAATGGCTTGGGTCCGGGATATTTGAGGGAGCACCTGCTGCCGGCATCAAGCTCCCTTCGTCCTGTGCGCTCCCACAGGGAGGGTCTTCTCAGGGTACCGCCGGCCCTTTGTAACCAGCTGCCTGTAGAGCTTAGGACTGCCCCTGACCTCCGTTCATTCTGCCGGGACCTGAACACCTGGCTCCTTGAGCTTTCTGGCCTGACTGAGGGTATTAATTGGGGTTTTAATTGGTTTTAACTAGGTTTTTTATATTCAAGGTTTAATATAATCATTTTAATTGTTTTAACTTTTGTAATTGTAGTATTGTTTCTTTTAAAAAACCTTGTGAACTGCCCTGAGTCCTACGGGAGAAGGGCGGTATATAAGTCTAATAAACTAACTAACTAACTAAACTAGTCATGCCGGCCACATGACCACAGAGAGTCCTCTTTCGCTTTGAAACGGAGATGAGCACTGGCCCCTAGAGTTGGAAACAACTAGTACGCATGTGCGGGGGAACCTTTACCTTTACTTAAATGGAATGAGAGAGGAAATTATCCCTAGATATGCTTAGACTGTACCGAGAAAGTGGCAGTATTATTTTTATATGCTTTAAATTGTAAAGCAGATGGTTTGTGTCTATTTCATATGATTTAAGCTTTAGAAGGTATTGTGCTGAATCCTTGTGGAATGAGAATCTATTTCTCAGAGAAAAATATTATTATATAGGTCTTTCTTCTAGCTGGCAATACTCATTTTACCTCTCTGTGAAGTGGGCATAAATCATTATTAGTATAACACTGCCATCTGGTGGATTGTGTATAAAAATAATACTGTAGAAATAAAAGTACTGTAGGAAGTATCATCATGGGGAGTGTGAAAAAAAATAAAGTGTCTCTTGGTTTTAGCACTACAGTACTGGTGTCTTTTTAAAAATTGCTAAAAATTTCAGAGCTATGAAATCTTAACAATATCTGTGTTTTGCTGGCCATCAGACAGTGAGTTCTTGGATGTGCCCCACATCCCAGCAAATTCACAAGGATTTCTTTCTTGTAACTCTTACTGATTTTAACACATGTCCTGCTCCCTCCTGGCTCCTTTCCCAAATGGCAAAGAGGAAGTGGGAAAGGAGTGCTGCCTGTCTCCCAACAAGAACTGTGAGGCACAAGCTAATCTAGACCAGGGGTAGGCAACCTCGGCTCATAGCTGACTCAGGAATTCTGGGAGTTGAAGTCCATGAGTCATAAAAAAGCCGAGGTTGCCTACTAGACCACGGGTCGGCAACCCGCGGCTCCGGAGCCGCATGCGGCTCTTTGAGCCGTCTCCTGCGGCTCCCAGCCGCCCGGTGCATGCGCACCTCTTCGAACGGGCAGTGGTGCGTGCGCACCTCTCCAAATGGAGTGGCACCGCCCGTTTGGAGAGGTGCGCGCGCACCTCTCCGAACGGGCAGAGGTGCGTGCGCACCTCCCCAAACCTTTGGAGAGGTGCACGCGTACCTCCACGCGAACGGGCAGCGGCGCCGCTCTTTGAGAAAGCTGCCGCGGCCCGTCTGCAAAGCTGCCGCCTCCGCTCCCTTCCTTCGCCCGGCCTGCTTTTCCAACCTCACTTCCCTCCCTGCCAAAGCTCCTCCTTTTCTACTCAAACCGATTTTCGGGGTTCCTCGGCTTACACCCCTTGGCGAGAGACCCCAAACGTCCCTTTCTCACCGCTCCTCCCTCCCTGCCCGCAGAGGCTCTTGCCCTCCCCTGGCTCATTCAACGGGGGGGGGGGAAATAGGTCGGGTACCCCTTTCCCCCTGAGAATGACACGTGTAAATCTCAAAATGACCCCGGCAAGCTTCGCGCAAAGCCGCCAGGCAGACCCGCGAGCTGGGGCTCAGAGCCAGCAGCTGGAGGGGAAGAAAAAGACGGCGCCGTCTGAGGAGTCTCTTCTTCGGCTATCTTGCTCTGCCCGTCTCCCGCTTGAAAGAACCTCCTCAGCGGATCGGTGCGGTGAAGAGGCCAGGCTTCATTCGGGGGGGCCTTTCATTCCTGTACAAGGGGGAAGGGGAACTCTGTGGTTTTGTGTGTGCATGCGTGTGTGTGTGTGTGTGTGTGTGTGTGTATGTAAAGCACGAGAGAGGGAGGAAGAGGGGGGGAAGCGAGATCTCAAGCCCCGATGTTTCCTGCCTTCCACTGCTGGCGGCCGCCCCGCATTCTTAGCATTCCTAGGCTGTGACTCCAAGGTCGTCGTCGCCGTCTCCGCTGAGCAGCGCCGCTTGGAAGAGAAAGGGAGCAGGACAGGCACGCTCGCCCCAGCGGAGTGGCCGGCCCTCATTTTAGTAGCAAGACAGTAATCGCTTCCCTCCGCCCCCCCAATGCTCCCGGTTCTCCCGCCACCCCGCTTTCCTTCCTGAATTTTGTGCTTCCTTACCCAACTCCAAACTTTCTCTAGCGCCCCTGTGCTTTAGGAGGGGGAACCAAAGGCGGAGCCGTTAGGTGGCCAAGTACATACCTGACCAAATGTTTATGAATGCTAACAACATTGATTTTGCCCTTAGGAGTTATGCAAAACATTATACTGATGACATACAGTAATCTAGTAGAGGCCTTCAACCCATCACTGAGGACATGAGAAGAAGAAATGGACCATACCTCTCTGGCAGCCTTATGCTCCAATGCCTCATCTCCAGCTGACACTTGGCTCCTAAGGGCTACAACATGTCCCATAAGGCTGTAGGTCGGTGAAGGAGAAGGGGAAAAGCTGTTGTAAACCTTTCCTTAGAATCATCAACCTTACCATTGTTAGGTAACATAACTTTCTCAGTTCAACTCTCCTTATAGCCCCATGAAGCTCTTCCTTAGCTTTACTAAATCCCAGCAACACCACAGATTCCAAGACTAATCCATTACAACACAATTTTTCCTCCCCTATTTTCCCTAACTAGACCAATTGTTATCCTGAAATATCAAAGAGGCCAAAGCTCCTGTAGTAACATTAGACCGAATGTAAAAATACATCTGCATATTAACCTTTTGCCAATTGCAGGGTTTCAGTAGAGACACATTTTAATACTGCTAAAGCATTTCTAAAAATTAAACAATATCCTGTCTAATGGTTTAAAATTCCCATATGCATAATTCAGAGCAATAAACTGGTTGGGCCTTAACTTTCACCTGCTACATTTTTAAAACCAAGAGTACATAATGGATCCCCATTATATGAAAACATTTAAGAAGTGTTGATGGAGTCATCTTGGCAAATTCAGAAACATATCCCAAATGTCCCCTTCAGGAACTTGTGGTGGCAAAAATATCTGACTTTTTAAACCTGTTCTGTTAAGTGCTGTCAACGGTAGTGTTTTATGCTAATTAATTTGTAGCTCTTCTTCAAGAGCAAATCTTTAAACTGCTCCTCAAACCACTGGAGTGGTAGAAAAAAAAATGTTATCATTATCACAATGGCATCTAAAACAGCGTTTCCCAACCTTAGGAACTTGAAGATGCGTGGACTTCAACTCCCAGAATTCCCCAGCCAGCATAGAATTCTGGGAGTTGAAGTCCACGCATCTTCAAGTTCCTAAGGTTGGGAAACACTGATCTAAAAGCATAGTAGGTACTCAATTTAGGTGGGCAGAAGTCAGTAGAGTTTTAGAGACTGAATGATAGAAAGACCAGAATATTTGAATGCTATTTGGAATTGGAAGATACACAACAAACTGCTCCCAAAGAGCATTTGCAAGTTCAAACACACTGTATCCATGAACACTGATATCCTGGTGTGTGTTTGAGAAGGAAGTGACTGTTTATCACTTAACATATTTTGAGATCTATGTGTGACAATAGTGTTTGAGCAGGATAAAGTTTCAGATCAATAGATGGGGCTATTTTCTAAGTACACACTATTTCCCCATCATCTCATGTTTTGATGACAGGTAATTAGGCATATGATAACCTAGTATTCTAGAGATGGAACATTCCAGAAAACCTTAGAATGTTTTATTTTTCTCCTGGACCACACCAACCCATCCATTCTAGTGTTTCTTAAAAGTACAAAGAGAGAAAGGAAAAAAAAGAACATATTTCTTTTCACCCTATTTGCTGACCAAACAAACAAGGTGAGACTATATCCTTTGGTGGCTTATTTTAAGCAGAATTTCTAGCAGAATTTTAAAATTCTTTTGTCTTTGGATTAGAATAACCGAACAGTTACCTTTACCTCACACACAAAGACTTTGACATACATACACAAACAAAGACAAGGAAAAGTGTAACGGAGAGAAAAACAGAACACTCGGCTATCACACCCTGGTCATTCCCACTATAAATCTCAGTTAACTCAAATTAGGGAAGGCACAAACCTTAAACATATCACGTGGTTGCAGAGAGAGAGAGAGAGAAAATCACTATTCTTATATTTTATTTTCCTTTTAAGTACCTTTGTTTATCCTAATTGTTTTCCCAGCAAAGCCCTGAGCAAAGCCCATTCTTCACAAATTTCTCTCTATCATTTTTTTCTTCATACCAGCTAGGAAGGGCACCCCCCCCCACCCCCGCAGCACACTCCAGAGAAAATGCTTCAGATTTTGTTTCAGCACAGCACCTGCATGAGGCTAGATTACAAAAAAACACGTTGCTTGTTTGAATAAATAGCGGAGAAGCACCCTGCTTGCCTAAAGTCAAAACTTTCTCCAAAGTCCAGCTACTATCATACACAGCTCTAGAAAATAGTGACTGAGCTGAATGGCTGTCATGTGCTAGAAATAGAGACAAGAGTGTAAAGGAATAATTTTACCCCGTCTCTACTCTGCACGCAGGGGCACTTTGGGTTTCAGTCTCATAACTGAACCATTCTAGAAAATGGATTTTCTGTGTGGGCACAGCCACCAAACAGTGCTTTTTAAAATGCCAATTATGCTTTTTCTAAATTCCACATGTACTCACCGTTCTCCAAAGATTGGCATTCCAAAACCATACCCTACTCATAGCCTATAATTTTCAGAGTAATTCCTAAGAATTTATACATAAAACCATTTCCCTGAAATTGCAAAAAAAAAGTTCAAAGTATGAGGAACAAACAGGGCATACTGTTTGAATCATGGGGCTGGAAGGGACCTTGAAGGTCTTCTAGTCCAACCTCCGTCCAAGGCAGGAATCCTTATATCATTCTGGACAAATGGATGGCCAATCTTTTCTTGAAACCCTTCCGCGATGGAGCACCCACACCTCCGGGAGGCAAGCTTTTCTATTCATTAATCATTCTTGCTGTCAAGAAATTCCTCCTTATTTCTACATTGAACCTCCCTCTGACAAGCTTCTATCCATTGCTTCCTGTCCTACCCTCAAGTGCTATGGAGAATAAATTGATGCCCTCTTTTCTGTTACAGGCCTTCAAGTATTGGAAGATGGCTAACATGTCACCTCTAAGCCTTCTCCTCATTAGGCTAAACATATCTAGTTCCCACAACTATTCATCATATAGTTTAGCCTCCAGACTCTTTATCATCTTTGTTGCTCTTCTCTGCACTCTTTCTATAGGCTCAGCATCTTTTTTTGTACTGTGGTGACCAGAACAGGATGCAGTACTCCAGGTGTGGCCTCACTAGTGCAGCACAGAGTGGTACTATTACTTCCTGTGATCCTGACGCTGTTGATGTAGAACTGCACTGATAGCACAGATTATCAAGTTTAATCCAATATCAAAGACAAACTCCTTGTTTCAAATGACATCAATTCCAAACCCAGGAAAAATTACAAGACAAAAATTGTTAACAAATTTATACGGAGTGAAAAAAAATCTAGCAAAGTGTCAAACTTTTACAAGGCTCAAAAGATAGAAATGGTCTTGTTCTTCCAAACTTTCAGCTATATTATAGAGCAAGCTGTCTGTCATGGCTAACAATGGAAAAAAATACCCATACCAGAATTACTTGGATAGGGCAAAAACATACAATTTTTTTTTAAAATAATTTTTTGGAAAAATAAAAACTGCCCTCCAAAATGAAAGATTTAAGCTGCAGTTCTATCATGAAGTTGGATAGCCCTTGTGAAGAAAAAAGTGTTTTCTGCCTGTGGAAGGAGTCTCCTTCATTCAGCATAGGAATAATCAAGGTTTATTGTAGCCCAAGTTTTTATTGTAGAATTCCCCCCATCCCCTTCCTTCCATTAACTTCACAGTTGAAACAGTAAATGCCTGTTCCAAGGCCTGTTCTCTGAAATTATCCTTGACCTATTTTCCCTTTTCTTAGTGGATCCAACAAGTTAAAGAAACTCCTCAGTCTATCATCCTTCACAAAGCCTTTTCCCTCTTAGCCTAACCTCCTGCTGTCTCTGCTCATTCCAAGTGACAGCCCAGCCCAGGAAAGTATTTATTTTGCATTACGGGTTAGCTTTGTTTCTATCTCCTAAGTAAACCCACCAATATTTATAGCCCTGCCTCCACACTTGTAGCATATATCCGTCTTTCGTGCCTTCCCTGTCACCTGTTGAAATGAGAACTTGCAGCCTCTCCTGTCCTTCCCTTACATTGGCTTAAATCACACCAGATGTGGACCCTCTAGGCAAGAGGATGACTAATTGATTTTGCCAGCCACAGTACACCTATTGTCTTTTGACACAAACATTGTGGTGTGGGGGTTTATGTACTCCCCCTCTTTCTTGCCATAAAAGTCAAAGGTTATTCAATTAAGAAGTCTAGAAAGTGTGACTAATAATCCATGGACTATTTCTACTATAAGATGGCGGTGTGTGTGTGTGTGTATTTCTTTTGGCCTACCCTGAGAACAACCGCCTCACCGGGCTTGGCTATAATGATGATGAATAGCTTGTGTGTGCAAGCTGTTAGTATTTGTTATGTGTGTGGGGGTAGATGGCAAGCACATTGGGCAGTACACCTGCTGAGTTCCTTGAACTGGGAACAGCTGTGTGCATTGATTTAAAAGCCTGCTACTTGGGGCAGCAGGAACGAATCAAACAACAGCCCATTAAAAAAAGGAGAGGGAGGGAGGGAGGGAGAGAGAGAGAGAGAGAGAGAGAGAGAGAGAGAGAGAGAGAGAGAGAGAGAGAGAGAGAGAGAGAGAGAGAGAGAGAGAGAGAGAGAGAGAGAGAGAGAGAGTTTTACGATTCCCCTTCTTTCTACAAACAAATGGCCACATCATATGTTTTTCTAATGCTACCATAATTCAGAATTAAATCCCAATCCAAGGTGTCACTGCTCCCATGTCCGAATTGTAATGGCTTATTTTAAAGTTTGTTATGTGTGAGCTGGTGAGAATGCTGATGGAAAGGGGGGCGGGGGGGGGAGGAGGCTTGGCACAAAGGTGCCATTTCATTTCTCATCTGCTCCACCCAGACAATTTGGAGCAATTAGACAGAGAACAAGCATGATATCTCTAGGCTTTTGTAATTGTGGCTGAGAAAAGTAGAGTTCCCCTTCTCAACAACTATAATGAACAGCAAAAGATTAAATTAATACAAAACTATTTTGAAACGGAGATGAGCACCGGCCCCTAGAGTTGGAAATGACTAGGACGCATGTGCGGGGGAAACTTTACCTTTACTATAGCTATGCCACAGAAAATTTGCTTCACTGAAGTTAAGAAATTAGTTTATTTCATCAGGAAGGGACCTCAAGAGCCATAACAGGGCACAACAGATGGGCTTGCATGCCCATTAGCTCCCAGGCCAGAGTGAGAAGCTCTATGCTCTTCATCTTTTCCTTCCCTTCTTTCTGCTTCCTCCCCACAGACACATCCAAAACTTTTACCAGTGTTGGAAAGATGAAAGAGGGGCTCCTTTTCAATGTCTTCAAGGTCTTGGAAGTCATGACTCTGGCTGATCTGACTTTGCTTCTTCACAGTTTCCAACAAAATGGATAAGAGATGGCTTCCTGCTCAAAGTATCAAGAGCCCCATGAAACAATGGTTCCTGATCAAACTTGCTCTGACCAGTGATTATTTTTTTCCATTGAAGAATGTGACTGTTGCTCCTGGGTCCCCAAAGAGCCCTGAAGTGACACTCGACACCTTTGGGCTTTGTTTCCTCCTCAGCTACCTCAGCAAGAAAGATAAGCAAAGTTTACAAAGTTGAGCTTCAGAAATTGGGCCTACAGATGGCAGGCCTTGTGGGCCAGACAAAGATTTTGGCAAGTTGAATTAGGTTTGGAGGCTGAATATTGAATAATATCCATCTCTGGACTGTACTTTCTAATTAGGCATCCTTATTTCCTCACTATTGAACACAAGGGTATCAAAATATATAATATATAGAATAGTTCAAAATGTTAACTTATGTTTGTCAGTACCTAAACTTGAAATCTTACCACAAGTATGGAATAAGAGTACACAAATAACTATGGTATCTTGCTCTTTTGGTGCAGTGAGGGCAGTATTTATTTATTTATTTATTTCTCTTTCTTCAGAGCACACAATCAGCAGTTTTTTCTTCTGATGAAAAATAGTAAACCAGTCACCTCAAGCCTCTGGTAAGGAAATGTTGCAGCCCTTTTAAGTCAATTGTAACAGTCTATTTGACAGCTTGAGCATAAAAATCCATTCTGACCAATTTGCAACAGTTATGTAGTTCTAGAAGAGATACCCAGAATACCAACAAGACTGTTTGGGGCCGATCAGGTTTTGGGGTTTTCCAATGTCCCCTGCAGTCCTAATTGCAAACTAGCAAACAATGCAGTTTTTTAAAAAAATTACCTCAGGCTGCTGACCTTAATCTCAGAAAAGGGTTTAGGTTTTTCTTCTCCAGTTACATCTCCAACCTAAGCAGTACCCTAGGCTTTTCTGCCTCTCAGCTTATCTCTGGATCCCAAATAGGCACCTTAAATTTTGATTAAAATCCATCTGAAGTGTTAATACCACTTTATAATGCCTTGGTGTTAAGTCGTGGGCTCTGGTGAGCAGGAATGATGACAGGAGGCTGAGTACAGAATAACTCATGCTTTTATTCTTGCTGGAACTGTACTGAAGGCTCAGGCTGCAACCAGCCACAACCAGCCTATTGGCGGCAGCCAATAGGGTTGAGCCCACTCTTGCCACCCGGGCTAACCAATTGCAGGACCGGAGACGGCTTGTCTGGGTTGCTGGAGAGCCGTTAGCCTCTCCAGCAAGGCAGGTGGTGTAACACCACAAGCCCAATACATAACACTTAGGTTGCTGGCCTTAATCTTAGAAAAGATCTTAAGCTTTTCTTTCCCAGTTAAATGTCCTGAGCAGTACCCTAGGCTTTTCTGCTTTTCAGCTTATCTCTGAATCCCAGCTAGGGCATTCTTCAAAGGAAAAGGAGAGGGGGCTGAAAACTGGAACTCTGCTATTTTTCCGTTATCAACATGGAAAGGTAAAAGAGAATTGACAACTTCTTTGGTAACACTTTAGGACTGGAGGGAACAGCCGTATTTGTGAGGATAAAGAGATCTGGGGAAGATGAGAGGAAGGGCTATAAAAAAATCAGAGGGAGAGAGAAGGAAAAAGCAAAAGCAACCAGAATCAATATAGGAAGCCATTAGAAAAAAGCAAAACACGTCCAGGGAGTCAGTGAGCGAGTGAGTTACGCTTGCCAGCCTAAACCTGCTCTAAATGCTATGTCTAGTTCTGGGCCATCCACTTTATAGGAATACCACCAGTAAACACTTTCCCCGTTCTCCAATCCAAACTCCAATAGGAGTTTGAAACAAGGCTGCCAATGTTCTATTTTTCTGCAAGCTCAAAATGCAAAAGACATGAAGAAAATGAGCCTTCTGATGATTTTCCTCCAGATGATCCTCAAGTGCGAAGGGAAGTGCGAAGAGCATTTAATGTGTGTCCCATCACTGATCTGCTACAGCAGAGGTGTCAAACTCAATTTCATTGAGGGCCGCATCAGCATTGCGGTTGCCCTCAGGGGGCTGGGTGGGTGTGGCCTGGGTGGGTGTGGCCTACTGGGAGGGCATGGCTAGAGTGCGTATGGCCTACTGGGTGGGCATGGCCAGCTCTACATCGTTCGCATCAAAGGTGCCTATGGAGGCCTGGGCAGGAGTGGGACAGATCTGAGTGTCTCTGGCAGAAGGAGGGTCTGGGCCAGGGCCAAGGCAGTGGGGGCCATTCCCTCACTGTTTCCAGGATGGCTTCGCGGGCCACATGAAACCACTTCGCGGGCCGGATCCGGCCCCCGGGCCTTGTGTTTGACATGTCTGTGCTACAGGGTTGCAAGGAACAAAGATCTTCTCACCCCCACTTTGCACAAAAGGGAAAGAAAATAATTTTCTTGTGTTTCCTATATTCACATTTTTTCTGGACATGTTGTGTGCATATGTTTCAGGAGGAAAAAAGCGCAGTTGGCATGAAGGGAAATTTCCTGGCTGCTAAAATGGCATTCCTAATGTTACTTTTAAAAACCTCAGTAGATTTTGAAGTGGAATGATAACCTGTTTGCATTTTCTAAGCAAGTGCACTTCACAATACTTCTGGCTTTGATCATATGTTGCAATTGCACCGGAGCAGGGTAGAAATGAAGAATAGTCCTTGAGTCATGTGCATAGACAAGCTCCAGAAGCAGGATTCTGAGTCTGTATGATTGCATGGGGAAGAAGGGAAAGAAATAGCTGTTTTGAAACTGGGAGACTAAAGATGGGATGAGTTTTGTCCAGTGATAAAATTGGGCACATTAGCTCTGCAGAACCACAGAAGTTCAAATGGAACCACCAGTTTTCCTGAGAATTCTACTAGAACAAAAACAAATGAATGATTCTTTTCTTCAAAGCGCTTGACTTCCCTGACAACACATGGTTAGATATTTCAGGAACAGAACCTTAAGTGGTACAAAGCTGTCCTAGTGAGTATCCTATTTTTGGTCAGTAAGCCCATCCCACCCCAGTTCTTCAAAATCTAATGGACTAGATGAAGTAGAGTTCAACCTTCAGTAGGACTCAGTATAGTACAGGTTCAGAGACAGATGCAAATGATCTGGAAGCTAAAAACGCTGGAGAGAAAAATGGGGGAAACTGATTAACCTTGAGAGAAAAAAAACACAGCTGAAGGGACAGCACATTTGAAAAACTCATAAGAAGAGTTACACAGAAGAAGGTAAAGACCTCCATTATCCCCATAACATAGGACATACAAGTACTCCTCAAGTTATGACCGTAATGGAGCCTGCCCATTATAGTCATAAGTTGTGACCATCATAAAATGGGTTACCAGGTGGCCTTTTCTGCAGTGATGGTGAACTCCATGTTTGTAGAGAAAACCAATTGTTCATTATGGGCTGATTTTGCAGAAAAATGGAAGTAAATGCCAAGTTTTAGCAAAAATGTCATAAAACATGGCCACATGACTATGGGACGCTGCAAGCAACCATAAATGCAGGCCAGTTACTGAGAGCCAGAAATATGCTCACATGGCTGTGGCGTGGGGGGGCAGATGTCAAAATTTCAAAACTGGGTCATAACATTTTTGGGGGACTGCTAAAGCAACTAATCATAAGTCAAGGACTATCTGTAATACAGACGAAACAAAATTGGGCAGGGCAACTAATACTTTAGAAGATAGAAATAAAATTCAAACTCTTAGGCTAATGAAATTTACATTGGACAGGTAAGATAATGAAAATTAGCAGAGGGCACTACAGAGTTACTGTCTTAGAAAACAGAAAACAAATGTACATAAACAGAATGTGGAATACATGGCTTGATAATGGTACTTGTGAGAAAGGTCTCGGAATATTAGTGGAATGCAAACTGAATATTAGTCAGTAGTATGATGCAGTTACAAAAATGGCAAAGGCAATTTTAGAAGTATAATTTCTAAATCATGGCAAGTAATTCTTGTATCTTACTTTGCATTGGTTAGGCTCTGCTTGAGTATTGTGACCACTTCTGGGGACCGACTTTAAGACAGATCTAGACAAACTGCTACAAGTTCAGAGATGGAAAACAACAATGGTCAGGAACCTAGAAACTAAGTTGTATGGAGAAAGACTGGAGGGACTGGGAATGTTCAGCTTTGAGAGAGAAAAAAATCCAACAGGTTATCATATACTTCAAGCCCTGTTCTATATCATTATTGGGTTCAGGACATAGAATTATGAATGTAAAGTTTAGGAACATTCTGATTGAATATAAAAAAAATTCCTAAGAGTAAGAGCACTACAATATTGGAACCAATCAATTGGAGAAGCAGTGGGCTTTCTTTAATAGTTGTGTTGAGTACTCACTAGAAAGCCATCTGCAGGAACAGTTGATTGTTTGTCCAGCCATCAGCATGGTGTTTGTCATGGTGATCTGAATGGATCCTCCCAACTCTATAGATTCTAGAATCACAGAATTCTCTGAACTCCTATCACATATAAAAATGCCAGTGAACAGATATGTCTGAAAGAGCTTACTTCTGAGAGATCATAAAAAGGATCATGAGGTGAACCCAGACACCCCCCACAAAAGTGAATTCAACTCAATTCAACTTTTAGAAGAAATGCAGGCTGATGAAGCATAATTGCCTACCTCAAAGCTTAGCTGTGATTAGTTTCTTCAACTTATATGTCACATTATTTTTCTGATCCAAAGCCATAAGCAGTATTTAATTTTATACAAAATAGTTGTTCATCATACCTGCACAGCATGCTTCCAACACTCAATGCATTTTTCCAGAGAGAACAAGACTTACATTAACACAGGGACTAATGCTCCAGGGTGACTTAATTGTTATTCCAGCTGAAATGTGACAAAGAATTTTTTTTAAATAAAGGTATGAAGGCCACTTAGGTATGGTTATACGTCTATTTGTTTGATGGCCATAGTTAAATAAAAAAACCATTTGTCTCAAACTGTGAATTTTGCCAGAGGAAACATTCTCTGTGAAAAGAACTACTGATGATTATAGCAATGCCTAACAAACTAGGGAAGACGGTTGGAGCTGATATTTGTCAACTTGGGAGGTTATACATGCTTACTTGTGATAGTTTATTTTTCTAGACATCTACAGATTACAAAGATCTACTGACATTAATTGCTTTAAAAATATAGTTCATCAGGGATGTCCTGCGGATGTCATAACAGAAAATGTCCCACAATTCACGGAGCAAAAATATGGATTGTTTGCAGAGAAGAATAACTTTGTACATATACAATCAGACCCACCTTCCCAGAGCCAAAAGGAAAGCAGAAGCAATAATTAAAACTGTGATATGAATACCAGCACAAGAAGATAAAATCTCAACTTTATTAAATTGTAGAGTGACTCCCATCTGCCCATAAGTTGACTTAGGAATTCTGGAAGTTGAAATCATCACATTTTAAAGCTCTCAAGATTTACAAATATTGAATTAAAGCAGGCAAAAACCTGGCTTTTGTGCAGAATGTCAGTTAGTTAATCAGAGGCACCCAGAGTTTACAGAATATAAGGTCTCAGTTAGCCAGAGGCACCCAGCTAACCACAGTAGAAAAGATATACTGGACAGGAGGGATTCTTGGTCTGGTTCAGCTCTTATCATATTGTTCAGCAATGTTGGTGCAAATGGTAGAATCTGCAGAAAGATATTTAGATGGTGTTTTCCTATGTGAAACCAAAACTTTCTGTCCTCTTATTATTGCCCAGAAAGAAAACAGCAATTTTCTTCTTTTAAACACCATTGGAATCATGGGAGTCAATGCCTCGGATGGGTTCTTTTAGATAGAGTCTTGGTGGAGCAGTGGGCTAATGCCTCTTTAACTAACACCAGCTGCCTGCAATTAGTGCAGGTTCGCATCCCACCAGGCTCAAGGTTGACTCAGCCTTCCATCCTTCCGAGGTAGGTAAAATGAGGACCCAGATTGTTGGGGGCAATAAGCTGACTTTGTAATAATGCCGCTGGGGGGGGCGAAAGCCCTAATAAAGCAGGCATATACATAGAATGAAGGCTATTGCTAAGCACATTGATTTGTGCTTCTTAGATTGTAAGCCGCCCTGAGTCTTCGGAGAAGGGCGGGATATAAATAGGATTGAATATAAAATAAAATAAAATATTTACAACCCTACAAGCCATTTCCAGGACTAAATGTTATCTAAAGAGATTCATCAAGCACAACACTTTAGTCTTCCTCAACCTTTATCCTGCAACTGAGTTGAATGGCAACGGCTGTTATCCTCAGCCAGCATGACTACCCTCTTCCTTGCCTTCCTTGCTGCCTTCTGGCCAAGAAATGGGGGGGGGGGGAAATCCAGGATCAAAGATACTCAAAATAATTAATTCTGGAGAAAGACATCTTCTCTATAGGACTCTGCTGATTTATTTGGCATGGGTCCGGAATACCTCGGGGACCACCTGCTGCCGGCGTCGACCCCCCTCCGCCCCGTGCGTTCCCACAGAGAGGGCCTCCTCAGGGTGCCTCCAGTCAGAGAATGTCGGCTGGTGGCCCCCAGGGGGAGGGCCTTCTCTGTGGGCGCTCCGGCTTTGTGGAATCAGCTGCCGGTTGAGCTCCGGATGGCACCGGATCTCCGCTCCTTCCGGCGTGGGTTAAAGACCCATTTATTTGAACAAGCTGGCCTGGCCTGATGGGGAATTACTTAGGGTTTTAATATTTATATATATTTTTTATTGTTTTTATTGTGGGCAATAATTTAATTCTTTTTTAACTTTTGTACTTTTGTAGTTTTAAGATATGCCCTGTTCACCGCCCTGAGTCCTTCGGGAGAAGGGCGGTATAAAAATTTAATTAAATAAATAAATAAAATAAATAAATTTCTTCCTTTTTAACCCCACCTATTCGGAATAAACTATGCAAAATGTATTGCTGAATATGTTTTTAATCATAATTTTGCAAGCAAGTACTTCTTATATTTCAATTATTTGGTTTGTTTTAATGCAATAGTTGGTCCTTTTTCTAAAATTCTGTAATTGGCACTTGGGGAATGTTTCTTTTATACCCGTCTTTCACTGCAGATGTGCAGTTGCTCAAGTTCTGATACCTTGTTAGTGTGGCTAGATTTTTTGTTGTTCGATTTTTTTTAATGGCCAATAAAATGAAATGAAATGAACCTTTATTGTCAAAGTACAACTATGTGTACATTGAGATTAGCTGAGCCTCCCTTTGTGCTCCCACCCCCAACACACAGTGAGAACAAACCCTCCATCTTACTACACCATAGCCCAGCTGCATTCCTTTACTTCTCCAGTCTAAAGTACGTCATGCTGAATTCTAGCTAAGAGGATATAGAAGTCCATACCAGTTCTCAGATAAGCTTTTTTCCTGTTGTGATGCCAGAAAACCAAACTTTATGGACTATGTAAGTAATATAAAAGTTAACTGAAAACTGAAAACTATTTCTTACATTCTTGAAGTTTGGAAATGAATGCTGATCAAATAATATGGTCTGTGCAGAAGAGGGTAATATCAGCAGTCTTGGATGAAATGGCAAATTTTCTAGAAATAATTATTTAGGAAATAGTGAAAGAATAATTGCTAAGGAAAGGCCATTTACACCATCCCATTCCAAACCTATCAACCAACACAGTAAGGGTGGAGAAATATTGACATTTCACCTCCATTATTACTACATTATTATTTCTCTCTTTCTTACGGAAGCAAATTAGACTTTTAAGATTGGACTGCACAAGTTCCCTCTACCATATTGCTTAAAGATGTTGGAGCCTAAAACTGCCTTTTGTCCAATCACTCTGCAAACAACACAGAATGGGAAAACACTGCCTTTCAAAAGGCAAGTATAAGGCTCTTTATACTTTGCAATAGAAAATGAGGAATGTGGGAAGAATCCAGAGAAAGAAATATTTTGGGGAATATTAAAAACACAGAATATATTTCCCCAAAAGAATAATGGAGAAGATCCTTAAAAAGACAGAAACCTCTCCTCCCCCCACCCCCAGCCAGACAACTCAGCAGTAATGCAGATGGAGTAATCTATTCAGGAAGGTTGGAGCCTTCCAGCTAGTAGCTGAAGAGATTAGGAAGACAAAGACCCTTAAAATCTACATACCCCACCCAATCTCTAAGACAGGACATAATAAGATTAACCCACCAATGCGAAAGGGCACACTCAGACTCAGTTCAATGTACATGACACAGGAAATACAAAGCCTCAAACAGGAACAGGAAACAACCTCAAGAGCCCCAGAAGGTATAAAAGCCCACCACTCTGCTCCATGTGGTCAGTCACTTTTTTCCAGAACCATCGTTCTGTCTGGCTCTCCTCTTCAATAAACTACAACCTTCTTTCTAAAGCAGTCTCCATGTTGTTTATTTCCGGCTTGGACTGGACCTGGATGAAGATTTTTCTTTCTACATGGAGAATACGGTGTTATCGAATGCATCCCATCTAGGAGTCGCCTCTGACCTCCCTCTCTTTCTGTAATTAGGGAAAATTGTAAAAGTATATAACTCTTTTCTTTGACTTGTAATTGATGGATGAATGTGTTTTGGTTAATTTTTAGTTCTACTTTTAACTGTTTATATTCTATTTTGGTTTTAAATGTTGTTAGCTGCCTTGAGTGCTCACTAGGGTAGAAAAAGAGAGTATTAATCAAACACAACGACTGAATGCTAGAGTGGGCTCGATGACTTTTATTAAGCAGTTCAAAAAGGACCCAGTTTGTGCCACTGGGTGTGCAACTCTCCAGACTGTTTATATTCCTGCAATCCAAAATCTGTAGCCAGAAGTTTTATGATGAAAGAGCCTGAGAGGACACTTGGGGCCATTATAAATCAGTAGGAAATTGCAAAAACCTAAATATAAGCCTGATATTTTAAAGTTTACCTTTTAGTGCTTTGAACTGAATTAGTGTGTAAGTGTTGGGTACTTAGATGTTTCCCCTGGGTCCTAAGTATAGACTGTCCACCCCAACTTATTTCACAATGCATTTGTCTTAGTTTAGCACTATACAACTAAGCTGTTTTTGCACCTACCATCTACTAATAAAACAACACCATTATTTGAGCAATGGCACTTAATAAATGAGTGTAATAGGTAGAAAATGTACAAATAGCAACACTATTGCAGTGTTGTTGGATTCTTTTCCAAGCTGGGAGGAAGGTAGAATGAAAACTGCCCATAACTGATAAATACTCAGTCTCTCAAAGGCTATAAACTTTCTCTGGAAACCAAGCCTTTTGTATAGAAAGGAAGTGCCTTGCAGTCCAAAAGCATGATCTGAAGTCACACAGAAGTAAAATTTTGCAGGCTTTTGAAGATTATATATTTCTACTGACAGTTTCTAAAACAAAATGGAAGGAGAAGGATTTCAATTTTTCCCCACTCCTGTGAGGAATCTGCCAGGAAATGAGGAGATACTGTATATGTCAAAGCCTAGGTTTTAAAATGAGGGATACCCATAAAGGGGAAAGAAGACTCTGAACTTGTTGGACCCTGCTTTCCTTAGCAAACTCTGCCCTGTCTTCACCTTGCCACTGAAATATCAGGGATATTCAGCAACAAAAGAAGAGAACTTTATATGAACCAACAGGCTGAATACACCACCAATATCTTGAAGAATTTCCCTTTGTTTTATTCTCTTTCCTTCTCTGATTTCTGAGGTTAGGGTGTGTTTTCTAATCATTGCTGACCTTCAATAGGAGAAAGATTTCTGTTTCAACATCTAACATTTTGCAATCATCTACCAAGAAGATATAGAATTCCATACCCACTCTCAGATAAACCTGTTTTTCCAAGTTTAAAATGTATAATCAGCAAAAAGCCAATATGGGATGGCTATTCCTTCCTCAAAGGATCTGATGGGGTATAATCTGGACATAAATATAGCATGGTATGTCTGATGAAACGGGGCGAGTGTCTTTGGGCAGGAAGTAATCCTAGAGGGCAGGAAACTGAGAGTCCCAAGTCCATGGGCAGAAGACTACCAGTCCCACAATGACATTAATACATCCAGACGGTGTGCTACTGAGGCAAGAAGATCATCAGTGCTTCTGTGATCAGAGACTCCTTAGACGACATTTTCATTCTCCTTGCTTTTACTCCATGCTCTTCATCTGAGTAAAACAGATAAATAAATAAATATCAATAATTTCTAGTTAAGTATAGAATGTAGTGAAGGCAAAACTAAGCAAACAGATTCAATGCAGCCAACCCTATCCCTTAATCCATCTTGGAAAGGAATTTATTGTGAGATGTACTCTGGAAATAGGAATTATTGTGCCTGGAGTACACGAGGAGTGTGGAGGGGTTTTTTGTATTCAAGCGGGAAAAAGTATAGATAGGTTAAAAAAAGCTTTTAATATGGCATTTTATAAGTGATCAAAAAGTTATTTGTTTATATACTATATTTCCTGTGCAATTATATTATTCTTTCAAAATATTTGCCAGGATCCAAGTCTATTTCTGGGAGGTGGAAGTTTACACAAAGCAAGGAAGTGTAATCAGGGAAGATTTTCTGTAGATGTCCAAAAGAAAGTTCTTCAGCTATGAGAACAGGACCTACCCTTGTTCCAAATTTTAATTCCCTACAAAAACCCTCTTTTCTTCAGTTAAGAGCTAACGTAGAGATTTAGTTACTATATATTTTGCCCCCTCTGTCCCTTTAGCTCTAGACAAGGCTATATTTTTCTGATGTGATATATGCTGGAATTCAGCTTTGCCTTCCCTTTAGCATTCATTCCAAATGTTGGAAGAGAGATAAAGCCTTGACTGTTTCATGGGCACTGGAATATAATTTGCATATTATCTGAAGCACACCTTCACAGATGCCACAGCAAGTTGATTTGCAAGTAATTATTAAAATCAGGTTTGAGACTGGACATATAAATACTTCTTCTAATCTCAGGCTGTTAAATTTCACTACTACTCTGATACACATTTCTCTGCAAACAAAGGAAGCAAATAATTCTAAATTCATATGTCACTGTTTTTTTTGCATAATATTTTCATTTCTTCCTGTTAACATTTCATTCTGTCCTGAAAGTGTCAAAATACTGAATATACATTCTGCAGGCAACAGTAGGCTGGCTTCCAAGATAGTTTTTAGAAAATCTTGGCTTGCACAGAATAGTACAAGCAACCTTTGGATAAAATTGGTCTTTCATTGCATTTGTGGCAAATTGACAAAATACGTATGAGAAAAAAGGTCAGTTCTGTCCTTACCATTCACGGGAAATGCTGCTTGTGTCACGGTTGTGACTAAGGTTGGTAATTAACCTGCTCCATCTCTCTCTTTTACTGAAAAGACTTAAGAAACAGTAACTGTGATGCATGGTGGAGGTTAATATTAATGGGTTTATTTGCTGACAACTATGTCATAAAAAGGGACGCCGTGGCTCAGTGGGTTAGGACGCTGAGCCTGTTGATCAGAAGGTCGGCAGTTTGGCGGGTCGAATCCCGAGTGCCGCATAACAGAGTGAGCGCCTGTTACTCGTCCCAGCTTCTGCCAAGCTAGCAGTTTGAAATCACGTAAAAATGCAAGTAGAAAAATAGGGACCACTCCGGTGGGAAGGTAACAGCGTTCCGTGCGCCTTTGGTGTCTAGTCATGCCGGCCACATGACCACGGAGACGTCCTCGGACAAGCGCTGGTTCTTCGGCTTTGAAACAGAGATGAGCACCGGGCCCTAGAGTCGGAAACGACTAGCACGCATGTGCGGAGGAACCTTTACCTTTACCTTTACCTATGTCATAAAAAATTGAGACTTGGAATGTAAAATGAATAAATCGATACAAATGGAAGGAAAGAAAGAGAAGGGAAGTATTTGTGAAAAAAAAGATAAAAGGTATGCTGTAATAGGATGGACTTGAGAGGAATGGCTGAGTGTGAATAATACTTTCTAACTTGGACCAAAGTCCTAAGAATTAATAAGGTTGTGATTATTCAGTAAATACTTGTTTAGAAAAAGGTCAGTTTATTTTGAATATTTGTTCTGAGTATGCTCAGGTTTTGAAGGGAAAATAATTTTAGACATTGGTGAAAAGTGCCTATAGCAGAGTGAATGAAATTAAGAATAAAAGTGATTTGGGATGAAGATAAAAATGAGAAAATCCTAGAAGGAGTATTTTAGAGAACTGTATAGCAAAGACATTCTTATGTCCAGGAGACAAATTAAAATGAAGGTTATAAATGTTAATAGCCAAGGGGAGAAATGATGGAAAGGAGACGAGAGTACATAAACTTACTTCTAGACATCCATGGTCAAAATGAAAAAATGGGTCAAGCTACCCCTGTTGGATCATATTGTGTTCAGAAGAGCTATCTATAGCTTGTAAAATACAGTGATTACTAAGTATCACTTTTTCTTGCCACATTCTATTTTTCTAGAGAGACTTGGAATTTATAGTTTTTCTGGGGACTTCCAGGAACTAGGTTCCAATCATTACTCAGTCAAAGAAGGCAAGTAAGCATGTATGTACATCTTGGATGGGAGGGTGGAGGTTAATGATGTGTTGCTCAACTCTTCAGCTGTCATTGTTAATTCTGCATTAAGATCCCAAATATACCAGCAATATGTTCATTATAGTAACTAATTATGCAAATTACCCTCTGGAGGAACTACACTCTTTCATCTTTCCCCTTCTGTTCCTTCAACATGTCATTTATTTATTAAATAAATGTTACTCATTGATTACTTTTGCTTCTCTAAGGAATCTGAGTGATTTACATATGACTCCCACATGACCAACACTTTCTTTGTTTGAGGAACAGAACTGGGATCTGTGGCTTCAGTTCACTCTGTGGGTCTAATTAGGAATTTAAATGAAGAGACAAGGAATTAATTATAAAAAATTGAAACAAGAGGTTGCAAAACAATAGAGTCTTTTCAAAAAGAAAATAATAGGCTTTTTATTGGTGTTCTTGAATCAGGATTTTCATTTAAATCAAAATATAATAATTATAAGAAAAACGAATTTATAAGTGATCAAATATATTAAAATTATAGTTTTTTAAGATAGGTTCATCTACTTGATGAAAAAAGTGGAAGCTTGAATCCCCAAGAACACCAAAATATAACCTACTCTTCACATAAATTAACTGCCCAAAGAAAAATCCATTTAATTCAGTTGTTCATCATTATTTATACTACGTATAGTATTCATAGTCCAAATGTTTGAATGTATAGGTCTAGAAATTCTGGCATATTAATATCCAGGACACTTCACTAATGCCATCTAGTTTTTCTTGAAGCTTCTCTGCATCCTGCCTTTGAGATTTATGATTGTTGTTGTTGTTATGAGGAAGAATTGAAAGGTCAGTGTAGTAAAGTAGGAACAAAGTAGGAACAAAAAAAATGTCAGATTCAAGCTCTACTTGATCATTATGGGGTTGTGTTAAATTAGTCATATCTCATGTGTTCATCAGGCATCTCATAGAGCAAATGAGAGAATGGGTCTAGCCATTTTTGAACTATTCACTATTTGCAGCAGTGTTGTGATTGGTCAGTAACTTCCCACTGGTTGCTGATGCTGAAAGAAAGGAAAGGAAGCCCAGCAAAGCCATTAGGTTTACCAATGCCTTCGCTTAGTATGCCTTACATACTCAAAATCAGAGTACTATCATCCAGCAGCAAGCTACAGTAGAACTGAGGTAGTTGGGACAGTAAATATTATGACAGTGCAGTTTTCTGATAACTTAAGGACCAATGTATAGCATCTAACAGTGAAGAAACATCCTAAAAGTGGATTTCATGGCAATTAAATGGTTACATATTTTGCTTGAAAATTACACATGCACAAACTGTAGTGTACTTACTTAGTAACACTGAAGCAAGACAACAAAAGTGAAAGTTGGTTTATTTGTTTTGTAATATTTTAACAAACCTTTCCAAAACACAGACAATAGTAATTAAGCTATTTTGTTTTGTTCACCTTGAATATTATATTTAGTTCTGTGCACCAAGCTTTATGATGGGTTCAGCGAAACTGGAAGATATCCAGATAAAAGCAGCAGGAGTGATCAGGGACTGTAAGCCATCATCTGTGAAAAGAGTTGGAATTAACTCAGTATGTTTGTCTTTTTGAAGATAAAGATAATGATATTAAGAAAGCAGAGTAGTACAAATAGTAATAGGTGCCTTGGGTGCAATCCCAAAACATCTGGAGCATCGTTTGAACACCATAGGCATTGACAAAATCACCATCTGTCAATTGCAAAAGGCAGCTTTACTTAGAACAGCATACATCCTGTGATGATATCTTTAATACTGTTAAACAATATCTGCCTGTCCCAGGTCCATGGGAAGGACTTGGTAAGTGGACAAAAATGCCAAATCCAATCTAAACATCTGGCTGCCTGAGTGAAAAACTATAATATAATCAACCTGACTCTCAGTGACTCTGATAGTTTGTAACAAAAAGCTAATAAATAAATTACAATAAAATCAATGAAAGATGAATAAAATAAAGGGCTCAACTAACCCAGATTGTTGGGGGCAATTAAGCTGACTTTGTAATAATGCCGCTTGGGGTGTGTATGAAAGCCCTAATAAGCAGGCATATACATAGAATGAAGGCTACTGCTAAGCTTGTAAGCCGCCCTGAGTCTTCGGAGAAGGGCGGGATATAAATGGAATAAAATAAATGGAATAAAATAAATATCTATGCCATGTAGGGCTTTATAGGCAATAATCAACATCTTGAATCACATCTAGAAGCAAACCAGAATAAGATATAATTGGATATTATCAGGATGCTGATAATTTGAAACCCCAACTGGCAGATGACCTCACCTTGTGGTTTCATGTAGATGTTGGTAAGGAGGGGAGAAAGACTACAACCCTGCAGCACACCCTACAGGTGTTGCCTTGGGACCAAGCCCCTCCCCCTCGCCCAACCAACACTGACTGAAAATGACCTTGAGAAAGGAAGAGAGCCACCATAAAAAGTGCCCCCCAATCCCCAGCTTGTGGAGCCAACTTAGAAGGATGCTCCATGATTCTAGTAAAATGCCAATGATTTTATAAAGGTAAGGCTATGTATCTGCTGTGACTTTTGAACTCTGAATATACCTCAGTATTATGTAAGACATTCTGTGGCAGCTACCAAGAAGCGTAGGTGGTTACTTTCCTATCCTGATGACCTTGTTTAATGTGATGGTGGAATTTGTGATTGTTTATTTGGAATTAGATGACTTTGCTGGGTTGGTAATGTAGGGAACAGAGTGTTGGCAATCTGCTAAGCATTTACATTAATAAATTTATACTGAAAAGCCAATAGATTCAGGCATTTGAACACACACTAGATAGCATACTGTATATACCTTCAAGATTGTCCAGCAGCCCATTTTCAAGATTCTTAATATATGCACAACAAAATAGCCTTTTTGCATACAAATTCCTTTAAAATAAAAATAGGCCTTAGCATCTTAATCTCCCTCTCCCTCCCTCTCTCCCTCCCCCACCTCTCTCGCTCCTCACGCTACAGGATACAGCACTTAGATGTCGGGAAATGTTGAAAGGGTCTGGTTAACATCAGTCCATTTTTCATTTCCTTTCAGTGGGTATGGTGTGGTGCTCTGAAATCCCCAGAGCCTTGCAGCATGAATGCAAGTATTGAACTTTCAAGGACGAGACAAGTAGCACCAAGAACATGACAGAGATATGTACCTGTTATAGTCTGGTTCTGTTTAAAAGGACTGAAACCAAAGTTCATTAGCTCCATTCATTATAAGAAAATAATGCCATTTTTTACTTTCTATCTGCCAACTCTACCTTCTCCACCATTTCATTGTGGGAACTAGTGTAAAGTTATTGAACTTTCCTAAAACTCTTGTATTACAGTATTCAAGCACGTCCACAACACGCTCATTTTCAAGACTTTTGATTAAAGGAAGCTACAGTAATTGTTTATTCAATAATATCATTGTTTCATAGCTGAAATGAGCAAAAAAATATGGAAGAATTTAGTTGTTCAGATACTGACTTCTAGCAATAACTGTTAAATATGAAGAGTTGGTGTTATATTTTGGAAAATGATAAACGACAAAGTTTGTTGTCTTGAAAATTATCTCAAGCAAATGTTCTAGTGTTGTTCTTTCTGCTCTCCCACTCTATTTAATTTATTCCTATCCAGAACAGTGTTTGAAAATGTTTTAGTAAAAAAAAGTCATTTTGTAAAATCTCAGCTGGTAATTTTTATCTTTGTTAAACCATTGTAATTCCAAGCAATTTTTTTTCAGGCCCTATTTGTATTGTGATTTAAATTGAACTACTTTAATAATAGTAGGAACTGCCTACTATAGAAGAGTGGACTTTGAAAGTTTCCAACCTGGCGGAAATGGCAAAGATTTCAGCATATTTGAAAGAACAATCGCAACAGAGATACATTCTGGAATGGAAAAGATGGATTGAATATATTCATAATAAATATGGGACTAAAAAGTTTCATTTAGCATTTGAATAAGTATTAGTTTTATATGATGTATTATTAGTTATTTTTTTATTTTAGTAATTTAGTTATGTTTAAGGGGAGTTAAAGTGCGATAGATTTTAATGTGTTTTTTTTTAGCTTGTTAGCATATTTTAGCTTAAGTTTGTAAAGTTTATACCCTGTATTCAGCTCTGGGAAGTTGGGGGTGGGGAGGGGAGGGTAAGGGAGGGTAAGGGGGAGGGGAGAGGGAGGGAGGGAGTTTATCTTTTTAAAAAATGTATTGTAAAACTTTTCAATAAAAAATAATAATAATAGTTTCCTTATTTTTTCTCTCATAGAATCTGCACCTTCTTATATTCAGTGTAAAATCATTCACAATATACCAAATTTCTTGAATTTTAAGTAGAATTCTCTAAAAAGTTGAAATTATTTGATAAACAGTCAATTGATGAAGATATCCTAGATCAGACATGTCAAACACAAGGCCCGGGGGCCGGATCCGGCCCGCGAAGTGGTTTTATGTGGCCCGCGAAGCCATCCTGGAAACAGTGAGGGAACGGCCCCCACTGCCTTGGCCCTGGCCCAGAGACCCTCCTTCTGCCAGAGACCCTCAGATCTGTCCCACTCCTGCCCAGGCCCCCATAGGCACCCTTGATGCGTAGGCCATACGCACTCTAGCCACGCCCACCCAGTAGGCCACGCCCACCCTGGCCATACCCACCCGGCCCCTTGAGGGCAACCGAAATGCTGATGCGGCCCTCAATGAAATTGAGTTTGACACCCTTGTCCTAGATGTTAGTCAATCAAATCATTATAGAAATTACCTAATTAGAACAGAACATTCTTAGATCATCTCCTTCAGAAATATTCTTTTTAGCAACATCCAGATAGGCTACATACAATATGCAACATGTTCTAAGAAAGATGGTCAACTTCAATTTCATTTGAAAATAGCTATTATCTTCATATTAGTTATTTCTTACATTGTTTTTTTAAATGTTATGGAGGGTCTTTGTTCTGAGATCATTTACTGTGAAACTTGATACTTTTAAAGTTTTTTTATTTACGGTTTAGTACACTGCAGCAGTTTGGAAGAATTTAATGGCATACAAATGGTATTATTGTGATAGACAGGTAAAACCAAGCACTTCTGAAATTCTTTTGCATTGTAAAGTAATCTTATTAACTGAAATTAAAACTATAAAGTGATGTAATGGGTTCTGATAATTGAAATAAATATATAGCAATAAACCTATGGATTATTGGAAGATCTCTAGATGCCTAGTTATAAAATAATACATATTTCCCTAACTGTGCCATCTGTTTTTCTGGGAGACAGACCATCTTATCAGATGTTGCTGAGTGTACATATATGTTCACTAAAGACCTGGAAAGGTTTTATAAAAGGGATAATGTGCTTTGTGAATAAAAATAAGCTCATTATGCTGAGTGTGTGAGATTTGAGGTAACAATAACAGAGATAATCAGTGGCTGAGTGCAGCTTTCTTAAAGGCCCTAGTGGTTTATCATCTGGATAAAGAACCTAGGAAATCTGGCACGCCTGCAGGAAAGAAGACTAAGCATGGGAATAAAGAGAAACATTGGCTTCCCTAGCTCAGGATGATTCTTGAAATCAAACTACTCTCAGATGCCTCATTGTAGCATTTTGAACATGTGGTGAGATCATAGAACTCAATTTCTCAAGCAAATCCTGGACAGCAGAAAGGCTAACTGGAATGAGTGTGGATAGGCACAGCAAGACTGGTTCTCAATCAAATTGGTTCTAAAAGTATTGCTTGGAGCTTTGTTTGTGAAAATGATGCTTTGATTAAAAAGCAGAAAATAAAAATCCAGCATGAGGTGCTTGTGGTGAATTGTGATTTATGGATTGTGATCTGGGATCATTGTTGCCAAGAGGGATGGCATCAAAAGCATTGTTAGGCTTTGAGAGATGAAGGCCAACCATGTCTCCATCCATGTGCAAATATTCAGCCTGTTCTTCTTGCTAGACATGTGGAAGCCTCCTTTGCATAGTCATCTAGTTGTGGAGACTGGTGTCATCTTGCCTCTGCGTAGAGTTACTATATTCTGAAAAAGTGGCCTGGTTACATTGCATCTAGAGCACAGAAACACAGCCCTAAAACAAATATTAATTACTCAGGTAGAATCACCCTAGAGTGTGTAACTCTGTTTTCCCAAATAACACCAAATTAGAAATCAGACATGACATGATGCCTCCAGATCAACCAAAGATGGGATAGTTGACAATCAGACTGTCTTTGTTCAGTTCTATTCTGCATTACTGTACAGGGCAGCAAAACCTCAGTCTAAGCTTTAAAATTACTAAAATGTTCTCATGCTATTTCATAAATTCATAGAATTATAGAGTTGGAAGGGACTTTGAGGTCTTAATCCAACCTCCTGCCTAATGCAGGAATCTTCATATCATCCTGCACCAATGCCTGTCTATTTCTAATTCTCAGATCTGGATATATACAGAGATGTCGACATTTTTTTAAAAAAACCCACCAAGATGGTCACCCCACAGTGCACTGGAAATTCCAGTTGTCTGTTTTATGGGCATTACAGGCAAGGCTTCCAGTACACCATGGTAGTTGCTATACTGATTTTTAAAAAATCACATCCTACACACATTGTTGCTTCTTAGCAATAATTTAATCACTAATTTGAAAAATGCCATTATTTGTATGTTTTTCCCAGAAAAAAGACTACATGTGTGTTTCATATTGAGAAACATTAGGGATGTTATAGCAGCTTTTTTTAATCAGTTGTAACTTCCAACAGGTAGTATAATTAAGTTTGTCCCAATATCTTTACCAATAGGATAGCAGTATTTTATTTTCCTCAGTAGATTAAAACAATGCAAGGGTGTCTGTCAATTGACCTGTCTTTCCTGAAGTGCTGTACTAGAGGGACTACTATTTTTGGGATGATGATAAGGAAGAAAAGGAGCTGCAATCATTCATTTCAATGAAGTTCCCCTTTCCTATCAAGGGAATAAAGCATGTGGCTCCTTTATGGGACCTCCACAGCAAATACCTCTGCTTTGCAAAATCACAAGAACAACTTTATTAATTCTCAACCTTATCTGTTTGCATCTCTATCAATCCACAAACTATAGAATAGAATCAAGATCACATGAAGTGTTAATACCATTTTACAATGCCTTGGTAAGGCCACACTTGGAATACTGCATCCAGTTTTGGTCACCACCATGTAAAAAAAGATGGTGAGACTCTAGAGAGAGTGCAGAGAAGAGCAACAAAGATGACCAGGGCACTGGAGGCTAAAACATATAGGGAACGGTTGCTGGAATTGGGTATGATTAGTTTAATGAAGAGAAGGACAAGGGGGAACATGATAGCAGTGTTCCAATATCTCAGGGGCTGCCAGAAAGAAGAGGGAGTCAAGCTATTCTCCAGAGCACCTGAAGGCAGGACAAGAAGCAATGGATGGAAACTAATCAAGGAGAGAAGCAACCTAGAACTAAGGAGAAGTTTCCTGACAGTTAGAACAATTAATCAGTGGAACAACCTGCCTCCAGAAGTTGTGAATGCTCCAACACTGGAAGTTTTAAAGAAGAGACTGGATAAAGATTTGTCTGAAATGGTATAGGGTTTTCTGCCTGAGCAGGGGGTTGGATTAGATGATCCAATGTCCCTTCCAATTTTATTATTATTGTTGTTATTGTTGTTGTTATGGGGTAAAACATGAATATGGCATACAATTGGTCAACAGCTAGCTGTTCCCTCCCACATCTCCCATTTTGTGGTGACCATTTCAGGAATAATAATAAGAAAAGCAAAATAACAAGAGGAGCAATAGTACTTATAAGAGAAAGTTGTTGAGAAACCAGAGTTATTGAGAATCAAGTGGCATACTATTTCATTTTGCCATCACCAATAGAATCTGATCCTCAAGTTATATGTTGTAGAAATTACAGCAGCAGCAGAAACTCCCACAAAGGTGCACAAGTTTATATGTGACACATTCCTTGTAATTTAAAAATGATTCTACTCACTTACCCAATCTCCAACCAGTCTGCTATGCGATAAAAGTTAGTGTATGATCTTAAAGGTCATTTCCTTCTTTCCCTATGATGAGGCAAAATTTTCTGCCCCCTAAATATTTAGGCTTTAAAACCATTTTGACTTTGTGGGATTCAATGAGCATCCAAAGTAGAAAAGGAAAGTCTTCACCAAATGGTCTGCTGGACCAAAGGTTAATCTGCAAAGTTGATAACAGTTAGGCAATAATGAATAGTGTTCTTGGGCTCTTGGATATTTCCTTGCGGAAATAAAATCAAATTCAGAAAACACCAAGAACCCAGCACTCCAACCCTGAACTTTGTACTGTAGATTCTTCACTATTGCCTCTATCAATATCACTGTGGAAATGTTTGCAAACTAGCATCCAAAATCAGAAATTTAAGGCAACGGCTGTGCCATTGGATGGATTTCCATGATCAGCACTATTGTGCATGACTTTAAAGTAAATATGACTCCATATTACAATATCACTCCCACCTCTGCAACTATTTGCATGATATGAATAATCCGATTGCTATTCCTCACCTCTCAATAGCATAACACTGACCTTAAGATGAAAAACTCTCTGTAGGACTTCTGTCCAGAATTACAGTAGGAGATAAAGAACCAACTGTCTGAGACCAGGAATACAGGTGCCTATTGGTAATTTCAGTAGGTGTATTGCTAGAGAGACATGAGTCCACAAAAACCATGGTTTCATTTGTGAGGTGATCTCACGATGAATCATTAAAGGAGCTTCCAAGTAAAGGCATCACGCAGAGATGCAATCATATTAGCTTTATTCAATGATAGATCAAAGAGAAAGAAATACTTGGCATGAAAGCATTCATGCCTGCATGTGAGAGAGAAATAAAATAAAACAAAACAAGCTAGCATTACATGACTAAAACAGAAGGACTAAGAGCTAGGAGAGGAGAACTGGAACTAGAAGGAGAAATGGAGAACGCTAGAACAAAGAGCAGCCCCTCGTGCAGAGGTATTTATGGGGGGTCTTGGTCCCTCCCTGACCATAAAACTCTCTCACCAATGGGGCTGTCGGGTCCGAGACCCTTGGCTCATCAGTGGAAGCAAAGAAGCCTCTTTGCTCCCATCTGATGACCTTTTTGGGGAACTGCCAATGGCTGGCACAAAACATCTAACAATTCCCCTTCTTGCCAGCCAATGACAGGGACCAGTGAATGTATGTAAGGGGCGAGCAGGTGTCTTAGACATGCATAAAAACATTCAGAAGGCCAAACACAAACGCTTACACAGAAGGTTGTGCCGGTCAATGGGAAGAGGCTTGGTAAACAGATCAGCTATCTGGTCAGCTGTATTACAGTGCTCAACATGTATAAAACCCTTTTTGGTAAGCTGCCTGACATTTTTATAGCGTATGTCTATATGGCGAGATCTAGATCCTACTGCATAAGCCTCCGAGATTGCAATGGCGGCTGTGTTGTCCTCTAGAATTTGGATGGGCAGAGGGGAAGATGCCCAGATGCTTGTTATCAGTTCATTGAACCAAGTCAAATCATTGGCCGTGTCTGACAGGCTGGCATATTCAGCCTCGGCCGTGGAGCAAGAAATAAATTTTTGCTGCCTAGCATGCCAATGTATTGGGCAGCCATTTAGCAATATGAGGAAACCAGAAGTGCTCCGTCTAGTTTTAGTGTCGCCAGCCCAGTCTGCGTCTGAGTAAGCGGAGAGCTGGGCCGTCTTCCCTTTCTCTGGTTCTAGCATAAGGAGAGCATGAGCTGTGCCCTTTAGGTATCTAAGCACCCTTTTAACAGCAGTCCAGTGGAATTCCTTTGGGTGTTCCACGTGCCTGGACAATAGATTCACAGCTAAAGCTATGTCAGGTCTGCTCCAATTGCTGATGTATAGCAAGGAGCCAATCACAGATCTGTAAAGCGTGTTATCTGTGAACTCAGGACCGTCCTTATGGGTGTGGTTGTAAAAGTCGCTTTGCATTGGGCTATGCGTAGGATTAGATTCTGTCATTTTGCATTTGGCCAGTAATTCCTCTATCTTTTCTTTTTGAGATAGAGCGAACCCCCCCTTAGTGGCCAAAATATGCACACCCAAGTACTTGTCAACCCGCCCCAAAGACTTCAGAGTAAACTTTTCTTCCAGGGCCTTGGCAAATTCATCACACCTTTCCTTGTCAGGCCCTACATATAATAGGTCGTCCACATAAACTAACACCCGTTCTGTGGTACCCTTGGAATTGCGTGTGAAAACACATTGATCTGCATGAGATGCTGAAAACCAACTCGTTCTAAACTCTTTCTAAGACAGTCATACCATAATTTCCCTGACTGCTTGAGACCATATAACCCTTTGTGAAGCAACCATGTATTTCCCCCTTCTTGCTGGTAGCCAGGAGGAGCCCTCACGTAGATCTGCCGGTCCAAGTTGGCGTGGAGGTAAGCCGTCTGGATGTCGAATTGGAAGACTTCTCCCAGAGCGGCTGCAGTCACGAGGGCGGCCTTGACGCTCTCTGCCCGGACGGTTGGAGAGTAAGTCTCCGAGTAGTCCTCCATGTAACGCTGAGCGAAGCCCTGGGCTACCAAACGGGCCTTATATAGGTAGAGGCCATTGGCAAGTGGTTTGGCCTTGTAAACCCACCTTGTGCCAATGACTTTCCTCTCCTTTGGTGGTTGCTGGGGGGTGAAGACTTTGAGTTTCTTTAAGCTCTGCATCTCCTTCTCCATCGCGAGCTGCCATTTCTCCTGCTCTTCGATGGGCAGCACCTGGATGTCAGAGAAGGATTTTGGGGTGACCACAACGCTGTTGACAGACGCGATGTGGCCAATGTCAATTCTCTTTGGCGGGACCCCTTTGTTGGACCACTTTGACCTCCTTACCTTCTGCCACTCACCGCTCTTTTCTTCCGCGGGTCTCTGAGGTGTCGCTGGGGGTGAAGACAGCGTGTCTTCCTCCATGGGACTGGACGCATCTTCGTCTTGTTCCTCACTTTCGTCGGTGGCAGGGTATGTGGTCGTCTCAGGTGATGTCGTGGTCGGTGTGCCTTTGCTGGGTCGGTTGGCATATGGGCTCAGATCATTTGAGTGGATCTGGGTCCAATTGGAATCCTCTTCGAAAGAGGCAGATTGGGAAGTCACAGGCCTGCCCCCTTCTCCCAGGAAACGATAGGCCTTGGAGCCAGGAGCATAGCCCAAGAACCTTAGTCTCTGGGAAACAGATCTCCCCTTCTTCCGCAGCTGCTTGGGGATGTGCACCCATGCATAGGAACCAAACACACGCAAATGTGCCAGATTTGGTTTCCTACCGTGAACCAGGAAATATGGGGTCTGGTTCACAACACTGCTCCAGGTGCGGTTTAAGGTGTAATTGGCATAGTGAATTGCCTCCCCCCAGTATGATTCTGCAACATTTGCGTCCGCAATCAGACTACGCATCATGGTTTGCAGAATTCCATTCCTTTTCTCAGCTACACCATTTTGCGAAGGGGTGAATGGTGCAGTAAGAAAATGGCGGATGCCCTTGCGCCTTACCCAGTCCTGGAACTTCTGAGACATGAACTCAGCCCCGCGATCGCTCTGCAATTGTGCGATCTTGGTCTTGTACTGGGTCTCTACGAAGTTGTACAGAGACTTTATGGCGTCAAAGGCTTCAGATTTTTCTGTGAGGGTATACACGTGGCCGTATCGTGAAAAATCATCAACGGCAGTGAGAAAATACTTTTTCTTTCCTAGGGATGGTGTAAATGGCCCAACTAGGTCAACATGTACTAGTTGGTATGGGTATTGAGTCTTACGTAATGACACCTTTGAGGTAGGAGCAGCCTTCCTCTTTGTTTTCTTGCAAATGGCACAGTCCAGAAACACGTCACAGTCCTTGAGCTGGACTCCCTCAGCAAACTCTCCCATCTTTTTAACTACAGGGAAGCTTGCATGTCCTAGCCTTCTGTGCATGAGGTGGACGCACTTATTGTGAATCGGCTTCCCCATTGACACCCTCTTGGCTCTAGTTGCTTTGAGTGGTGCTGTAGGTGCCTGCTGAGATTCAGGCTTCTTGCCCACACTGCCCTTGGAAAGCCTTGGGGCAGGCTGTGGTGGCTTGGGAGAAAAATATGGTAAGCCATTTATGATGGCTATATTTCCAATGACCTTCTGGTTCCGGGTGACATGACCTCCCCCCTTGCGAAATAAAATTTCCACTTTGTCATCGTCACACAATTTGGTAATGCTTAATAGGTTGTTGGCTATGGAGGGGACGTGTAAAACACCTTCAACTTTCCCAAGACCAGGTACAGAAACAAACCCCTCACCAACAACTGAAGCAGTATCTCTATTTGCCACTTTGACAGATGAGTTAATTTTCTTTAACCTTTTAAAACCTTGACTCATATTAGTAATGTGAGAAGAAGCTCCAGAGTCCAGTAACCATAAGTCAGTGGAGCTATCAGCCTTTGTTGTGGGGGTGAGGGAACAAGTATGCAGAGAATTTCCTTTGCCCCTGCCACGCCCCCTTCCTTGCCCCTTGCCCCTTACTTGATTGGGACCACGTTTAGGGGCTTGATGTTGATGGGGGCAGTCTTTCTTGAGGTGCTCCTCAGAGCCACAGATGAAACACTTAAGCAGAGCATTAATTTGCTCTGAGTTGTGGCGCCCCCTTCTGGCTTGCTGAGTGGTGACTCTGGCGTATTCTCCGGCATCTCGTCTCCTTCTATCCTCCTCGATCAGTCTTCCTGTGAGGTAGGACAGATTTATGTCTTCCCTCTTGACCGCTTCGAGTGAAACAATGAAATTGCTCCAACTCCTGTCTAGGGAAGCAAAAATGATCGCGACCATGTTCACATCAGTTACAAGAAAATCTCTGGATATCAATTCTGCCCTGAGTGCCTTTAATTTTGCAAGATGCTCAGGCATGCTGGCACCAAACCTCAGTCTGGTTGTATAAAGCTCAGTTGTATGTCTGGTGATGGAACCAATGGTATCGCTGTTGAATAAATTGTATAGTAGCCGCCAAACTTCATCAGCTCTGAGCCCCACTGGAATGCTGGAGAACAAGTTATTATCCAGCGAGCTGAGCAGGGCAGAGTAAGCCTGCAAGTGTCGCCACTCTTCTTGACGTCCCCATGGGGGAGGGGGTGGTTTCTGAACCATTTGTAGAGATCCGAGGGAGGGCGTTGTTCAGGATTTCTCCCTTCTTCCCATGAGGCATTGGGGGGGCGGAGCCCAGATTTGCCAGCTCGCAGTTGCTGCAATGAATCCTCCCGAGAATTGCAACCACATGGATTTTCATCATTGCCTGGTTTGCCCTGAGGAGCCCATTGCTGGTCCTGAAGACCTGAAGAGAAGGTGGGAGGCCGCGGGGGTTGATTGTTGGGAGGCTGCAGGCTGGATTCCCCCCAGCAGTTGGGCCCTGGGGAGAGGATGGGAGGCCTTGGAGGGGGGGGGTGGCTACCCCCAACATCTTTTTGGGCCCCAGGGCATCAGTTAGGAGCTGGATGGCGGCCTGAATGGCTGCAGCATTTGTAGGAGTTTCGGCTGGACAGACCTCATTGTCATCATTGGACTTTAGGCTTTGTGGTGGGGAGAACTCAGGAATTTGCATGCTGCTTTGGCCGGATGCCAGGGATTGCATGCTATTTCTGTTGGATGCCAGGGACTGCTGGCTTTCCAGGCTTAAAAAAGATTTGTCTTTGTTAGACCGTGTGGGGTTACTGGGGGCTGCCATCTTGTTTCCTGTGCCAGACCATGTGGGCGGAGCCATCTTGTTTCCGCTTGCCCCAGGAAGCTGTAGCTCACAGCTGGGCGGGGGGGTTCACGCCAAAAGCCCTGGGGTCCCGGGGTCACTAAGGGCGGTGGGCACCATATTTGGAGGCCTCGTGGCCGCTAGGGAAAGACTCACCAGGGGTTCTGAGGCTTTCTGAGCTGTTTCCTGGGCTGCCTCCCCCCTCCCCTGCATTGCAAAGATCTCTTTAAGCAGCTCTTCACGTTCCTGTGCAGTCAGCTTACTCACGCGGCGTTTGGTTTCAGCCAGGTCCGTCTCTGCAGCATCTGAGCAGTCTTGGGCAGTCTGCAAGCCTTCTATGCTCTCCTCTGTGGCGTTCAGTTGTAAAGAGACATGTGAAGGGGTCCTAGACGCTCTGCTGCGTATGGATCCTCTGACGGAATGAAGGTCATTTGTGCTTTCATCTGCAGTTGAGATTGCTTCAGGGACTGAAGTCTTGGATGTAGGCAGGGACGCCGTCTTTGATCGATGACTTCTGGTCACGATAGGAGAAGTCCTGCCATCTGTTATAAGTGGATTTGAGCCGGGTCTCCCAGACATCTTGTGGCATAGATCCTGGCTGGCTTGGAAGCATTCCTTTAAACCATCCTCTGGCTACCAACTTGTGAGGTAATCTCACGATGAATCGTTAAAGGAGCTTCCAAGTAAAGGCATCACGCAGAGATGCAATCATATTAGCTTTATTCAATGATAGATCAAAGAGAAAGAAATACTTGGCATGAAAGCATTCATGCCTGCATGTGAGAGAGAAATAAAATAAAACAAAACAAGCTAGCATTACATGACTAAAACAGAAGGACTAAGAGCTAGGAGAGGAGAACTGGAACTAGAAGGAGAAATGGAGAACGCTAGAACAAAGAGCAGCCCCTCGTGCAGAGGTATTTATGGGGGGTCTTGGTCCCTCCCTGACCATAAAACTCTCTCACCAATGGGGCTGTCGGGTCCGAGACCCTTGGCTCATCAGTGGAAGCAAAGAAGCCTCTTTGCTCCCATCTGATGACCTTTTTGGGGAACTGCCAATGGCTGGCACAAAACATCTAACATCATTCTCTAGGTAGACTTCTCTTGTGGTGATTTTTAATTACCTCTCCCTAGCTAGAGCATACTACTACACGCATGCTGTATACATATATAAATAACAGCAATCTGAACATGAACAAGGATAAGTAACACATACACCTGCCCCACACAACAGAACTCATCCAAACAAGTCATTGTCACCAGTTTTGGTGGGGTAGATAAGGATTATCTACAGAGGAGAAACACAGCTTGACAGTGCCACTGGGTCAGGAACCTTATAATAGTGACTAGATGAAAATAATTAGATGATGATGATGATGATGATGATGATGATGATGATGATGATGATGATGATGATAAGAAGAAGAGGAAGAAGAAGAAGAAGAAGAAGAAGAAGAAGAAGAAGAAGAAGAAGAAGAAGAAGAAGAAGAAGAAGAAGAAGAAGAAGAAGAAGAAGAAGAAGAAGAAGAAGAAGAAGAAGAAGAAGAAGAAGAAGAAGAAGAAGAAGAAGACAGGTTGTTCCAGTGGTTAATTGTTCTAACTGTCAGGAAGTTTCTCCTTAGTTCTAGTTTGCTTCTCTCCTTGACTAGTTTCCATCTGTTGCTTCTTGTCCTGCATTCAGGTGCTTTGGAGAATAGCTTGTCTCCCTCCTCTTTGTGGCAGCCCCTGAGATATTGGAACACTGCTATCATGTCACCCCTCACCCTTCTCTTCGTTAAACTACACATACCCAATTCCAGCAACCGTTCCCTATATGTTTTAGCCTCCAGTCCCCCAATCACCTTTGTTGCTCTTCTCTGTACTCTTTCTAGAGTCTCAACAACTTTTTACATGGTGGTGACCAAAACTAGATGCAGTATTCCAGGTGTGGCCTTATCAAAGCATTGTAAAGTGGTATTAGTACTTCACATGATCTTGATTCTATCCCTCTGTTAATGCAGCCTAGCACTGTGTTGGCTTTTTGGGCAGCTGCAGCACACTGCTGGCTCATATTTAAGTGATTGTCCACTAGGACTCCGAGATCCCTCTCACAGTTACTACTATTGAGCAAGGTACCACCTATACTATACCTCTGCATTTGATTTTTTTCTGCCTAAATGTAGAATCTTACTTTTTTCACCATTGAATTTCATTTTGTTAGATAATGCCCAGTTGCCAAGGCAGCCCAAATAGGTTTAGAACGGTGGCAACTGTCAGCAAAACAAAAGGTATTGGGCTGATTGACTCATATACAGATAGCAAAAAATAAAAAATAAAAAAATCAGTGACTTCATTACTTAGGCAGACTGTGTCCTTAGAATCTTCTAGGGAGAAATTTGCTTGTAGGAAGATGAAATAAAAACAGAATATGGTAAGCAAATGGGAATGTACAGGTAGATAGAACATCTCTCTCTCTCTCTCTCTCTCTCTCTCTCTCTCTCTCTCTCTCTCTCTCTCTCTCTCTCTCTCTCTCTCTCTCTCTCTCACACACACACACACACACACACACACACCAGGATCCTCACACTGAACACAAGCACTTCTATTATTGTTTGAAATAATATGTTGTGCTCTCTTGCAAGTAAACTGGAGAATAGGCAAGGCAGCACAACTAAAAGATGTGGGCAATATATTTTGCAGACTAATTTGTTCAACTTTGCTAACCAAATGGTGGAAAAGCTTATACTGTGTAATGTAGGGATGACTCTTCTGTAATAATATATAGAAATTGAACTCTTGTTAAAATGCACTAGTAATTTTCACTATGACTTAAAGTATATTTTTGGTCTGGGTCCTACTCCTTATGCTTAAGGCATAAGAGAAGAAGTCAATGATTCTACAGGTAATTAATTATTAGGATGTTATAGATTTGAACAGATATAAGCCAATAATGTTGAGTTTGTTTCTGATATTTTGGTACCTGTTGACATTTTTTATCTAGACTCATTCATGCACTCTATATATGTGTACTCTATATATGTGCCTTTCTTACTCTATTGGTTCACTTGTCTGTATTAATGAAAGCAGACCATTCTTTTTTCCTTACATGCATTCTACTGAAAAAAATGATTCAGGATATTATCAGGCAGTAGATTTAGAACTGTCTCATGAGATCTAAAGGGTGGGAGAGAAAACTACAGTACTATTGGCATTAATAGTCTTTCCAAGGACATTTACAATTCAGCTGGGTCTTTAGTTTTGGCTGCATTTGCACTTGTCTCTGATCTTTGAAAGATCTTGGGTGGGCAACTTTTTCATGCAAACTTTTTTATGTGTCAGAGCAAGGAACACATAAGTTAGTTCTGCTATTCAAAATGCTAAAAGCTGTCCGAAGACAGTATAAGAAAGTCAGAGGGGAATTTGGGTTTGGGGCCATTGCTGGTAATGCCTGTTCAAGCCTCTTGAATAGGCTGTCAAATCTGCTATCTTAACACTAGGAATTATTTCTTCAAGCCATTGAAAGGGATTTTTGGTATAAAGGATGAACGTACCATTTTTTCAGTGGAAATCAGTTTTTCTGTTTTTGCTCTGTTACCCTTGGAAAGTATAATCATTTTGCCAAATTGATGCTAGTTGCTCCATAGTCAGAATATTTTTTTGTCTGTCCTACATCAATTACTAATAATTTCCTTTTTTTTGTGTGAAGCAATTATTAGATTCCTTTGCAATCTAAATAGCACATTCCCGTTGCAGTTCATTTGGCTCCATGGCAACATCTGTGTTGTGTTGAATCCTATATCTTTTTGTATTTTCAGTACTAAACTCATTTATCATTAAAGACAGAAGGTTGGAACACAGCAACTTCTGCTGTTGTTTTAGGTCCCAGTTTAAGGGGGAAGAGTTCAAAAACTGATTGAGATCCAAAACAATCCAAGAAATGTAGTTAACATGCTCTGATGAAGCTGTTCTGCACTACAGACTCTGTGGCTGTGTTGTAGGGTGTGAAGGCTGCCTAGAATAAAAGACACACCACAATTCTGCTTACAGCCACTAAATGAAGGCAGGATTTTTTTTCACAGAAAAGACCCATTCAGAAGTATTTTTTTTAAAAAAAAAGTCTTTCTCCAGAAAAGTCTAAACAGAAAATATAAGTAGGAGCCAGCAAATATTAATATATTACTCACAAATCCCTCCTGGAAAATCAGTATTGATTTTCAGTTCTAATTTAATGTTTCCCAAATGCAATCCTTTGTAGAGGAAAAAAAAAGACTTAAAATCAGCCTGGCAGTCCAGCTCATACATTTTTTTTACAAAAAGGCAGATCCAATTCAATTTAAAGGGACTTGGTCCCATTCATATTTGCAGAAGGACATATTTGCAGGTGATCTGCTAAACTAATATAGGGTGCAGAAATATTTCAGTCATAATTTCACACTAAAATAGCAATTCATGTAATACAAGCTGCATATTGTTCAAAACAGTAATTAGTATTATAGTTGATGATTGACAGCAAGCCTAAAAGCCAAAGATCATAAGAGTGCTTCTTTTGCTTTCTGTATACAAAGCATCACATACCAGGAATAACATATTAAGCTGGATTATACAACCTGATGCACAAAATAAACACATATATATTTGTACTCTGTACTATAGAAATTGAAAAATATGTGATAGCCCTGGGCAAAAGAAAGGGAATAAAATCACTCTAGGTGTATGGACAGTGTAAAATATTAACACATAATGATAAATAATGGAACAGTTATAATAATAACAGAGTGTGCTTTCTCTCTCTCTCTCTCTCTCTCTCTCTCTCTCTCTCTCTCTCTCTCTCTCTCTCTCTCTCTCTCTCTCTCTCTCTCTCTCTCTCTCTCTCCTCTAAAGAGAACATAGTGAATTGCAAAATAAAAATTCATAGCTTTATGTAAAAATGTTAAGAAACTCATGTAATGATTTCCCCAGCATTACACTTAAATGTTTTCAGAAAGACCATCCATTTTAAGTTGTCCTTATTCATGGGAAATACATGAAAAATAGCAAAACAACTTTTGCATCGTCTATATATGATGGATGACAATAGTCAATGTTTTCCATATGTATTGGAAACATTAAAAAGAATGCCAAGTTCCATTACTGAAATTGGTGGCCATCAATTCTATAGCCCATGATGTTGCTGTGATAAAAAAAATCGATCAATGCCCATGCCATGCAATAATGCCCATTAAAAGCAGTTGATAGTCATAACTGTATTAGTGGTTCATAAATGCACTTATGATGAATGATGAAGTAACTTATCTTTCTTTTCCAACACCCTCTATTAATCAAGAAGAGGGGGCAAATTTGGTCTGAGCACACAGTAGGAAGTCAATCTGTGCTGGAGCTCAGATGAGAAAGAAGGCAGATGGTTTTGTTTCTGTAGGAAATCTTGTGGCACTAGGGATTCCTCTAGAAATTGGATGGGAACAGGAATCTATTGGAATGCTGATACTGTGAACTTTCTTCTTATGCTCAGCATGTGTATACATGTAAATAAATCTTCTATCACTGAAATCCCATCAGTCTCCAATGATCTTCTTTCAATAGAAATTGAAACCCTGAGTATTAGTACTTCAGAATTCTTTCACTTTTCAGAAGGGGGGGCATGTGTGTGTGTGTGTAGACATAGACATACACATAGACAACATAGAAATATCAATCAGACACTCATACACCAGTACTTAAACTCAATGTGCAACATAAGGACATCTAGATATTTGGAGTAAATTGTTATCATGAAAGTAAAAACAAAAAACACAAAACTACTAGTTTTGTCTTGTGACAACTGAAGGAAGGAGATTTTTAAGGACTACACCTATATGGAGATTACATAAATATATGATCCCTTCCAGCCCTATGACTCTATGATTCTAAACAACCATGCAACCCTTATCCAGATAAGATAAAGGTATTGTTGATAGGTGCTTGGTTCAATATAATAATTGGTCTTGTTCTGGATATGTTGAAGTCACTCGTGGATCCAGATTTGTTTCTTAGTGCTGCCTGTGTGACATGGAATGTCTTGCCAGTTGCAGTTCCACCTGATGCAACTTGACCATTTTACCCAAGGTTTGCTAACCTCTAGCTTCAAGTCAGTACTTTGGAAAAGTACTGTATATGGGGGATCATGCTACGTGTTGACTGGAATAGGATTTTAAAATAGCTTCATCTGCTTTCCAATTGGTTCTTTGTATAATTCATGATCTTTTAAGTCTTATAGCAATTTCAGACGTGAGACTCCTGAACTTATTTAATGATCAGAATAATCATATGCTTTTTTCAGTAGCTTGCCTTCCTTCCCACCATGACAGATCAGATGCACCATAATGAGAACCTTTCCAGCTGTGCCACTTCCTTTTCCAGAAGCCCAACTGATTCCAAGATTAGGATATAAAGATAAATGCCTTGCACCTTGTTTGCCACTGATCTTTAGAAAACATTTGGAGTCCTGGTGGCACAGTGATTAAAGTGCAGTGTTGCAGGCAAACTCTGTCCACAGTTGGCAGTTGGAGTTAGATCCTGACTCAAGGTTGATTTAGCCATCCATCCATCCGAGGTTGATAAAATGAAGACCCAGATTGTTGGGGGCAATATGCAAAAAAACTACTCAGAGGATGCTGTAAAATGATATGGGGTGGTATATAAGCCTAAATGCTATAGCTATTGCTAATGCTATTTAGGAAAAAAACCCCTTTCTCTTTGTATTGCGGGGTATTAATTACCTTGCTTTAGGACTGTGACAAATGCATATTCTCACAATGCAGCTATTCCCCTCTAACACATTCTCTGTCACTTTATCAATAATTGTAAATCTAGATTTTCAGCTGGAGCAAGGAAGGGAACTAAATGTTGATCTTGTTTCTAGTCAGAGCGTGACCAAAAAACTAATCTTATTTCATTTCCTGGCTTCCATTGTCTCTTGTCATCTCTTGGCTATTACTTTTTTTATTTGATTTATATAGCCACCAATCTCACATTAATGACTCTGGGCTGCTTACAACATTTAAAAACAGTACAACATCATATGAACATTTTCTGGTGATCCTAATTCAAGACATGCATTCCCTGAAAAATAGTTGTGTCTTCTCATAGTTGCATGAAGAAAATTATTAAAGAGGCGATATACTATGAATCTGTTAATTTCTGCAATGACAAGCTCATTTTCTGCCTTATCAAACAGTTAAATGAGCGTGGATAAGGGAGGGGAGTTGGGGAGTTCCTGTCATTGTTATGTGTATGCTAGGTTTTTCAAGTATTTGCTACAGAGCTGCATTACCCCATCTACCAAGGAAACCTCTATTTCATGTGTACCATGAAACATATGACTGAAAAGCACTATGTGGACATACCATTAAAACTCAGTGGCAGCACTCATAATATTCAAGAATTCACCTTGTCTCTGTAAATTTTTAAATTAAGGAAATAGAAAACTTATTAGTAATATTTACTAGACAAGAACAAAAATGAGGAAATGCATTTATAGTTAAACTGAATTTAATAGAAATACTTTTTTGTTACATCAAGAAACAAAGTATATTAATTATTTAAATAAAGTAAAGTTAAAAAAAAATGGGCATCCAATCCGGTAAACCCTAAGTTAGCAAGTCCTTCTAGCCATTGTTTCATAGAAAGAAAGGCAGATCATGGAAGTGGATAATCAGACATCTGTGCAGGTCAGGCAGCTGTGGACTAACTAGAAATCCAGCAATGATTTTCTCAGGCGAGGAAGCAATTTGTTAAGGGTTAGTTCTGGCTCCCTGCAGCTTCTTGAACTGTTACTACAATGTCCCATGCAGAGTTTGAGTTGTATTTTGGGCCAATGGTGAGCCATAGAAGCCTCAGATCATATTGGACCATGATCTAAATCACTGTAGATTTTATTCTGCCTGTGGGAACCATTCCAGATCCCAGTGAATGAACTGGATTATGGTCTTTGGTTGTAAAAGTAGCCATATGTAGAATGTATATCTTATATCTAGAGCCAGTTTGGTGTAGTGGTTGAGGCATATGGCTAGAAACTAAAAGACTGAATTCTAGTCCCACCTTAGGCACAAAGTCACCTGGCTGACCTTGAGCCAGTCACTTTCTCTTAGCTGTAGAAAGAAGGCAGAACCATTTTTGAAAAACCTTGCCAGGAAAACTGTAGGGGCTTGTCCAGGCAGTCTCTGACAATCAGAGACCACTGAACAGAAGGAAAAAGATTTCAAAAAATATTCCACTAATTACTCACACTAATTATAACTATATTCCAATACTGTCAGGTAAGAAGACTGTCACTGTATAACTCAACAAAATTTGCAATTGACTTTTACTTAGGTGATTCTAAGATGCCCCAGTGAAGTTTTGTCTCCACAGATCATCATTCCAGAACTACAAAAGGTGAAAGGAACATTTCCCAATTGTAGGAGAATTTGATGTTTGCTTAAATAAATGTCTAGGAAGGGATGCATTTGATGAAGGACTGGTCAGTTCACAAACCACAGTGAATCAGATGCTTATTATTTGGACTTGTCATTGTCTTCTGAATGTGTAGCAATGTCATAGGGACAAGGCCCTTTAGGACCAAATAGGGTAGTATAAGGAACTAAATTAAAAAAAAATGGTATAAGCAGACTTGGATCAGTCTCAGTCAAATAATGCTCAAACAAAAGATTACTGACAGCTTTGGGAGCACTGCATAAGTGATTCATGCAAGTGGCTGCTATGCTCAAAGGACAGAGGCCTTATAACTATAAACAATGCTATGGCTTAAGATGCCGGGCTGTGTTAGACTTAACTAAAAATCATGGTTAGAGTCTGACTAGGGAAGCCCTAGGATTCCTGAAGTTTGAAGGAGTTGCTAAGAGAATGTCTAGATCGGTCTTTAGAGAAGGAATGCCAGTATTCTGTCTTATGGCAAATGTCTAACATGCTCCATGTCAGACCTGAAGTAGATCTCGCATGGCCTTTGTGATAGTTACAAATTTTGGAGGCTCAGAGTTCCTGCAGTGTAGAGAGACAGGGAAATTACCTTGAGGGAGATATGTAGGCTCTGCTACTTAGGCAAAAGGGATTGAAGTGATTTTTTTAAAGTCCAGAACTATGAGATAAATATGCACAAGTAGCTCTGGCAGAGGCCTCCCTAATTCACTGAACTATAAGAAGGAAGAGATAAAGCACAATCAGACTTGCAAGTTTCTGTTATTATAGTCAATCTCAATAAAAGTCATTTTAATTTCTGTGGAGTTAAATTCCTGATCAACTAGTGGGATTGACATTTGGAAAAGTTTTGGATAGCTGGCGTCCTGGAATGGAAGAGACAGCAATAGGACTTCTGAATTGGCGGGACCAGATTTTGACTGTGCTTTTATTCTGTAAGGAGATTTTTTTTCCTTTTAGCAATCCAACCCAGGTAATTCATACATGCACATATACAAACATACAGAGATACATACAGGTATAAAATGTATTTGTACACCATCTACTTTCTTGATCCTACACTCTTGAATCAGAATTGAAGAGATATGACCAGTACAGAACAAAGTGGTTGATTTCCAAAACAAAATCAGCTGGATGATACCTGAAAGCATTAACTACGTGGCTATGCTTCTTCCAATAGACTGATGTCATAAATTGTCAAATTTAGAGAAAGAAATCTGAGATCATGTAATACTAAGGTTAAACAAGGTCACTATCAACAACACTCTCAGTGCCAGACTGAAATGAAAGGAGGGCATACTCAAATTTCTGATGAGCAGATCAGGTTGTGCATTGTTTTTACTGAAAATGATACTCATGTATTTAGCTTCACCATCTTTAGAATATATACGTAGACTTAATCCCATATAAAATCAGCATAGCAGGAAATGATGTTCCTAGATATATATACTATTGGTATGCCGATTATTTAAATAGAGCAACTTTATTTAGTTTGGGAGTATGATAAGTCTAGTAAATATGGAAAGTTTTGAAGTTTTGAAAAAACAACAACACATAAGCAGTGAATACAGACCTAAATTCACAAGAATATATATCGAGGGAAGATGCATATTGGTCAAATAACTTTATAAATCATTAGTAGCTTTATAGTCCATCTATCCAAATGTCTGTCTGGTTCCTCAAGATGCAAGATCCATGCAGATTCCAGAAACAGTACACTAGTGCAACTGGTAACATATCACATATACAGTAAGACATATACATATACAATAAGACAATAAGAACCCATACTAACTATTAGTCAACAATATCCAATATCCCTGTAGTAGAATTATTCTGTCCTCTTGAGATTTCTTTGGAATTATGAGAGTGCCCCTCCAAGTCTAACAAAATAATAATAATAATAATAATAATAATAATAATAATAATAATAATAATAATAATAATAATAATAATAATAAGAAGAAGAAGAAGAAGAAGAAGAAGAAGAAGAAGAAGAAGAAGAAGAAGAAGAAGAAGAAGAAGAAGAAGAAGTTGGAAGGGACCTTGGAGGTCATCTAGTCCAACCCCCTGCTAAGGCAGGAAACCCTATACCATTTCAGACAAATGGCTGTCCAGTCTCTTCTTAAAAACTTCCAGTGTTGGAGCATTCACCACTTCTGGAGGCAGGTTGTTCCACTGGTTAATTATTCTAACTGTCAGGAAGTTTCTCCTTAGTTCTAGGTTGCTTCTCTCCTTGACTAGTTTCCATCCATTGCTTCTTGTCCTGCTTTCAGGTGCTTTGGAGAATAGCTTGACTCCCTCTTCTTTGTGGCAGCCCCTGAGATATTGGAACACTGCTATCATGTCACCCCTCACCCTTCTCTTCATTAAACTACACATACACAATTGTTTATTGGGTATATTATTATTATTATTATTATTATTATTATTATTATTATTATTATTATTATTATTATATCACTTTTTGGAATATTCCTAAATATGGGCCTGCTTTTTAGAAGAAATGTGAATTTACTCAGAACAGGCAAAAGCCACCACCGCCCCTCTCTCTCTCTCTCTCTTTTTTTTGCTATGGGATCTATCTGTCAACTGCCTGGCTAGTGAATTCAGTATTGAAGAAACTCTATGGTCTTGAGGTGCTATAAGAGATAAACTTTATTGAATACACATCCAGCAATGAAGAAGCAAAAATTTTAATTTTCCTGCACAATAATCTGGTTAGTTAACAATAACTTTTCATAATCCCCATCCAACAAATGTTCACATTGCCCAATCACATCTCTTTGGTTTGTTATGGGAACAATCCACTTCTCCATCAGACACCTGCTTTTGTGACCTTGGATCTCACAGTCTGTGGACGGTCCATGGACAGCTTCTTGACACTCCTGTTTCTTTTCCAGGCTCTCCCTCCCCCCTGTTTCTATGGAAAGTTGAGTAGTGACAGAGCATCTTAGCAATTCAACCTTGACACTATCCACTCACAGGACCAAATTCAATCTCCTTTTATTTGCCATCACCCAGTCTATCACTGCACTTAAAGAGTGGTTCTATATACGGTAGATATGAAATTAGTACTGGGAACAAATTGATCCCTTGTAGGTTGTTGAAAAATAATTCTTCCAAAGCTGCCTGTTGTGACTAGTGCTAGGAGGAACCAAGTCAAACATGTATTCTACAAGAGATGTTCATGAACAACCTTTCATAATTCCCCACCAAATTTGAGAGAAAATAAATGGATGATTTCTCCAAATTTATCCTAGAGAGAGGATAAATTCTCAGCATTTTTCAAGGGCAAAATTCCCTATAGCAAGGCTGTAGCACTGCACTGAAAAAGTTTTAATGGTAGAATTCCTGCTTGATATCTTACCTTAAATAGTGAAACAGGAAACTAAAGAAACTTCAAACTGCTAGAGAGATAATCGTACAATTAAAATAGGAGATTAGATTCCTCATAAAAGTGAAAACGTCATATTTCATCCATAAGGATGCCTTCATTTTCTTCTTTGAAAGTTTCTAAAATACACTCTTTTTCATCATATTCTGTGAGAATTGCAAGAGAAAGTCCCTAGCCCACAGAAGCAATTCAGTAGGGTAGCACAACAATTGGAAACAAAAGTCATCAAAAGATCAAACAAATTAGTAAGACTGCATTCCTCTTGTCTCTCCTATTTAAGGTCATCCAGTAGGAGTGTGCTTCAATCCCAAAGTCAAACCTGAATCTGGACTGAAATGGATGTAAAGTCAGTTTCCTACAATACTGCAGTGTCTTGAACTGTACCATCTCCAATCACTTGAGTAGCCCTCAAAAATGTTCATAGGCTAGGGACCAACAGCTGTCTTGTCTACTAATACCTGTAGGGCATGTTACATCAGGATAGGCTGAGATTAAAGTAACCAAAACTGATCCTATAAAACCAGGCCAGATGGTGCTTTATCTGTATGTGTAGGAAATGTGGCACATGTCGGAATGAAGGTATTTTTTTCTTCTTCTTTGAAAGCACTCATTTGATTTCTCACAGCCCATAAACTGGGGCTAATAACCATGGACCCCATAAAATATATCTGCTGGACATAACAATAGGAACAGTATTTAGACTTACATACTGCTTCACAGTGCTTTACAGCCCTCTCTAAATGGTTTACAGAGTCAGCATATTGCCCCCAACAATCTGGGTCCTCATTTTACCAACCTTGGAAGGATGGAAGGCTGAGTCAACCTTGAGCCAGTGAGAATCGAACTGCTGAACTGCTGGCAGATGGTGGTCAGCAGAATTAGCCTGCAGTACAGCATTCCAATTTCTAACCACTGCGCCACCATAACTGAGGATATGTGGAGGGTCTTTTTTGCAGTCTATGAACAATAGGTATAAATATATGTTCTGAGACATGCTACATAGTTCTCATGGTAAGTTGCACAACATATTCAAGTCATCACCAAGCCTATTTCATCTCCTACAGCTTTACTGAGTAACAGTATGCAATATGTGCTCCATAGATCAGAGAGAGATTTAGGAGCAATTATCTCAACCAACTGGCTTATCTCACCATTCCAGTGTATGATTAGAAACTTAAGTGGATTACTAGGATTAACTGAAAATCCATACGCCATTCTTGAATCCATCAGATTCCTTTTGGGAGAAGAAGTCATCTTAGCTATCACTCTTGCAATTCCAATTTTTAAAATGAACAATTCAAACTTAAATAAAAAATTCTTTTCAAGAGAGAGCTCCTAGCTTCATAAGAAGATGCTCTGTTGTTATTCCATCTTTCCTCTTTCATTTTTTTGGGGGTAGGGGAGATCTATTCAAAAGTCAGAAGACACAGTGAATAAAACACATGTGGATACAAAGAAATGATAGTATCATCCAACCCCTCTCCCTCATTTGTGCATAAGATAAAATGAGTGATTAATAAAAGTTTCATTTAAAGGAAATAATATTAGAATCCAGCAAACAGTTTCTCATTTCTTATTTGGAAATTGTTAGAATTAACTACAATTTTCTTTCATGAGAAACAGATTTATTTTTGCTATCCTAACTATTCTAAGTCATACAGAGATAACAAAATAATGGAATAACAGACTTATTTGGAGATCTTGGTTCCCTTAATTCAACATTTTGTGGGGAAGCAGGACTTCTCTATCATGGTCCCCACCCTCTGGAGAGAGAAGTACAACACCCTCCCTCTTAGCATTCTGAAAAGCTCTTAAAACCTGGTCTTGACCCCAGATCTGGGTTAATGTATTATTTTATTTTGAGATGGGACTGTTTATTTGGTTTATCTTCCATTTAAGAATGTTTTTGTCTGTGCTTTCCATATGGTTTTAAGTTGTATCTGCTTTAATGGGATTTTTCTGGTTTTGCATACCACTAAGAGTCCATTGGAGTTGAAAGAATATAACGAATGAATGAATGAATGAATGAATGAATGAATGAATGAATGAACATTATGCAATTTAATTTTCCTTCTTTCATTTTTCTGAGAAGACAGCATATGCATTGTTTATAATGCTAGTCAGAGAGGGTTAAAACTGACAACCTTTTCTTCTTCTTTCCCTTCCCTTTCCATGCTCTTGGCTCCTCCACAGGGTCCCAAAGCCTTTTTTAATATGCAACACTATATCAAATATTGGAACAACTGAAGCTGGTCTATATTCCACATACCACAGAAAGTAGAAACTAGATTTAATGTGTCTTTTCCTGTTCCTGGTAAGCCGCAAACAGTCAGTCTGGGAAAATCAGGTAATTTGACTAGTCCTGCTTTTTCTGGCACTAAATGATACTCTTTATTATAACACTAGCAGCTTCCTGACTTTCCAGAAAAGGGTTCTCTATCTAGAATGATTTCAACTTCAAAACAGTATGGAATTTGCAGTTGGATCCCTAGAGAGGATTTCTTTGACTGAGGAAGGAAAGTTGACGCGCTTGATCAAATTGACTTAACTGGAGAATCTTGCGTTAGTCTTCCCTTGGTCTATTAAGCCCCCACCGAGTGGCATGAAGTTCTGCTTCATGTCAGCAAGCGCTTCCAATTTGTGGCACCAAATTGTGGTTTTGTACATAATGATTCATAATATTCTGACATGTCCTTTCTCACTCTTCAAGCTGATCCATGTCCTGAAGAAAGTGAAGGCTAGAATAGGCACAAGAGGATCTTGAGAAACGAAACAAAACTTTCATCCATCCATCCTAATGATCAATGCATTGGATTTTAATGTGCAATGTGAGCCTAAAAGTCTCCCTGAGTTCAGTGGAACTTTTTCTTCAACCAGACTGCATTTCATGTTCTCCTGAAGGTGATTTTCTTCCAAGTCAGTGTGGCCACTATAATCGCTCATATTTTGGTGAGCATCATTTCCTAGAATGACTGGCCAATCCAGCCATATAAATATGTTTTTCAGGCAGGAAGTTGGCTGTGGAGTTATGATTGCTCCCACCTGTGGTCAGCCTCTGTTGTGTGTGTGTGTGTGGGGGGGGGAAGATCCCAGGAGCTGTTGCTGGGGAAAGCCAAGCAGGCCAGCCTGAAACTCTCCAGGCTTTGAACACTCAAGCCAATGGGAGGAAGCTGGGCAAAGAGTGTATTTGAGGGCTATGAGGAATGCTGCCTGGGCTGGCCAGAAGCCTCTGTGGGCCCCTCTGGAACCAGGTAGCTGTGTTGCCTTGTTTGTCTTGGATAACCGAAGTAAGTGTAACATCCATCCAAGTGTAGAAACTTTGTTAGCTTAGGCTACTTCAAGAGCCTAAATCTTAAATTGTTCAATTATTTTCCTGTGATTTTTCTCTTACTCTCTCCCTCCCTTTTTTATCTATGGTTGCAATGATTTATAGCATGGCTGGAATAAAAGGGGCCGTAAATGTTTTAGCGTAGGATAGTTTTTCCCAACGCCAGGCATGTGAGCTTTTCTTTTTGTTTGCAATGCATCTGTGTGATTTCATCATCTTGTTTCCCATGCACAGGAGAATTGTTCCTGGTCACATTCATCTATTGTAAAGATTTCAAATGTTCCACGGTTGGCCACAAGGAGATGCAAACTGTAATACAGGGAGAAGGAGGGGACAGGCCCTTGGCACGCTCAGGCAGGTTCCTGATGAAATAAAGGTGGCTGGGTTTTGTTTTTCCTCTTCATGTCAATTAAAGGGCTAGTGCAGCTATCAAAATATTCTCAGGAGTCAATCACTTTTGTCAGCCTCCCAGGCAGGGGGTAGATGGTAGCAGAGACACATAAGGGCTCAGTCACAATGTAATCATAGTATGCTGTATCGGGTGGCCAGAACTGTGAATGTTTCCCAGAACTCAATTAACACAATCATATGATATAACTCCCTAAGTATTTTTTCCCCTTGTTTTCTTTAAGTAGCTCAGCAGTTTTGACAGTGACTGGGGGGCTGGCCCAGTGTTAGTATTTCATTAAAGAGCAATCCTATACTCACATTATGCTAGGAAGGTAGAATAGTCATGGCTACCCTAGCAGAAGGATGATTACTGTAGCTAATTCAGTTTAGTCCAGGTGGGAAGAGAACACACAACTGTAAAAGAATGTGTGCTTTAGAAGCAGACATGACCTTCAGGGATTGGAAAAAGTAGGACTGGGTTATATGAATGGCTTTGTCCTCAAATTCTTTTTAAACATTTCTACCCTCAGGCTAGTGCCTGAATATCAGATGGAGATTTTGTGTAGGTTGCCATGAGAAGATTCTGAACCATGAGATTAGCAGTTTCATAGTATTTACTACATAGTAGTTGCTACAAGCTTGTGCGCCCTGGCTGAGAGATTCTAGAGACCCAAAAAATAGGAACCTTCACAGGTTTCTCAGTCAGAATCTTTGCTCTGGAGGTGTTTAAAATCAAACAGGGCAAGCAGAGCCATGGATTGCACAGGATCTTCAAACCAGTAAGGATGTAGTGGACAGAGGGAATGGCCTTGAGGGACAGGAGGAAAAGCCACTGCCAAGGCAACAGTTAGATAATGGGGTCTGAGGCCAGGACAACAATGCAATGTGCATAAATGTCTCAGACAGGCCTCTCCTTAGTTCACACAAAGATAAAGTGAGGGAAGGGGAAGCGCATTCAGACTTGCAAGATTCTGCTACAATAAAATTAGTATTGACCTACGTTGCATTGGTTTCCTAGTTTGATCTACCTTAAATGGCTGATAAAAACACAGCAACACTTCATTAGTCTACAGGCATATCCAAAAATGAGATGCTAATCCTCTCTAAGGGATGCCAAAGTGCAATATTGTGCTACCCACTTCCTTTCCAAAATCCACATGAAGCTACTAGCTGAGAATATCCATCAGCATAGAGCAAAATACCATCAGTATACTAATGGTCCTCACTGGTATATCTGTGTCCCAAGCTGACCAAATGTTCTGAGTCTGAACAGGTTGAAGCTTAATCCTGGTGTGACTGAATAACTTTGGAATTCTCCTCCCTTGATCCAGAGATTGTCTGTATTTTCTCTGAATGGAGTAGCACTGCCCCTGGCAGAGTTGGTGCTTGAAGAGCAAGGAGCAGCTATGGCTGGGAAAGCTTTTATGCAAATCCACCTTCTCACCAATTGTGCCTGTTCTTGGATCAGGTGGCCCTGCTCACGACCACCCGTGTCTTAATCACCTCCCAGTCGTCTACCTGGGGCTGTCTTTAAAAAGAATTTGGAAGCTGTAGCTGGTCTGTACTAGCACAGGAAATCTTGAGTACATCATAATAGTCCCATATATCCCTGGTTGCTCCATAAAAAGCAGTGGCTTCCTGCTGTCTTTCATGTGCAATTCAAGATGCTGATTGTCACCAAGTCCAACGTTTTAAAACTTTGGTTATTCTCTCAGGAGTAGGACCAAAATGTAGGTGAGCCTGGTCAGATGGTTGTAAGGTGCAAGGTATTCTGAGGACCTTAGTGCAGTGCAGTGCAGTGTATTGTTTAATTATTTTTATTTTATTTGGATTTTGGTAGTGCATTGTTTTAATTACTGCTAGAAGCCCACAATTGAAGAAGCAAGATGGAATTCCATACAATTCATTTAAATAGGTAAATTTAGTGGCAATAATACAAATATAACACAATATGATCACGACAATACATTCATAGATCCCAGTTTAATTTTTTAAAAACAGCAAATATAACGTATTAACCTAATAAATTGCAAAGGAAAAAGTAACATTTAAAATACTGTAGCCTTAGTTCCAGTCTCCATGAGGTGGTATTAATACTGTGGTGCTACAGTACAGAAAGATCTCTCTCTCTCTCTTGTTTTTATTTCATATACTCTGGTTATGTCCAGAAGAACCTCTGTTGAGGATGGCAGGCATTTGTGTCTATATTTGGATCTCTGCTATTTTTAGAACTTTAAGAGTAAACAACTATCCAGAGTTTAAAGCTAAGAAGCTTATGTTTCATTTGGAAATGGCTAAGCAGCTAGAACAACTCAGATCATTTTTACTACTACTTTCTAAGCCAATTAAAGCTTCCTGCTCATCAAACTTCACAAACATCACATTGTAATGATTTAACAGGAAAATTTCCAATCTGTGAATCACCACAATCAAATTATTCCTTTCAAGAAAAACCAAACCAAACCATAACAGTAGAAGCTGTTGAAATGCACTTACAGCCAGTTCAGGTCAGTTGGGTATAATTTCAACACAGGAATAATTGCCAAGGCACACACCTGCTCTTTGTCGATGTGTACAAATTAATTCAGAATAGTTTTCTAGAGTTGGTGTTCTTGACAATATTACAGATAATGCAGACTGAATGAAATTTTTCATTATTTATATCAGAGCTGACACCAGGAAGATCACATGGTCAACTAATCTTCAATGTATAGAGATGCTGTAAATATATTTCTTATTTTACACAGTCAGCCTATTGCTCTGTGGTTATAAAAATGGTACCAGATAATTTTTAAAAAATTAAAGTTAATTTTCTAACTGCTAAGAAAATTATAATCAATAAGCTGCCAATTGAACCTAGCTAAAGAAGAACATTTTATCAAAAAGCTTCTCAGTTGGCAAGCATACAAAAATACAGAAATAAAGATCTTGTTAATCTTAGCCTACTTTGTGCTAGTGTAATCTTAAGCAATAACCTTTTGAAATCAATTTTAAAAGCAGCAGAAAGGCATATATATGGGTTACCATTGCAAGTGTTAGGCCTTTCATTCTTTGAATTCTGTGTTAAAACTGCCAAACTACTACATATTTTTCTTTGGTTCAGAAAGATTTTTGCCTTCTCTTGTAGTTTATTTAAATGTTAACATTAGTTCCAGTGCAAAAACATTAAATGCATGATTAAATGTGAAAATTCACAATGATGAGATGGGTGGCATATAAATTTAATGAATGAATGAACAAATAAATAAATAAAACTCTTTTCCTTCAGTCCAAATCAATCATTAAAATCATGGATGTAATTGCATGTTGTTTTTGGCTTGTATCTTTACATATTTGTTAAATATTTATAAGTATGAAGTATATTTGCATTAAATATAAAATATTTATTTTAAAATAAAGCCATGTTGATTTTTTTTTCTTGCTAGTGTACACAAAGTTCATTATACATAGAATACATAGAATAACAGGGTTGGAAGGGATGTTGTAGGTCTTCTTTTTAAGCCCCTGATTGAGCAGGAGACTTTATACCATTCCAGACAAGTGTTTGTCCAATCTCTTCTTGAATACCTCCAGTGAAGAAGCACCCACAACTTCTGGAGGCAAACCTTTCCACTGATTGTTTTCACTGTCAGGAAATTTCTTCTTAGTTGTAGGTTACATCTCTCTTTTAATGATCTTTCACCCATAACTTCTTGTCCTGCCTTTAGGCGATTTAGAGAATAGATCAACCCACTATTGTCTGTGACAGCCCCTCAGAACTACTATCTGGTCACCCCCTAGTCCTGCACTTCATAGACATATCTAGTTCCATCAACTATTAATCATATGATTTAGCCTCCAAACCCCTTATTATCTTTGTTGCTCCTCTCTGTACTTTTTCTAGGATGTCAGCATCCTTTTTGTGTCATGATGACCAAACCTGGATGCAGTATTCCAAGTGTAGTCTCACTAGGGCAATATAGAGCAGCACTATCACTTCTTGTGACCTTGATCTCCTCTGTTGATGCAGCCTAGAAATTTGTTGGCTTTTTTGGCAACTGCAGCACACTGCTGGCTCATAGTTAAGTGGTGGTTTACTAGGACACCTAAATCCCTCTCCCAGTTATACTGTTGAGCCAGGTGCCATCCTGTGCATTTGGGGTTTTTTTGCCCAAGTGTAGGCCATTACTTTTTTCACCACTGAATTGCATTGTATTGGATAGGACCCGGTGTTCAAGTCTGTCAAGATCCTTCTGAGTCTTGAATTTATTTCCCAAAGTGTTAGCTATTTTCCCTAGCTTGGAGTCATCTGCAAATCTTATGAGTTGCCCTTCTATCCCCTCATCTAGATCATTTATGAAAATGTCAAAGAATTTTGGGCCTAAGACAGAACCTTGAAGTACCCCACTGCATGCGTCCCTTCATGTAGATGTAGTTCCATTGAGGACTACTCACTGAGTCCAGTTGGTCAATCAACTGTGAATCCTTCTGGTGGAACTGTCTACCCCACATTATAGAAAGTAGGATGTGATCTACTTTGTCAAATGCCTTACTGAACTATGCCCACAGCATTTCCCTTATCTACTAATTTAATCACTTTGTCAAAGAAGCCGGAAGTTTTGTCTGTTTTTGACAATCCATGATGCCTTCTACCTTGCTTGTTTCTACTTGCTCGGAATTCTGCTACTTAATTATCTTTTCCAGGATTTTTCCAGGTATTGATGTCAGGCTGACTGGTCTATAGTTTCTTGGACCAACTTTTTTCCCCTCCCTTTTTTGAAGGAAAAATTTCATTTCCAACGTTCTATTTTCTTTCCAAGTCTGACTTCCCAAGAACTGGCATTGGAAGCTGGAGGGGAAGAGACAGAAGAGAGCAAGTTGTCATCCAGTTTAATCCTCTGAGGCAGGAACTACCTCAGTTTCCTCAGCTAAGAATATGCTCTGTAGGCTCCTGTCTCCCAGAGTGCAATCTAGACAACAACTTTTAAGTCTTTGCTCTCTATATGTTGAAATCAAAACTTTGCAGTTTTGGGAAGAAGAATTGTGCTATCTCTATCATTTCTACGTTAAAGGTTTTAAATTATAATATTCTGTGTGTCCTTCTACAGTAACAGCAATCCCCATCCTGGGCACCTACAAATATGCATATTTAAAATTCCTAATATCTTTCCGTATGTTTGATTGTTACCATGCAAAGTTGCTTAATAAACTGAAATCGCTGCAAAGATTTTGTTTGCTGTTTATTCAACCCATTCTTTCTGGTGAAAAAAAGGCTTCATATAAAAAAAACAGAAAATGTCAACTTTTGCAGCAATACCACCCTGATGTTAGGTTTCACCTTGGTGGAGAAGGGGAACTTTGTTTCACCCAGCGAGAAATTGGTATCTCCTCCCATATGCTCAGATCAAATGTCAATTTCCCTGTCTTCAGTTCAGTGGGATCAAAATAAATGGAGGCTGTAACTGAAAAGGCAAACAGTAGTGCCAAATTCCACATTTTTTTCAGCAGAAGATGCCAGCCAGGCTAGTTATTTTAGACTATTATTGCTATTATTGCTGTCATTTATAAGTGCTTTGGAAGGCATTCTTCCCTGATAATCCAGGATGCCAATAATGCCAGCAATCTTCAAATGCGTCTAAAACCTTGTTGACAGTCATTAATATATTCTGTCAGCAGTTGTGTCTCACAGCCAACTGCTTTGTTGTAAAATTTTCCAAGTGTTGCAGTTGGAAAATTCTACTCTTCCTTTACACGTACAAATCCTACACGTAAACACTGCTGATTATTATATAATTTTCACTTAATGATTAGTGGCTTTATTCAATCTATCATCCTGGGGCAAAGGTTAATTTGGTCTCTTGGGACATCCAACACAACCTGATCTGATAGATAAACTTCTTCTGGCCCAGATGGTGTGCAATCCAAATAGAAGAGGTGCTGCACAGGGAGAATCTCAGGAGGTAGGGGGGCAAACTCATTATGGGGGAGAAAGATCACTGCTTTTTCTGTGCACAGAAAATGGTGGCCCTCAGACAGGCCAGAAAACCACAAGAGTTATAAGGTAAGAATGTACTGTGAAGTGTTTTTATATTTTACTGCAAGACCACTCTGCATCATTTAAAATGTATACATACACATAGCCCAGCAGACTGCTTTAAGAATGCTATGGAAAAGCATATGATCCAGTAGTATAATATGTATTTCAGTTTTTGGAATTTCCCACTAAGCAACTTGGGCATAAAGTATGCCATTACATGACTGTGTCACTTAGTGATGAAAATTCTGGCAGTCCCAGTTGCCATTGATAAGCAAGGACCAGACGCGTCAATAAAAAAGGGCCTCACATAATCTGGGCTTCCCCATTGACTTTGGTTGTGGGACGCCATCAGGGAACACCAGAAATCGCAATCACATGACCATGGCGACATCATAATCGCAAGGTGGATCCCAAGCATCTGAATTATCATAATATAACCATGAAGATCCTTCAAGAGACAGAGCTACGTATGAGGACCTGTCATAAATGCCATTCTTTCAGCACCATCTTCTTATAAAAATTGCTGAACACATGGTCATAACCCAAGAGCTACTTGTACTCATTTGAGACTCCAAGGAACTGTTACTAGCTTGCCCCATGAGTATTCATTGAAAGGACTGTCTGTGCAGGGAGAGGAGAGTAATTTTGGTAACTGTGAAAAAAAATCAGATTCTAAGGTAACAAAGAACAAAATGAATAGCAGTCTTATATTGTATAAGCATACAAACTCATAGCATGTAGCATATGGTAGAGCAGATTTCCATAAAGAAAATTGTCAATTTGAAAAAGGTACAGAAAAAGAAAGCAAACAATTTCAACACAGGCTTATGCTGGTCTGTATCCATAATATATATTTGATTTGACTTGACTTGGTTTAATTTGATTTGATTTGATTTATTAAAGGCTTGAAAGCTTCTTTCATTTCCTGTAATGAAATGCTTTTTTATAAGTAGGAAGAAGATATTTAAGAGGAAACATGAAAGCAGTTTTTAAAAATTTATTTATTTATTTATTTTATTTATTATTGGGACTTATATGCCGCCCTATCTCCCGAAGGACTCAGGGCGGCTAACAGCAATAACATATAATAAATACAGAAGTTAAGATAAAATTAAAATTAAAGGCCTCTGTACAATAAATTAAAATTAAAATAAAATAAATTAAAAATTAGAGTTAAAAATTAAAAACATAATTAAAATCCCTGTCAGTCCAGGTCAGCCAGGTGGAAAAGGAGTGTTTTGAGGCCACGGTGAAAGGACCGGAGTTCTTGGGCCATCCGAATCTCATGGGGGACCTGGTTCCACAGGGCTGGCGCTCCCACAGAGAAGGCCCTCCCCCTGGGGGTCGCCAGCCGACATTGTCTAGCCGACGGTACCCTGAGGAGGCCTTCTCTGTGTGAGCGTACTGGGCGATGGGAATTCGTTCCTGGCAGCAGATGGTCCTGCAAGTATCCCGGTCCTAAGCCATGTAGGGCTTTAAAGGTAAGTACCAGAATCTTAAATCTCACCCGGAGGGCAACCGGTAACCAATGCAGCTCACGCAGGAGGGGTGTAATATGGGAGTATCGGGGTGCTCCCATCACTACCTGTGCAGCCGCATTCTGCACCAGCTGAAGCCTCCAGGTGGTCTTTAAGGGCAGCCCCATGTAGAGAGCATTGCAGTAATCTATACGGGAGGTAACGAGTGCGTGGGTGACTGTGCAGGTAGCAGAGGGAATGGGTTAAGATGAGAACACAAATAGGACCAGCTCAGTTTCATCACCTCTCTCACTCTTCCCCCTTTGAATGGGAAGACGGGATGTGCTAGGAGCCATCCTGCCCCATCCCGTATTCAGAAAATGTGGGGTGGCCCCTGTCAAGTCAGCAGCATCCATCTCTCCTAAGGCAGGAAAGTACTTTCTAGCCAAGATCACTTCAGGAACCCATCCTGCACATCAGACAAGGGACAAGATATTTCCTGTTCTTGATGGTTTATCCAGGATGTGTCTTTCAAGGGAAGATGGATGCATTATTAAAAGAAGAAGGCAATAAGTTCCCATCTCATGCTTCCTGCATCCTGTGGAGTACTTAGGAAAATAAAAGGAACCCAGTTTGGGACCTACGACTTAAAGCAGAAGGTGCAACTCTTTTCCCCCCCTTTTTTTTCATACTGTAAGTCAAAGCAATCCAACCAACACTAGCAATCTCAGCCTTTTAAAAAAGTCACCTTTAACACTCTGGTTCTAGAATCAAGAATAGCCTGAGAATGCCAGCGGTCCTGCCATTAGACACTACTGTATGCAGAAAACCTTTCTGAGACATGGGGACAATAAATACTTGAGCTATGTGTTTTTTGGGGCTGTCTGAGGTGGAGAATCTGAGACTGGAAAAGCAAAGCTTTGCATGCCAGGAATGGCTCTCAGGTGAGTGCAGTGGGATCCGAAGTTATCTTGTTTAATGGACAGGGCAGGAAGGAAGACAATCTTAATTGATATATGCTATGCAAATTCTTCTATTTATTAATGACAGACTCTTGAAAAAGATTCTTGACAAGATAATGTTCTTTATACAGTGACTGGTATTCCTAATATAATGCAGGCATAATTTAGATGATGCATTATAACAATATTTAGCCAATAAGGCAGTACACGCAGACATGCCTTTAACATATGTATGTTCACATTTATTATATCTTCAGCATAGATGGATGAGAGCCAATGCTTTTAAAATACACTTTGAAGAGTCCACAAGACTGAAAAATAATCTGTGGCTGAATTGTTTTAGCGTTAGGGCTAAAACCTGAAGCTATTGGCTGGGCAATATTCGATATTCCAGTTCTCTATTCCAAGTTTTTGTAAACAGCCCCCATTTTTTTTCTTTTTTAAATGTATGGTAATAATCAATGATTGTGTAGTCTCTGTAAAGGCCTTCTGCATGACCTTCAGTGCTTCTGCAGCTTCGGAAGCTGCAAGGCACCTGGGCCAAACAATGAACAAAAGAAGTGTTTTAATTGTAGATATTATGATTCAGAGTTCTTTGGTAAATTGTATTCCTTTTATCAAATCTCAAAAGTTCTAAAGTTGTCATTACTTATAGCTGATTAAAGTACGAATCCCATTTTCAGCTCATTTTTTCCACACACAGAAAGGTATTACTCTCCCTATTTTTGTACTCACTTTCATCTCTTGAGCTTCATCTCTTGACCTTAGAACTTAATGTTCATAAATTTAGATGAGGCCAACATTTTCTGAGGTTTCTTTCCCTTAATCCTTTTGATGGTACAGACACAGATGGAGAGAGAGAAATTGGAAGAGAATTTGCTCTGATTTTAATGACAATCTTACAAAGATAGTCAAAATTGTAGGATTAATGAGGCTGATTACATTTTAAGCAAAAGCTTCTATTTGGTATTTAGCTTTAGGCTTCCCCAAACTTCCTCACAGCACATTCCAATCTATAGCTAGTTTCTCAAGAGTAAATCCTAAATAATGGACTGGGTTTTTTTCTCCTCTAAGGATCAGATTATGGCATAAACCAAATGCATAGGTAAAAGTGCCCTCTGGTGGCATTAAATATTTATTAAGAATAGTAAGATTTCAATTGGTCAAGTAAATTAATTAAAAATGTAAATTTATCTATCTGCATGACATCTATATATATCTATATCTATAGTATACACACAAAATAAAATAAATGGATTTAGAACATGATTTGTAATGTATGATTTGTGGCTGAGTCTGTTGAGTGTTAGACACAGCCAATTTGATTCAATTAACACTAGTTAAATAAGCGATGACATTGTGAAATGTGTGAATACATTCTCTGGCAGTTGTAGCATGGCTAGGAAATTGCTGCTCAAATTGCTGAACAAATTATGCAAATTAATTATTTGTGCAATAACGTTAGGATACAAATGGTATCACTGTACTCTCTTATTTATTCTGCTGAGGTTAGCAAGTGGGTACCCCAAACAAATAGCATCACTTTATCTTTCATTTTGCTACAGTTCTGAAGGGAGTTCAGTTTGTAGATTAGATTTGGGCTGTTTCCTGTTGGCATATATAAGAAAACAAGGCAAAACAAGATTAATACATTTCTGGGTAGAGCTGATGGAAAGTAATGCTCAAGAGCACTATGGCAATTCCATCCCGAAGCCTTGATGAAGTCTTTCTGGCTGAGATACATGAGTAAGATCATTATAGAAAGCTTTGAGAAGATTCCTGAGAATACAGAATAACAGAGTGAGAAGGGACCTTGGAGGTCTTCTAGTCCAGCCCCTTGCTCAAGCAGGATACCCTATATTTTTCTAGACCCTATATCCTTCTAATCTCTTCTTAAAAACATCCAGGGATGGAGCACCCACAACTTCTCAAGGCAAGCTGTTCCACTGGTTAATTGTCCTCACTGTTAGGAAATTCCTCCTTAGTTCTAGGTTGGATCTCTCCTTGGTTAGTTTCCATCCATTATTTCTTGTCTTGCCTTCTGGTGCTTACCCCAGAATACAGTGGACAGCCAAGAAAACAAACGAGTGGATCATTCAATAAATCAAGGAAGATCTCTCATTTGAAATACAAATGACCAGGATTTTGCTTCAGGCATTCTCCAAAAAGGGCTTATGATGCTGGGAAAGGTGAACAAAAAGAGAAGACAGAGATGACCAGCAGCAAGCATGGTGGATGGATTCAGTTACAGTGGCGATGAGTGTACTCTTGAAAGATCTGAAAGGCCACTTTAGGGATGGGTTATTATAGAGAAAATCTATGTGGCCACTAGAAGTTGAAAATGACTTCTTGGCATATAGTCAATCAATCAATCAATCAACCTATAATATAGTATAGGAATTAAGGATTGATTTATTATTTCTATGGGGAAGAAAAAAACAGCTGAAGAGGATGTTTATCTGCCTTTCCAATCCATCTATGTGACCAGTGACAAAGAGGAAAGACTTTGGTGGCCGATTAATTCGCGAAACCATCAATGTCCAAGTGATCGAAGGAGACCTTTTCCTATCTTCCTTGCTGATAAGACAATTAAAGATACTTCATTAATTTGTAAGATGTAAAGAAGAGTTCTGTTTACAGTGAAATTCTACCCAGTGGCTGCTATGCCAACTAAATCAGATTTTACAGACATGACAGTTAAAATGGTATTCTTTGCATTGGATGAAAAAACCCTCTTTTGCATTATTCAGCATGAACAGCAGTTTCATATTACATTTTTCCTAATGTATATCACTAGTTCTGGGGTAAACTGTAAACAGCATTTTGAGAAATTAAACTTTGTAAAACTTAAATTTAAAACATTGAAAGAAAAGGAAGGCATGCAAGGAACTGGGAGCCACTTTGCATGTGGATTTGGATAACTAATGTGGACAAGGAGGGGGAAGATGCATTTTTAAACATCTGTTCTTCAAGAGAAATTTTACGTGATACATAAAAACCACCAAAGAAAGTTCAAAGACTCACAGACCTTTCTCAGATTTCATGTATCACTCTGCCTTTTCATATATTATTAAAAACATGAATTTAAGAGCAGAATTTGAGCATATATAAATCAATAGCTTTAAGGCCCTTTTATTAATTGGTTTTGCACTAAATTTGATTGATTTTATCTGAAATCAAATGCCGAAAATCTAGCATTCCTTCACTAATTAAGGGCTTTACATTCAAGGCAGCTTTCATTTGGGCTTTGGAAAGACCAGAAGCAAGCCATCATTTTTTTTAAAAAAAATTGAATGGTATAAAATGCAGGATAGCGAAAATGGTTTTGTTTGGCACCAAATGCTGATGAAATTGGCACGAAACAGTCTCCTAGGAATACACTGTAGATGTATGAAAATCCTTCTCTGTTTATGAAAATGAAGTTCCCAAGTTTTGCAGGTGAGAAGATGGATAAAAAAATGAGACAAACCTCAAAAGCAACAGCTAGTTTAAAACCACATGTGCCAATGCCATGGTATCTGTCTATAAGTAGGTCTTACTGGAGCAGGAATTATTGCCAGGAACAGCTATAGCATGAATTATGAGCTGTCCATTGTGTTCTGTGAAATGATATTTTGAGACAAGGAGTCACCACTAAAGTTGCATTTGAGAGCATGGGCACAGATTTACTTCTACTGAAATAGCTGCAAACTGTTTTCTTTTTCTTTTTCTTTTGGAATCCCTCTCTGCTGTTTCTCCATACCAGGCTAGGTGCATCACATTTAATTCAGACGTCAGAGGTCAATCAGATGATTTCAGAATTGCAGAAAAATCAGCATTTGGAATAGGAGAGAGATCTTTTGAAGACTGCAACCTTTCAAAATGGATGAAGGCTTGTAGATACAGTAATTGCTCATTGGCAATATTTGCACATACGTATTTCCCCCTCTTAATAAAATTTACTTTAGAAATATATAAAAAAGAAATGGCCACATTAACGATAACACTGGTAATTTTACTGATTGACCATTCTACTGGATATGCACCAGTAGTGACATGGGGTGGCAGAAATTAAAACTTATCTGAAGTATATATACTTAGAAAATCTTTAAATGTTTTTCACTAATTCATTTTGTTCATAATTAAGTTGCACTATGTTCCATTTTTCAATCATGATGTTTTTGATTGGCCGGTAATTGGCTCTCCCTCCCACATATTACCAGTGCAAGGGGTATGTGCAGTGCTGGGATTCAAATATGTGAACAACCGGTTCTCTGTATGGATGCGGCTTCCGGAAGTCCGTTCTGGGTCTGGGCAACAAAAAATTAGCTACCGGTTCTGCCAAACTGGTGCAAATCTGCTGAATCCCACCACTGGTTATGTGTCAAAGCAACAGCCATTGATTCTCAGTCAGAGCTAAACCTGTTGCCCTGCCTTGGAAGGTGCCTGAAGGCTGGAAAAAGCTTACTGCAGTTAAGCATCCATGAGCTGTGCAGATCTATACTGGGCAAAGGGATACATCAAATGGCATTGCTCTTTGAAATAGAAAAGTGACAGCATTGGTGGGTTAAAAGTAGACTCCTTCTTCAGCTATTCAAATGGGTAAAATGATGCCTCATGCAAACTGAGGTGGAGACAGTTTCAGTGCTTTTTTTGTAAAAGAAAAAGGTGCCGGAACTCACACATGTCATACAACCCGCTTTGCCTACCCTACAAGGTTCCATCCAAAAAAGGTGCCGGAACTCCGTTCTGAGCGTTCTATGACAAAAAAAGCCCTGCTTATAGCACTGAGCAGATTTTCTGAGGTGAAAATAGCAGAAATAACAGATATGGAGGAGGAAAATGAACAATGGGGTGAAGGGAAACTAAGTGAATTGCAGAAGAAACAGTTCTGTTATTGTTGTTGTAACTGTTTTAGCTTGCAAGACTTTGGCAACATTTCCCTAAATGGTATAATTTTCTAATACACTGTTAGATATTTGTTTGGCTATGGGAACCATGAGGGGGAAAAATACCAACTTTACTTCATAATTTCTATTTTTAAAAAAAGCATATACCCATTTGCATTTTTGTTTGTGCCAGTTTACTAAGACTAGAGTTGTAGAATTCTTTAGGAATTATTTTGATCCATTCATTGACACCCTTCTTCAGATCTTCCAAAAGGGAGACATGTCCTCCACACAAGAACTTTTCCGCTCTTCCAAACAGGTGGTAATCACTGCATGTTAGATGTGGTGAGCAGGGCTGGAGGGGGAAGCAGTTTCCATTAAAGATCAGCAATGATGGTTTGTATAAGACGAGCTATGTGGTGTCTGGCATTGTCACGATTCAAGAATTGGCAGCAGTACAACATTCAATTTCAGTCAAAGACTTTCTCAGCTCATGAAGCAAACTGTTGGAATATGGGGCATTGATGATGGTTCCTTGATCCAAATAGTTGATAAAAATCACTCTTCACAATTCCCCCCAAAAGCAGTAACCATGCCAATGCCAATTAAGGGGACACTTTTGGTTTTTTCAGGGGCTTCTTTCAATTTATGGCACTACTGAGTTTCTGTTATAGGGTTGTAAAAGATCATGGTATCCATTCCTTTTCATTTCTGGTCCTAGCGTCCATTAGCAACTGACCCTCCTCAGTTGTAAATTTCATATAAAATTCTGTGCACAGTGCTGATGCTGAATACCGTATTTTCCGGCGTATAAGACGACTGGGCGTATAAGACGACCCCCCAACTTTTGAGATGATTTTCAAGATTTTTCATCTTATACACCGGAAAATCAGCGAGCCTGGGAAGGCACGCCCTCCCCTCTCACTGTGGAGGAAGCAGGGCAGGCTGGCGTCTGGTGGGAGCTGGCAGGGCAGTCCTGCGCACGCGCGCGCTCCCCGGCTGTTAAGGAGCACTCCTTAGCAGCCGGGGAGTGCGCGCGTGTGCAGGACTGCCCTGCCGGCTCCCGCCCGACGCTCTTCCCTCTTGAGGCAGCATCGCTCCCCGGCTCCTAAGGATGCTGCTTGGCCAATCTGTCTGCTTGGTTCTGGCTCTTGGATCCCTGTCTGGCAAGACTGTCTGCTCTCACCACCACCGGACACTGGCCCTCAGCTTTAGCCTGACATTTGGAACCTTGGAGCTCAGCCTGTGGTGTCCCTACCATCAGCCTCATCACTGCTGCTGTTATTGCCGCCATCCTCGGTCTTGGCTTGAAACCTGGAGCTTCTCTGCTCCTTAGCTTCTCTGTAGGACTTCTCAGTGCTCTGGGCCTTCATGGCTTTCAGTTCAACCTCCAGTCCTGCCACTGATGGGTCAAGGTTCACCTGGTGAGAATTTTTAGCTGTCCTTCAGCACTTACAGTATGTTCCACAGCAGAAGAGTGTCAAGCATAGCTGCCTCTCTCAAGACAGAATGAACCAATTCCTCCTCTACCCTTGGGTGTGAAGAAATACAGCTTCATTCACTTGTGGGCTGTTTTACCCAAAAATATGTGTCTCCACAATGATCCACATCTTTTAAACAATAACATATATGAAGCCAGGTGCTCTTAAATGACAACCACTCAAATCTAGTTGGCCTTGGCCGGAGGCCTTTCTGGCTCTCCCCAGCAGATTTTGCAAAGGCCATTGCCATTCCACTTTCAGGCTTTGTGACTGACAAAATGTTCCCCCTTCCTTGCTTGTCATGGAGACAAGCATTTTATTGCATTAACTGAAGATGCCACCTTCATGATGTCTGCATCTTGCTCCCTTTTTATCTACTTCTTGGCTAATTTCAATGTTTTAATTCTTAATGTTGAACATTTTAATGTCTTAGTGTTCTTATAGTTTTACATTGTGCTTTTCTGTTGTTGTAAGCTGCCAATCAATATATATATATCAGTATACTGTAAGTGATAATCCTGGGCAGCTCCCATCTACATCCCATAAAAGCCAAAGTAAGAAAGTTCCCCATCTCATCAGTCTGATTATGGTGTGGGAGGAGGTTTCCTTTACTCAGGACAGGGATGAGAAATCAACCTGGTGGGTCCCACAGTTTGGGACTAGTTTTCTTTCAAAAGATCTCAATCTCTTTCCCTGCACAGCTCTCCAGGGCCAGGGAGACCCGTTGGCTGAGACATGAGGAGGGGTTACTGGGTGGCAACTCTCAAACTCAGTGCCAAGAAAGTCCAGGAGGATCACAGAGAGATGGAAGAGTCTTTCGCCTTCAGCAAGTAGTGAACCAGAGAAGCTGCTTCATCTGATTTGGACATTGGTTTCTAATGAGATTCAGTCATTGCAATCCATGGACAACTATCTCAGAAATTCACATCCTAATTCACTTCAGAAAGTGTTGACCAGAATAAATTGCTGATAAAAAGTTCTTTTACCTTTATTATTTGCTTTACTCAGTTTTATTTACAATGTAAGCAAGACCATATCATATCAAGATACATATTGTCTAATACATCTTTCTTTTAAAGTGGTTTTTTTTATTAAAGTTTGCAACTAAATGGAAATGCTGAGTGCTCAGTCTTTAATATCTTGTTAAAAGATCCTGCTGGCCTTTGGTAAAGCATTGAGCGTCTAGCGGTGCTCCAGGAGGTTATGTGGCCCATGGAGAGGTCCGACCCACATCCGACCCACGGGCCAGCAGTTTGACACTCCTGTATTAGATGATTAAATAGATAATAGAGATGATAGATGGAGAGAGAGAGAGAGAGAGAGAGAGAGAGGCAGGCAGGCAGGCAGGCAGACAGACAGACACAGAGAGAGAGGGAGGGAGGGACAGAGATGTGAAAACCAGTATGTGAAAACCAGTACATTGAAATGGTAACCAGTGTAGCTCCTGAAGCACAGAGGATACATGGCCCGATCGTAATATGTTTTCATTACCTGCATCAGAGCATTTTGGACCAGCTGCAGCTTCTAGGTGGTTTCAAGGGCAGACCCTTGTAGAATCAATTGCAATAGTCCAATCATGAGCTGACTAATGCATGTCATCATCTGAAGGGCCTCCTATACTAGGAATAGGCACAATTGATGCACCAGCTGGATGGGAAATAAGATCTTCTTACTCATAGAGCACATTGAGTGTAGGAGGATCCCTAAATTGTACACAGTGTTGATGAGGAAGTATCACCCCACACAAAACCAAAAATGATAACCCCAGATCTCCATCTCCAGGGGGTCCAAATAACTACAGTTACTTGACCTAGGCAAGGTTGAACCTGTTCCTCCCCATGCAGATCCAAATAACCTTCAGGCATTGTGTCAGAACATTGACATTCCCATCTGGACTGCTCAGGGTTGATATTAATTCAGCTGATATTCATTCAATATTAAATATTCTTTAATGAGTTATTAAAGAAAAAAAGTTACTGAAAAGCTTAGAAAAGGACTCTGATTGGCCTCTCAGCCCAGGATAGCATCTTGACTAACTTCCTCTGCATTACCTGGGTCCGGATAGTGTAAACAATGGGATTTAAGACAGGGGGAAAGATGAGATAGAAGTTGGCCAGAAGGATGTGAGTTGGAGGAGAGACCTGGTGGCCAAATCTGTGGATCAGGGAGGAGACTGCTATGGGGATGTAGAAAGCTAAGATGGCACAAATATGGGAGCTACAAGTGCTAAAAGATTTTAGTCGGGCCTCTGCTGTGTCCAAATTCATCACTGCCCGGAGGATGAAAACATAAGACACACCAATGCCCAGGGAGCCAATGATGAGTATCACAAAGCCAATTGTCACACCATAGATGTTGCTGACAGAGGTGTCCTCACAGGAGAGCATCACCACAGCCATGTGCTCACAATAAGAGCGTGGAATGATAACTAATCTCCTTGCTGTCAAACCAGAAGATGGCTAGCAGTTTGGGCAGCGCAGAGGAGGAAAGCACCAAGTCAGTAACAGCCAGCATGAAAAGAAAGAGATACATGGGCTGGTGGAGACTCAGCTCTTCCTTGATGATGACGAGGATGGTGCAGTTCCCCAGCACTGCCATGATGTACATGCAACCAAAAGGGATAGACCGCCTCCAGCTGAGGTACACCCATAAGAAAGAAGGTAGATGGGCTGAAACAGGCGTCGTAGAGAGCAGGAGTCATATCATCTGCAAATCCCAGGGCATACCATCACTCCTGCAGTTGGAAACATCAATGCATAAAGTTTTATTTCTTTAACAAATTTATACCACCAATGGACCTCTGAACTGAAAACCATAATAAAAACATACTACAATGATAAAAAAATAATAAAAGAAAGGAAAAAAAAACAAGTCTCAGTTACCACCTTGACACAGTATGATGGGTTTCTTTTTGAACTGGAGGTCAATTTTCCTTTGTAAGTGTAGCAATTGACACAGACAACCAAACAGCTGAGGCTCTTATGCTTTTTACTATTTGCAGTGAAATGATTTACAAGAAGTATTTACAACAGCTATACCCATTTCCAGGTTTCACATGGTGTCTGGTTTCCTCCCAACTCCCTCAGGAGACTATCCCTCTCTATCTCTACTGCTACCCCCTTTTTCTCCCTCTCTCTCCCACTTCTGGGCTTATTGAGAGAGAATGAAAAGAAAACCATGGGCTGGGATTTGACTCTCTTGCTCAAAGGCTCAACTTCTCCTGGAAACTTTCAGAGAAACACCTCCTATTTCTCCATTGGAGAAGACCCAATGAAGAGAAGGGCGAGGGGTGACACGATAGCAGCGTTCCAATATCTCAGGGGTTGCCACAAAGAAGAGGGAGTCAAGCTATTCTCCAAAGCACCTGGGAGCAGGAGAAGAAGCAACGGATGGAAACTAACCAAAAGGAGAAGCAACCTAGAACTAAGGAGAAATTTCCTGACAGTGAGAACAATTAATTAGTGGAATGACTTGCCTTCAGAAGTTGTGAATGCTCCAACACTGGAAGTTTTTTAAGAAGAGACTGGACAGCCATTTTTCTGAAATGGTATAGGGTTTCCTGCCTGAGCAGGGGGTTGGACTAGATGACCTCCAAGGTCCCTTCCAACATTATTATTATTGTTATTGTTGTTATTGTTATTGTTATCATTATCGTTATCATTATCATTATCATTATCATTATCATTATCATTATCATTATCATTATCATTATCATTATCAACATTATTATTATTATGACCTCTCCCAGGGTCTTCTGCCCAATTCTTCTCCAGAGACCAAGGCTTCACCAATGACCAATGGAGCTTTTATTCCTTCTTCTCATCTTTGGTGAAGTTGTCATTTCTCTGGGTCTTTGCTTCCCTTCTCGCAAAGCCACCTATGGACCTTTCTTCTTCTTTCTTGGCCAGAAGCAGATTACTGCTCTGTACTGACATCTAACTTTACTTCACCCTACAACTTTTCTCCTCTGCCAGTTCTGTATTTTCTTCTCTCCTTCTCCCTCTTTCCAATTTTGAATAAAACCAGTATTGCATCCCACAGCAGCTGACGAGGTGGGTATCCTCCAGGGCTCCATTGTCCAACACCTACAGTATATAGCAATTTGGACCAATGAAACCGCTGCCTTGACATCTCCCCACAACATCCCTGGCTACCTCATCAGCTGCCCTTCAGTTGAGTTTCTTCTCCCCTTTCCCCTCTCTATTTGCTGACTCATGCCAGCAGAAAAGCAGCCAGGACAGGTCACTAAAATCCATATGCCACATACCTATCACATACAACCACATACAACCTCCATGAACCCCAGTAATGATGCACCAGCTGGATGGGAAAAGCTAGGCCTTCATGGCCTTCCATGTACCTCCATATCCTTCCATCAATGGGGTTGCCATTTACTCAATCTGGTAACTGCATCTTGCTGGGAGTTAAGGGGAGGTGGATAAAGAAGGTTTTCTAGTGCCAGGTCTCACATTCACCTGTGATAAAGTCAGTGCTGAATCACGAGGCCCTCCATGCACCCAGTTCCTGTACTAAAGCTGAAGGCAGAAGAAGACAACCTGAGAGTCTGAATCTCCTTTGTGGCCACAGAGTCTTGCAGAGATCTCAAATGTATCCAAACATTCCCAGACATTAAATTAACAGAAAGGAAGTCAATGTCAACTAAACCAGGGGACCTTCTCTTTCCAGAATCCACTTAGAAACTCTTGTCCTGAAACTCTGCTGAGCTGCCCAAACTCTGCTGCTGCTGCATCCAGACATCGATGACCATCTCAGGGAAGAGTGTGTTGTTAACAGTTCTTGCGTCCTCATCATCCATCAAACATCAAGCACTCCACAAAAGTGACAAATTTACTCTTATGTCACTGCTAGATAGACACAGACACCCACACAAGGCTTGGAAGAAAATAGCTGAGGGAGCATGACATGCCCCATATGCTACCCCAATTAGGTTACCAACAAGGAGGAACTTCTCCCAAATCAGGAGGCTGAGTTCAATCCATGGGCTTCCTGTTGGGACCTCTGAGTGCCAGTCCTGAAAGCAACCGAGTAGGTAGACATTAGCCTGCTGCTTCTTCAGAAGGCATTTTCTTATACTAAAACATGGACTTTCTAAGAGGAAACTTAGTTTAGAAACTCAGAGGCAATCGTGAGATCCAATTTTATTTTTTTTTAAAAAAATTGCATTCATAACCTTAACCTCAAATGGAAAGCTCTGTGAATGAATTCTTGCCACAATTTCATGGTTTTGAAAATCTTGAGGAGTCCCTTCCTTGAAAATATCAGGTTCAGTAAACTGTCTCTAAGACTGCAGACCAGCTTCTTCAAAGGTCAGCCAGCCTTCAACTGCTACACCAGACCACCCTATCCCTTTGAGAGCTGTTGCAGTTTCTTCTCTCCAGCACCACAAAGGAATTGGCTTCTGGGTCAGAACCAAGAGCAGGGAGCAAGGCAGTGAGCCTGGGCAGCGTGCCATCGCAGCAAGACCCAGCTGGGCACTATTTTTGTTCAAACAGAAGCTTTTCAGGATCCCTGAAATTTTGCAAGGGGACCCATCCCTCCAATACTCTCCATTCCACCCTCAATTCTGTGGAGATCTGAGCTCTGTTGCTAAAACTCCACCCCACAAAGATGGCCAGACATTTAACTTACCAAATTAGCAAGCCAGCTTGGTCCCTCCTGCAGAAATGTTGGCTGGCACTTCTTGCTGAAATATTTATGCTGCTATTTCCAGAACCTCAAGGGATTTTACAAGCCAGCAGGAGACATTGGCAATTAAATGGCGGTTTGGTTTGCAAACCTCAAGTATCAATAAGGTCTAAAAAATATTTTTTGGGGAAATTATTCTTTTGGTAAACCCACTGAAATGAGAAGTAGTGCTCCCATAATTCCCTTTGGTCTGGGCTAAGTCTGGGCGCAACCCTGTGGAAAGCAAAAACCTTTTTAGCCAGATCTCCTGGGAAGGTCTGCTCAACTGGCCACCCCACTCCTGACCATACTGTCTTTTCACCTTGGAAGACCAGGAAATGATATTAAGGGTCTCCCCAAAATCTCACCACCCAGAAAGGGGCCAGGTGGAAAGGAATAATTGACTAAGCATTTGAAACCTTCTGAAACACGGCTTGTGGTTGGTATTTTACTTGTGTCCATTTTTGAAACTGTCTCACATATGGCAGGGATGTTCTCTTGTCAAAAGTCTTGGTTTTATGCCACTCTTTCACTTACTGATTTATTCAGACTCCATTTTTCACTCTCCCTTAAGGTGTTTTTTTAGGATCTCTTCAGACGTGAGTACAGGAAAGCAGCATAAAAGTGACATAATATTTTCCTTTCTTCATCCCTTGGGAAAGGTTTGGTGTAATTGTTCTAAGCACACAACCCAAAACTACCCAGTCCCACGTTTCACCTGACTAGTTCCACAGTCATTTCCTTTCCTTTCCCGCACCTCCAACCTCCCCTGATACAGAAGTCTGGAACTCCAAAGCCTCCTTGCTAAGGTCTCCTAGCCTAAGAAGGAATTGTCTCCCTGCTTACCATCCTACCCTGAAAGGGATTTAGGAAATCCAGACTCTTGCTCATGGAGGGTGGTCTAACCCCCCTAGGACTCTGTGACCTGTCCCAAAGAGGCTGGAAACCAAACATCCTATGAGCTGGGAGGATGCAAAGGGGGAGGAGGACAAATGTCTTGGCTTCATCAGCACCACAAAGTACGCTGGATAAGACCTCCTACTTAGCAACGTGTCGTCCTCCACTGCATTCCAACTTTTTTCAACCGGTTTCTTTGTCTACCAAGAGGCTGAGCAGGCTTTGCAAAATGGGGAAGGTCATTGAAAAGTACCGGTAATAATGGTGTCCAAAAGTAGATAGATGTGGAATTGCGTTGATGTTTAATATGCTAATATTATGTTCAGCTGCCTCCCAAAATATTGGAATGTGATTATTTTTGAGGAGTTATGGTACCAGCAGGTTCTTGTTGGATGTATTTATTTATTTATTTATTTATTTATTTATTTTGGTAAAACAAAGAAGTAATTGCACCAGATTCAGATTATTATCATATTCCACAAAGAAACCGAGATTGCTACAGGTAGTCCTCCACTTATGACCGTAATGAAGCCTGACCATTTTGGTCATAAGACCTAAAGAAGGTCGCCCATGTGATCGACCTAATTCTACAACTATTTTTAAGCAAATGCAGCAGTCATAACATGAACGTGGTAGTCATTAAGCAAAGCCATTGCTCATTATCGCACATTTCTGCTGAAAACCAGAGGTAAACACCAGTTTTCAGGAAAAAAAAATCATAAATCAGTCACATGACTGTGAGATACTGAAAATGGCTGCCAAGCACCCAAAATGCAGTCACATTAACACAGGGGTGGGGGCCAGCGCTGGAATTTTGGAATTAGGTTGTAAGTATTGTTTGGTGGTCTGTCATCACTTTGAAAGATTGGTAAGTGATTGTTGTAAGTCAAGGACTAACTGTGGCTGGAAAATCCCCCAAACTCTTTTGGACTTCTCTGAATCTTGGTGGGATTTGATGTGAGTGGGTCCCCCACAACTGCAGAGAGGTTTGGATGCAGCTGTGGCTGCAATTGAAACAATGGGAGCATAGGAAGGGATTTGATTTTAAAAAAGAAATAGATGTTTAAAAAGAAAACAACTCTAGAGCACAATTCTTCTGTTGGGAAGAGAACAGCAAGTCCAGCTGTGACTTTTCCCATGTGCTAAAACAAAAATAGGTTTGTATTGCTCCTAGTAGTAGTGATAGGAACTATTAACCACTCAGTTTTGATGGCCTTTCCACAGATGTTGCAATATCATTCCAGAATCAGATTTGGCTCCAAATTTCAAAGTTAAGGGGACTCTTTCAATTCAGGCAATGAAACTTGGGGAATCACAAACTGGCAAATAGTACCCTCAATTGATCCCAATTGTCCCAGGAAAGTGAGAACCTTTTTTTGTGGATCTTCCACAGCTAGATCTTGCCTACACAGCAAGAAAAAGACAATTTGTGTGACCAACCCCCTTGCCTAGCCCTTGGAAATCAATGCAGCTTTAGTAATGCCTTTCTAGATGTTTATCCTTTCCTCCACTTTCTCATTTATTTTGATGGGTGCAGAAACTGTGATTAGGTTATTCTTCTGATCCCCCAGAGACCTGTCTTGGCAGCTCCTTTGAGACCAGCAAGTTCTCTTCTTCCATTAAGTGGGACTGTCAGGAGACAAGTGTGTGGTTGTTGGTTTGTTGCAAGAGTTAATTGCCTGGGCTTCCTTAGGGCCTGCTGGACCATGGTGACCACTGCCAGAGAGTTGAGTGTGATAGCCAAGTAATTAAGCCCTGGATATTTAATCTCATTAGACATTGGAGAAACTTTACACACTTTTAATGGAGGATGGGAAGGGATTTGATTTTGAAAAAGAAATAGGTGTTTAAAAAGAAAACAGTTGCAGAGCACTAACCTTCTGTTCAAAACAGAACAGCAACTCCAGGTGTGACTTTTTTCATGTGCTAAAACAAAAATAGGTTTGGATCGCTCATGATACGTAGTGATAGGAACTATGAACCATTTCAGTGCTAGTGACCTTTCTGTCATATGTCGGAAACTTGACACTTTCCATAGATGTTGCAATATCACTCTAGAACCAGATTTGGCTCGGAATTTTAAAGTTAAAGTGACCTTTCAGCTCTTAATGAATCTTTGGATTTCTCAATTCTAGGCAATTAAACTTGAGAGCAACAGAGTGGCAAATAGCACGCCCAGTTGGCTCCAGATGTTCCAGGAGGGTAAAAAACTTTATCGTGGACCTTTTCTAGCTACATTGCCTAGACAGCAAGAGACACAAAATCTGTGTGATCTTCTTGCCTATCCCAACTGGAAATCAAGGGAGCTTTAGTAATACCATTCCAGATGTTCACCCTTTCCTCCACTTTGACCATAAATATTGCCTTGGGGTACCCAAATTACATTTATTATGGCCCCTAATTTGGTGGGTCCCTGCTTTCAACCTTCCACTTGTGCTAGGTAAGCAAGAATTATGATTTTTCTTTTCCACAGAGAGTTAATATCCTCCTTTCTGATGTGCCTCTGAGGGAGGGAGGAAGGAAGGGAAGGAAGGAAGGGAGGGAGGGAGGGAGGGAGGAAGAAGAAGGAAGGAAGGCGAACTTCAAGTAAAGAACCAGCAAATAATTTTAAAAATAACTTAAAGTGGCTGGACAGACCACTCAAGACAGCTGGTAACCTTAACACGTTTATTAGAACAGAGCAACAGGTAACAGGAGCACTTGGCTATTTATAGTCTGGCGCCGGTCGTTCGGTCCAATCACTGGCCGGTCTTTTTCCCGCTTCTCTTCTCCTCCAATCAGCTTTGCGGTACGTTTGACAGTTCGGTTCCTCGTGCTGGCGGCTTGTGTTGCTTTGACAGCCGAGAGCTGTCAACTAGTGCGCCTGCGTGAGTCGGGAGTTTTGACAGCTGTCAAAACTCCCTCGTGTTCAGCTGTCAACGTTTTACCTCATGTTCGGCTGTCAAATGCTTAACCTTACGAACCACTAATGTTAACACATTAACTGCACTATATAACTGAACTATATACATATAATACATAACTAGTAAATGCAAATAATTATTTTTTGTGGAAAACATCCCCCATTGCAAGGGTTGGGATGGCTAGCAGCTATGGAGCCCCACAGATGGAATGGGACAACTCATCACAGCAAACTCACATGACCCACTCACCATGGGCAACTAGCCACGGGACAACTCGCCACGGCCAACTTGCCGTGGGACAACTTGCTGTGGGACAATTCAACAATTCAATTTTTAAGCAGTGGGAGGAGCGCGACCAAAGAGAGTGCAGGTGATTTTGGAAGAGGCGCTCCAAAAGCTTCAGGTCGCAAAAGATGGCGACAAAGCTTCTAACCTGGAATGTTAATGGTTTAAATTCACCACATAAGAGAAAGAAAGTATTTCAATATCTAAAGCAATTTAAAAATGATGTTATTTGCTTACAGGAAACACATATTAGAGCGACGGATCAAAAGTATTTGGTAAATTTGAGGTTGGGTACACAGTTTATTGCTTCTGCGACTGATAAGAAAAATGGAGTGGTTATTTACGTTAAGAATACTTTGACAGCGACTTTAATTGAAGCAGATAAACAAGGAAGATATGTTATGATTGAACTATTAATAGAAGGCAAGAAAACGCTTTTGGTTGGACTATATGCTCCTAATCAACAACAAGGAGATTTTTACAGTTTATTACACAGCAAGATCATTCAGTGGGATTATAAATCTTGTATTTTTATGGGAGATTGGAATGGTGTTTTGAATGTACAAATGGACAAGGGAGGTCTTTTTAAAAGCATCCCAAGTCGTGCTAAACTGCCTAAATCTTTTTTTTGAGATGAAGGATGACCTGGAATTGAGAGATGTTTGGAGAGAAAGGAACTTGCAAGAAAAAGACTTTACTTTTTTCTCCGACAGGCATCAATCTTTTTCTAGGATTGATTTTGTATTAATTACTAATGATTTTTTTTCTAGGATTAAGAAGATCAAGATTTGTCCAAGAACTATATCTGATCATAGTCCAGTATGGTTAGAGATAGAAAAAGATAATAGAGGTAGACGGTCTTGGCGTTTAAATGAAAATTTGTTTAGATACCAGGAAAATGTGGAAGAGTGTAAAAAACAGATGAAGGAATTTTTTAAAATTAATATGCATAAAGGTACTTCTATTGAGATGGTTTGGGATGCAAGTAAAGCTTATACGAGAGGTGTATTAATATATTTGAACAATAAACATAGACGTAAATTGGAATTTAGGAGTAAAGAATTAGAGGATGAAATTAAGGAAAAAGAAAAGGCTTTAATTTTGAATCCATCTGATGGGAAGATCAAAGAGGTAATTACTTTATTAAGGGGTCAGTTTGATAAGTTAATGGCAGATCAAGTGGCAACTAACTTACGGTATGCTAGACATAACACTTTTTGTAATGCTAATAAACCAGGTAGATGGTTAGCTTACTTGTTAAGGAAGAAGCAAAGGGCTTCTAATATAGATAGAATAGAATATAAGGGTAAAGTAGTGTACCAGCAGAGTCTTATTAAAAAGACTTTTGTTGATTTTTATTCTAAGCTGTATGCTAGAGATAAGATTAGAGATGTAGATATAGATGATTATTTGACAAAAGCTAATATTCCTGTTCTTATGCAAGAACAAAAGGAAGGGTTGAATCAATTGATAACTGATGAAGAAATTCTTTTAGCAATCAAACAATTAAAAGTGGGTAAAGCGCCGGTTACTGACGGTTTGACTGCCGTGTATTATAAAAACTTACAGTTAGAAATGGTGAAACCTTTAAGGGAATTGTTTAAGACAATTCAAATGGGAGGAGGGGTACCTCCATCCTGGAAGACTGCTTTTATTTCCTTGATTCCGAAGGAAGATCAGGATGCTACCCAAGCTAAAAATTATAGGCTAATATCGCTTTTGAATACTGATTATAAGATATTTGCAAAAATCTTAGCTAATAGATTAATGAGGGTAATACAACAAGTGATTCATGGTGATCAAACTGGATTTATAAGTGGTAGAAAAATGAAGAATAATGTGAGACATATTGTAGATTTATTGGAATTTTTGGAAAGAAACAATCAGATCCCCGCAGCGTTGATCTTTTTGGATGCTGAAAAAGCCTTTGATCAATTGGATTGGCAATTTTTGATGAAAGTACTAGAGAAAATGGAATTTGGGGACAAATTTTTACAACCAATTAGGGCAATATATCAAAAGCAAACAGCCCGTATAATTGTTAATAACAGTTTGACTGAACTATGTAATATTGAAAAGGGCACAAGGCAGGGGTGTCCGTTGTCACCTCTATTATTTGTTTTAACATTGGAAATATTACTGATTAAAATACGTGACTCGGAATAAATTAGGGGAATTCAAATAAGAGATCAGGATTATAGATTGAGGGCGTTTGCAGATGACCTGGTTGTTACAGTAACTCAGCCGGATTATTCAGTTGTAGAATTGATGGAGATAATAATGCTATATGGGAAGGTTTCTGGATTTAAGATCAACATACAAAAAACTAAAATATTGTCTAAAAATAGGACAGCATCACAAAAGGCTGTTTTAGAAGAGCTAACGGGATTTGAAATAGTTAAAAAGATTAAATATTTGGGGATATATCTGTCAGCCTCAAATGTGAAGTTATATAAAAATAATGATGAAATGTTATGGGGAAAAAAAAGAATTAGATAGTTGGAAAAAATTACAATTATCTTTATTGGGAAGAATTGCAGCAGTGAAAATGAATGTTTTGCCAAAATTTTTATTTTTATTTCAAATGATACCTATACTTAAAAAGGATTTAAATTTGGAGGAATGGCAAAAAGGAATTAATAAATTTGTTTGGGCAGGGAAAAAGCCACGAGTTAAATTTAAGATAATGCAAGATACGCGTGAAAGAGGTGGTCTTAAAATGCCTAATTTTAAATTATATTATGAGGCTGCTGCTTTGTCAGCGATAAGTGACTGGTTTAATTTAACACAAGGGAGATTATTAAATCTTGAGGGTCATGATTTGTTATTTGGTTGGCATGCATATTTATTGTATGATAAGAAGGTGGATAATGTGTTTAAGATACATATTTTAAGGTATGCTCTGTTGCGAGTTTGGAAAAAGTATAGACATAAGTTAAATTATAAGATACCCATTTGGGCAATACCTAAACATGCAATAGAAAATATAAATGTGGGATTTAAACATGATGAGACTACATATAAGGAAATCTTAAGTTTAGAGAGGAATGTATGGCAATTTTGTTGTTGTTAGCTGTGAAGTCGTGTCCGACTCATCGCGACCCTATGGACAACATTCCTCCAGGCCTTCCTGTCTTCTACCATCTTCTGGAGTCCATTTAAGCTCACGCCTACTGCTTCAGTGACTCCATCCAGCCACCTCATTCTCTGTCGTCCCCTTCTTCTATTGCCCTCGATCTTTCCCAGCATTAGGCTCTTCTCCAGTGAGTCCTTCCTTCTCATTAGGTGGCCAAAGTATTTGAGTTTTAGCTTCAGGATCTGGCCTTCTAAAGAGCAGTCAGGATTGATCTCCTCTAGGACTGACCGGTTTGATCGCCTTGCAGTCCAAGGGACTCGCAGGAGTCTTCTCCAGCACCATAGTTCAAAGGCCTCAATTCTTTGGCGCTCAGCCTTTCTTATGGTCCAACTTTCACTGCCATACATTGCAACTGGGAAGACCATAGCCTTGACTATACGCACTTTTGTTGACAGGGTGATGTCTCTGCTTTTTAGTGTGCTGTCTAGATTTGCCATGGCTTTCCTTCCCAGGAGCAAGCGTCTTTTAATTTCTTGGCTACAGTCCCCATCTGCAGTGATCTTGGAGCCCAGGAAAACAAAATCTGTCACTACCTCCATTTCTTCCCCATCTATTTGCCAGGAATTGAGAGGGCCAGATGCCATGATCTTGGTTTTCTTAATGTTACGTTTCAACCCAAGTTTTGCACTCTCCTTCTTCACCCGCAACAAGAGGCTCTTTAGTTCTTCTTCACTTTCTGCCATTAGAGTGGTATCATCTGCGTATCTTAGGTTGTTGATATTTCTTCCAGCAATCTTAATTCCAACTTTTGATTCATGTAGCCCTGCCTTTCTCATGATGTGCTCTGCATATAAGTTAAATAGGCAGGGCGACAGTATACAGCCTTGCCGGACTCCTTTCCCAATTTTGAACCAATCAGTGGTTCCGTGTCCAGTTCTCACTGTTGCTTCTTGACCCGCATATAGGTTTCTCAAGAGACAAATAAGATGGTCTGGTACTCCCATCTCTTTAAGAACTTGCCACAGTTTGTTATGATCCACACAATCAAAGGCTTTAGCATAGTCAATGAAGCAGAAGTAGATGTTTTTCTGGAACTCCCTAGCTTTCTCCATGATCCAGCTCATGTTAGCAATTTGATCTCTAGTTCCTCTGCCTCTTCGAAATCCTGCCGGTACTTCTGGTAGTTCTCGATCCACATACTGCTGAAGTCTAGCTTGTAGGATTTTAAGCATGACTTTACTAGCATGAGAAATGAGTGCAATGGTGCGATAGTTTGAACATTCTTTGGCACTGCCTTTCTTTGGAATTGGAATGTAAACTGATCTTTTCCAATCCTGTGGCCACTGTTGAGTTTTCCAAATTTGCTGGCAAATTGAGTGTAGCACTTTTACTGCACTGTCTTTTAAGATTTTGAATAGCTCAACTGGAATACTGTCACCTCCACTAGCTTTGTTGTTGCTCAGCTTTTCTAAGACCCACTTCACTTCACATTCTAGGATGTCTGGCTCGAGGTCAGTGACCACCTCATTGTGATTATCTGGGACGTTAAGCTCATTCTTGTATAGTTCTTCTGTGTAATTTTGCCACCTCTTCTTAATCTCTTCTGCCTCTGTTAGGTCCCTGCCATTTTGGTCCTTTATCATGCCCATTTTTGCATGGAATGTTCCCTTCATCTCTCCAATTTTCTTGAAAAGATCTCTGGTCCTCCCTATTCTATTGTTTTCTTCTATTTCTTTGCACTGTTCATTTAAGAAGGCATTCTTATCTCTTCTAGCTATTCTCTGGAATTCTGCATTCAATTGGGCATATCTATGTTTTTCTCCCTTGCCTTTCGCTTTCCTCCTTTCCTCAGCTATTTGCAAAGCTTCCTCAGACAGCCATTTTGCTTTCTTGCATTTCTTTTTCTTTGGGATGGTTTTGGTTGCTACCTGTTGTACAATGTCGCGAACCTCTGTCCATAGTTCTTCAGGCACTCTGTCTATCAGATCTAATTCCTTAAATCTATTTGTCACCTCTACTGTATATTCAACAGGGATATGATTTAATTCATACCTGAGTGGCCTAGTGCTTTTCCCTACTTTAAGCCTAAACTTTGAAAGGAGAAGCTCATGGTCTGAGCCACAATCAGCTCCTGGTCTTGTTTTTACCGACTGTATAGAGCTTCTCCATCTTTGGCTGCAGAGCATATAGTCAATCTGATTTCTGTGTTGACCGCCTGGTGATGTCCATGTGTAGAGCCGTCTCTTGGGTTGTTGGAAAAGAGTGTTTGCTATGACCATCGTATTCTCTTGACAAAATTCTATCAGCCTGTGCCCTGCTTCATTTTGTACTCCAAGGCCAAACTTGCCTGTTATTCCAGTTATCTTTTGGCTTCCTACTTTAGCATTCCAATCCCCCATGATGATAAGGATATCATTTTTTGGTGTTACTTCTATAAGGTGCTGTAGGGCTTCATAGAACCGGTCAATTTCATCCTCTTCAGCACTGGTGGTTGGGGCATAGACTTGGACTACTGTGATATTGAATGGTTTCCCTTGGATTCGAACTGAGATCATTCTGTCATTTTGAGGATTGTATCCCAGTATTGATTTTCCTACTCTTTTATTGACTATGAAGGCTACTCCATTTCTTCTGAGGGATTCTTGCCCGCAGTAGTATACCTGATGGTCATCTGAATTAAATTCACCCATTCCTGTCCATTTAAGTTCGCTGATACCTAAGATGTCGATGTTCAGTCTTGTCATCTCTTGTTTGACCACGTCCAGCTTTCCTTGATTCATGGATCTTACATTCCAGGTTCCTATGGAGAAAAAATCTTTACAGCATCGGACTTTCCTTTCACCACCAGACACATCCACAGCTGAGCGTCCTTTCGGCTTTGGCCCAGTCGCTTCATTCTTTCTGGCGCTACTAGTACTAGCCCTCTGCTCTTCCCCAGTAGCATATTGGACGCCTTCCAACCTGAGGGGCTCATCTTCCAGCGTCATATCGTTTTGCCTTTTGGTACTGTCCATAGGGTTTTCATGGCAAAGATACTGGAGTGGGTTGCCATTTCCTTCTCCAGTGGATCACGTTTTGTCAGAACTCTCAGCTATGACCTGTCCGTCTTGGGTGGCCCTGCACGGCATAGCTCATAGCTTCATTGAATTACGCAAGCCCCTTCGCCACGACAAGGCAGTAATCCATGAAGGGGGTATGGCAATTAAAGCCATATAATATTTTAAAAGAAGAAAAGATTGTACAAACTTGGTGTCAGTATGGGCAATTACAGGCTAGATGGAAAGAGGACCAGAAAGTTGGTTTTTCGACAACTGATGAAAATTTGGTAAAACAAATTAGAGATCAAGGTCAAGCACATATAAAAAGGATATATAATGCATTGATAGAAATTGATTCAGAAACGGAACTTGTTAAAGACTGTATGATAAAGTGGGCTCAGAATTTTCAAGAAGTTATAACAATGGATACTTGGGAAAAGATCTGGGTTAGAAATGTAAAATTTACACAGGCCCAAAATTTAAGAGAGAATTTTTATAAAATGTTTTATAGGTGGCACTTAGATCCTAAAAAATTAGCAAGTATGTATCCGAACTGCCAGCCCAAATGTTGGAGGTGTGGTTGTGAGGATGCAACATATTTTCATATATGGTGGACTTGTAAAATGGTTAAAGCTTTTTGGATTAAAATTTGGTGGAATATGCAAAAGATATTTAAGAAAAGGATAAGGTTTTCTCCGCAATTGTTTTTATTGGGTATTATTACAGATACTACTGTTATAGATACTAAGTTGATGTTTAATTTAATTACGGCAGCGAGACTTTTAGTAGCGCAATATTGGAAGAAGGAAGAACTGCCGACTATAGAAGAATGGACTTTAAAAGTTTCTAACTTGGCGGAAATGGCAAAGATTTCAGCGTATTTGAAAGACCAATCGCAACAGAGATACATTGTGGAATGGAGGAGATGGATTGAATATATTCAGAATAAATATGGGACTAAAAAGTTTCATTTAGCATTTGAATAAGTAGTGGATCTATATGATGTATAACTAGTTAGTAGTTATTTTATTAATATTTTGACGATGGAGAGTTAAAGTGCGACAGAACTTAATGTCTTATTGTTGTTAGCATATTTTAATTATGCTTGTTTGTATTTTTATACCCTGTATTCAGCTCTGGGAAGTCGGGGAGGGGGGAGGGGAGGGAGGGGTTGGGAAGAGGGGAGGGGGAGGAGGGGGGTTGTATTTAAAAATGTATTGTAAAACTTTTCAATTAAAAAAACAATTCAATTTTTAAAAATAATTAAAACCTTATTTTAATATTTGTCATTCATTTTTCATTTTGTTCCTCCTTTGGCATCCTAGCTTTAATGATTCTATTCCACTACTTCTTCGATCCTGTCCCAGGATGAATTGTCCCATGGCGAGTTGGCCTTGGTAAGTTGTCATAGACCACCCCCAGAGAAGGCTACTATCCACCGTACTAAAGACCTGGGGGGGAGGCTAGATCCCAAAAGTGTTCCTATATCCTTCCTAATTTTCTTTGGCAAAATGTGTAAACCACTTCTCACAAGTGTGACAATGAAAGTGTGAGTCTCCAGGCACTGCACTCTTTCTAGGGATCATGCATTCAAGTAAGTAAAAAAAAACGTAATTTTAGTAAAAGGGGGAACCGGAAAGGGCTGCATGAGACATTTGTGCTGTTTCCTCCACAGAAAACTGGCTGTAAGGTATCAATATGACCCCATTTCACTTTCCAAGTCATCTCCTGGTCACCCCCACCCCCATTTCTTTTTGCTTGTAGACTTCATATCTCCCAGGCACCATTTCTCAGAAGAGATGTGAGACTGCAATCTCTCCTTGGCCAGGGACAAGACAGAGAGAGGGAGGGGACAAATGCTAATTAAAATTTATAAATTTAATGCGGTGTGTGGGGAGGTGCTCTGCACTGTCCACACAAACACACACACACACACACACACACACACACACAAATGGCTTCTATTCTGTAAATCTGCTTATTTAAATCTGTAACATAATCTATTGCTATATCTTTGTACATGTGCACAAGCTTTGGATACGTGGAGAAGACATGTATAATAATTGGGTGCCTTTACAAAATCACTTTCAGACTGGCAGCAAGAAAAAGAAAAGATGAGCCAGCCTTGTTTATGATAACAGCTCCTCAAACGGAGAGCCCAGCTGACAATGCCCTTCTTGTGGCTGGCATGAAGGGTTGCCACCCTTGTGGAAAATGGGGTTGCCAGAGGAGCTCAAAGAATGGCTGTGTCCTGCAGGGGTGGATGTGTCTTGGAGACCCTGTCCAGGGCCTTCAAGGACTATTGTGTGAAGGAGTGGAAGACAGGTGACCCCTTTCACTAAGAGGGCACCTATTATGTCGTGGGCTCTGATGAGCAGGAACGAGAGCACGCAGATGAGTACAGAAAAACTCATACTTTATTTAAGCAGAAACTGTACTGAGAGATTGGAGTCACCCTGCCTCAATATATAGCCAGGCCCTATGGTATTAACCAATCGGATTGAAGCCATGTTTGCCACCCAAAGTTGACCAATTGCAGGACCGGAGATGTCCTGTCTGAGTTGCTGAAGAACTAACGGTTCGCACGTGGTGATATTCCAAAAACCCAGTACATAACAGCACCCTTCTTTTATTTAGTTATTGTTCTACTCATTTGTTTTGATGGATGCAGAAAACACGATAATTTCCAATGTTATTCTTCTGGTCTTCTTCTCTTCCACCTTCAGGGATCTGTGTTGGAAGCTGAATGATTCCCTCAAGGCCAGCAAGTTCTCCTGTTCACCATGAAGTGGGGCTACCAGGAGTCAGTCTGTGGTTGTTGGTTTGCTGCAACTGTTAATTGCCTGGACCTCCTTTGAGCCTGTTGGAGTCAAGGTGGCCATCCTCAGAGAGCTGGGTGTGATAGCCAAATAATTAAGCCCTGGACATTTCATCTCATTAGACATTGGAGAAACTTTACACACTTTTAATGGGACCCCTGGGCTCTTCATGCAAAAACAGCTGCAGGGGCTTAGCCTGGTCACCAAGGAACCTCTCCAAGTCTAAGGGAGACATTAAGAAGTGGTTGCCACTTCTCCCTCTTCTCCTTCTAACAATTGGGGTGGGGTGGGGGTAACACAGAGGCAGCTGCAAATGCCAGCACATCATCTGGACTTCCCTGGTGTTGCTGCTGCCACATCTTCAAAGCCTTCCTGTGGTCTGTGTCTAAACCTGAGTCCACCCAAAGACCCAAAGCTGGAAAGGTTAGGAGACTTATGAATACATAAATGTAACATTTTCCTGGAAGAAGGAGCTATCTTCTTTATTATTATGGATTGATAGGAGCCATGAGGCCTCACTCGTCCCTTCCCAGCAACTGCTAGTATGGAGCTACTGCTGCTTGGAATTCAGGAGCTAGGAAAAAGCCTTAATACAGCAGCCTTTGAAGTCCTGATTCACCACCCCAGATCCCCTTTCATTACCCACCTCCAAATGGCTGCTGTTCCCACAATTGCTGATCGTCAGTTCCACCCCTGATGTCTCCAGACGATATCAATTGAGGCAGATAAATATTGAAAACCTTGTTCCAGGGCACATTTTTTCCAAGCTAAAGCAGAGACTGGCATCACTGCTACCTTCATGGGGAATTTAATTTGGTTTTTTATGTTTCCTTTCAAGGGAAAGGAAGGAAGTAGCTGGGGGTGGCACATTGAAACCTCTTTGGTTTGGGCATAGTGTATTGTGTGCATTCTACCATGTTTATTATTTGTTCAATAAGCCATGACTAAACAATGGCTTAACATGATGCAAGAACTCAACTAATGATGCAAGTATTGTCATTCTGGTTTATGTGCAGGAGCTGCAAGGTCTCATATCAAGTAGAGATGACTAAAGAGACTTTGATAACTCTGAATTAAGAGGGATTGATTTATGTTGCAATTGATCCACTCATGATAGTGGGTGATCATCAGGCAAATCCTCCTTCAATAAACAGGTGCTTGGTGTTCCTACTGGCAACTCTTTTGGCACTAGACAGGAATGCAGGGACAATAAACAAATAAGGTACATGGGCACCAACAACAAGGCTCTTGAGGGACTCCTTCTTTAGGACAGGACAACCAGCAGAGGTGGTTTGCCAACATGTCCTTCCCTGTTGTGATGTGAAAATGGGGCAAAGGAGGGGGACAGGTACTCTCAACTCCCATGCATTTGTCATAAGATCCAAGAGTTGCACCACCAGGCCCCATAGATAAACCAGAGAAGGGTGGCACTCCAGATGCCCCATGTGCTCTGGAGAGCCAGTCAATCAACTAGACATCTTGATAGTAGATAAAGACCAGAAGACAGTGGTGGTGATAAATGTAGAGGTGTCAAGTGACATTAGAGAAACTAGTGAAGTATCAAGGCTGAGAAAGGAACTGGAGAGGATATGGTCGCAGTGGTGGTAGGAACACTTGGGTTGTGACCCCTGTGCTGGGATAATGGCTCCAAGTGGTCCAAGGAATGACATAAGAAGTCTCTATCCCAAAGACTGCAGTGCTGGGAACAGCTATGATTCTGAGCAGAACCCTCAAACTCCCAGGCTTCTGGTAGAAGTCCTGAGATTTAGGAGGATCCAGACCACCCATAAGGATAAGAAGGGAATTTTTTCATAACATATATTTAATTTTTAATTTGTATATTGTTTATATCTTCTAACTTTTCAGATTTTTAATAATAATAATAATAATAATAATAATAATAATAATAATAATAATAATAATAATAATAATAATAATAATAATAATAATAATAAGAAGAAGAAGAAGAAGAAGAAGAAGAAGAAGAAGAAGAAGAAGAAGAAGAAGAAGAAGAAGAAGAAGAAGAAGTTGGAAAGGACCTTGGAGGTCATCTAGTCCAACCCCCTGCTCAGGCAGGAAACCCTATACCATTTCAGACAAATGGCTGTCCAGTCTCTTCTTAAAAACTTCCAGTGTTGGAGCATTCACTGCTTCTGGAGGTAGGTTGTTCCACTGGTTAATTGTTCTAACTGTCAGGAAATTTCTCCTTAGTTCTAGGTTGTGTCTCTCCTTGATTAGTTTCCATCCATTGCTTCTTGTCCCACCTTTGGGCGCTTTGGAGAATAGCTTGACTTCCTCCTCTTTGTGGCAGCCCCTGAGATATTGGAACACTGCTATCATGTCCCCCCTCATCCTTCTCTTCATTAAACTACACATACCCAGTTCCAGCAGCCGTTCCTTATATGTTTTAGCCTCCAGTCCCCTAATCATCTTTGTTGCTCTTCTCTGTACTCTTTCTAGAGTCTCAACATCTTTTTTACATCATGGTGACCAAAACGGGATGCAGTATTCCAAGTGTGGCCTTACCAAGGCATTGTAAAGTGGTATTAATACTTCACGTGATCTTGATTCTATTCCTGTGTTAATGCAGCCTAGCACTGCGTTGTCTTTTTTAGCAGCTGCAGCAAACTGCTGGCTCATATTTAAGTGATTGTCCACTAGGACTCCGAGATCCCTCTCACAGTTACTACTATTGAGCAAGGTACCCCCTATACCACAGGTGTGCAACCCGCGGCTCCGGAGCCGCATGCGGCTCTTTCAGCCGTCTCCTGGAGCTCCCAGTCCTCTGCCATGTGCAGTCCCCCAAAAAAAAGTGGGACTAAAAAAGTTCAACCAATCAATTCAAATATGCAGGGTAGGTGCATATCTCGCCTTGGCTCCACTCTTCAGTCAAACCCTGTTTTGCGCATGCGCGTATGTACATGTATGCGCACACATTTTTTGCGGCTCCCAGTTTTTCCTTTTGTGAGGGAACCGGTTTCGAGTGGCTCTTTCACTGTTTCAGGTTGCTGACCCCTGCCCTATACTATACCGTACATTTGGTTTTTCTTGCCTAAATGTAGAACCTTACTTTTTTCACCATTGAATTTCATTTTGTTAGATAGCGCCCAGTGTTCAAGTCTCTCCAGATCCTCCTGTATCTTAAGCCTATCTTCTGGAGTGTTGGCTATTCCTGCCAACTTGTTGTCGTCTGCAAATTTGATGAATTCCCCATTTATCCCTTCGTCCAAATCATTGATGAAGATGTTGAAGATCACTGGGCCCAGAACATAGCCCTGAGGCACCCCACTACATACTTCCCTCCATGTAGATGCAGTTCCATTGAGGACCACACACTGAGTACAGCTGGTCAGCCAGCTACGAATGATGCTGTCTAACCCACATTTTTCTACCTTATCACTAGAAGGTTGTGATCTACTTTATCAAATGCCTTAGTGAAGTCCAAGTAAATTATATCCACAGCATTCCTCTGATCCACTAATTTTGTCACTTGGTGAAAGAATGCAATAAGATTTGTCTGGCATGATGTGTTTTTGACAAACCCATGTTGGCTTTTAGTAATGACTTTGTTTGCCTCTAGGTGCTCGCTGATTCATTGTTTTCTTTTCCAGAATCTTCCCAGGTATTGAGGTCAGGCTGATAGGGCTGTAATTTACTGGATCCATTTTTTCCCTTTTTTGAAGATGGGAATTACATCAGCTCTTTTCCAATCCTCTGGTAGTTCCCCAGTGCTCCAGGATCTTTGAAAAATATAGTTTAGTGGTTCCGAGATCACATCTGCCAGTTCCTTGAGAACCCTGGGGTGTAATCCATCTGGTCCTGGTGATTTGAACTCGTCTAGACTGGACAGGTGCTCACTTATCATTTTCTTGCCTATCTTAACCTATCTTTAGATTTCTTTTAACTCTTGCTTTTAATGACTCTATCCCATGTTATTCATATTCATATGATTTGATTGTTTGAAAAGTCAGAATATGGGTAAACAGTGCAGTTAGAGGCATGTTATTTAATAAGAACCTCTCACATCCATTGCAAGGCTAGTGGGTGTAAATAACAGAGGATTACTCAAGCAATCTGTTAATGATGTGAATTGAATGCAGAGGGCCCCTGGGCTTGTGGAAGTAATCTCCGAACATTACAAACTCAGTATCAGTTCTGTTCTTAGAATGTTATTTTGTTATTATAACTCACACCATGTTTGTCAACCTTCAGACCAGTGTACGGGAATTCTTGTGTTAGTCAATGCAAGTAGTGGAAAGCAATCCATGGTTTAAATAGAGCCTAGTGCCTGCATAGCTATCCATTTAAGTGAAACGAAGTTTGCTTGCTTACAACTTGTCATAGTTCTGTGAAGCTCAGATTACCTTCAGGGACTGGGGTGATAATCAAGGTTCACTTTATTGGAAAAGCAAAAGAGAAAGGGCCAAATTGAATTTCAGACTATTAAAGTGATTCCTCTGGCCCTACTGAAGAAATTAACCTCTAACAGGACACTGTGCGGTATGGTGGGTACATTTCAATTATTTCAGAATAACCATTTTAGAAGAGAACTATGAAACATGTATATATACTATACATCAGACATGTCAAACACAAGGCCCGGGGCCGGATCTGGCCCGCGAAGTGGTTTCATGCGGCCCGCGAAGCCATCCTGGAAACAGTGAGGGAACGGCCCCCACTGCCTTGGCCCTGGCCCAGAGACCCTCCTCCTGCCAGAGACCCTCAGATCTGTCCCACTCCTGCCCAGGCCCCCATAGGCACCCTTGATGCATAGGCCATATGCACTCTAGCCACGCCCACCCAGTAGGCCATGGCCACCCTGGCCATACCCACCTGGCCCCTTGAGGGCAACCACAATGCTGTTGCGGCCCTCAATGAAATTGAGTTTGACACCCCTGATATAGAGGCAGAGGAGAGAAACGGGAAAATATGTTGTTTCTAAGTAAATGGAAGAGCACTTCCAAAGAGAAATGTAACTACATATTTCAAAATAATTAACCAAAAATAGGGCCAGTTCACATAGGCATCCATTACAAATCACAGTGACAATTGTTGTGATATTGTGCAAATGATGCAATTTACATCAGTTGCATTATGTCAATAAAATGATATAAATTACAGAGTGCATGTCATTTGAGCGATGAGGTAATAATGCACCAAACATAATTTGAACCCTTGGTCCTCCCATGGACAACCAAGGAGCTGTACCACATACATTACACAACAAAGCCCTGCTGGATCAGAACAATGGGCATTTTGGACAGTGGAAGGTGCTCTCTCTCTCTCTCTCTCTCTCCCTCCCTCCCTCTTTCCCTCTTTCCCCACTGACACAATTTAACAGCATATCCTTATTAACTAAAAGGTAAACCAGATATTGCACTTCACAGTCTAGAATGTTGTGCCAAGAAACTGTTCTTATTCATATGAAATTTTTCAGAAATAAGTATTTAATATTTATATGACAGCCCACTTTCTGGGCAATCCATGAGGTATTACATGAGATATTATTGGAATATTAAGGCCCATTTTGTCAAAAATTCTGTGTCACCTAACGACCAGCCAAATGATGCAGGAAGCTCATAAGCATAATAGAGGAATTTCATCCAGGGTTGCCCACAGAATTGACATTATATGGCAACCTGCCTGTAATTTAGGAGGTAATATATGACCATCAAAATTAGTAACTAACATAAATTTATCTAATTTTCTTTTAAAAACTTCTAAGCAAAAATGTGACTGTTTTCAAAGTATTCCCTTGAGGCAAAGGAGTCCTTGCGGATTTTACTCCACTAGTCATCGCCGACTATAGGAAGCAGCGCTCATCTCTGTTTTAAGGTCATTGAACCAGTACCTCTGAAGACATTTCAGCGATCGTTTGGCCAGCATGATGTCACAGAGCACTGTTACCTTCCCACCAAAGTGGTACCTATTTATCTACTCACATTTGTATGCTTTCGAACTGCTAGGTTAGCAGGAGCTGGGTCAAGGATGGGAACTCATCCTGTCACGTGATGCTTGGGTCTCAAACCTAGGCTGCCAGCTTTCCAGCTGACAAGCCCAGCGTCTTAACCACTGAGCCACCCATCCCTTGAGGCATGGTGACTGTCTTCCACTATATATTTATTTTAGGGAATTACAGTTAGGGTTGAATAATCCTTTAGATTCAGTCTCCAAAAGGTGCTTATAGAAGCGTGAGCATAGTAACTGTCTGTAGCTTTTGCTAGAACCGCGTGATTGCTATGAAACATTGGAAAACTGAAGCCAAATCACTGAAGATCCTTCATTACAATATTAGTAGTTTTATTTTCAATCCTTAGGATTCCTAGCATGGAACTCATAATTTTAAACAAGCAACACATTGGCTTGACACTTTTATTGTATCAGGACTCATAGGAGGAAGATGGTGTGCAGGGAGGATTTTGTGCTCTTCCCAGATTGAAGCAGCAGCTGGGAGGGGACCATCACTGGAGGAAGTGGCTACACTCAGCACTCTGCTTTTGGGAAAGGAGCTCCTTTAATCCCATCCTTAATTCAAAGGGGTTGACTCTACAGGACTTTTCTCCGTTATATCTTCACAACAACCCTGTGAGATCCCGGTCCTGCCTCCCGATTGGATGATTTGATCCGTACTGGCTCGCCTGCTTCACTGTGAAGATTCGAAAGCCTGTTCAAGAGTTGGATTGGCTAGCCGTCTCAAACGAGGGGCGGGGCTCAAAGCGTGGCGCGAAATGCGAATGTAACGGAAGGGAAGGAGGCAGGAGCTCGTCCATGGACCCGCCGCCACCACCGCCGCCCGCTCCTCTCCAGCTCCCACCTCACAGGCACCATGCGGCCGACGGCTGGCACCGGTTCCAGGAGAACCCCTTCGACTCCTCGCCGTCGCGGTCGATCTGGAGGATCTCCACGCAGGAGCCAAGCCTCTCCCCGTCGCTCTGGACCGAGCAGCCCCCCACAAGAAGCACCAGCAGGGCATTCTTCGACGGCTGGCACCGGTTCCAGGAGAACCCCTTCGACTCCTCTCCGTCGCGGTCGAGGTGGAGGAACTGCACGCAGGACCAAAGCCACTCCCCGTCGCTCTGGACCGAGCCGCCCCTCACAAGAAGCACCAGCAGGGCATTCTTCGCCGGCTGGCACCGGTTCCAGGGGAACCCCTTCGACTCCTCTCCGTCGCGGTCGAGCTGGAGGATCTCCACGCAGGAGCCAAGCCTCTCCCCGTCGCTCTGGACCGAGCAGCCCCCCACAAGAAGCACCAGCAGGGCAGCGGAGAAGGCGGAGATACCGGCCCGGCTTCCGAGCTTTGCAGGAGATCAGAAAGTATCAAAAAAGTACTGATCTACTTATTCCCAAGCTACCCTTTGCTCGTCTGGTGCGGGAGATCTGCCTGGAATATACCCGCGGGGTTGACGTGATGTGGCAGTCCATGGCACTTCTTGCCTTGCAGGAGGCAGCTGAAGCCTTTTTGGTGCATCTTATGGAAGATGGCTACCTGTGTACCTTCCATGCCAAGCGGTCCACTCTCCATCCCAGGGACATCCAGTTAGCTCGACGGATCCGTGGCATCGAACAGGGTTTGGGCTAGCTCCGTTCCCCTGTCTTTCCTGTCTGAAGAGGTACCTTAAGTGAGGCCCCAAAGCTGCAGGGGAGCAACCTGCAACTGCTTTGGAGGAGGAGACCACCAAATTTACACGCCTATTCCATGGATTGTGTGTCTCAGCCTGGCCCCTTCCTCTTGCTAGAATTTCCAAAGAGGTTGACCTCTTCCCAGGAAGGACAAGTGTCATACAGTAACCCATGTTTAAAGCTCTTCTGCCGTCTCTGCTTCGAACACAGCCTTGTGCCAACGACGGAGACTGAAAAATTGCTTCCTGTTTAAAATTTGCCCTGTATTTTTCCACATCAGTGTTTAAAATAAAAATCTTATTGTATCAGCATATTTATACACTGTAACACCGACAACTTTTTTTAGGTGATTTCTATTTATAATATCTTCTAGTGTCACCTAATTATTGTGCCAAACTTCTAGTGTCACCTAATTATTGTGCCAAACTTAAGAACTTAAGCAAACAAGCTATTTCATTTCAACCGCAGCTAAGATTAGGGTTTTAATCCAATTTACACAACTTTGCATTTGTTTACATTGAACTGTATTCCCTATTACAAAATTCATTCCTTTAGCCAGGAAATGCCATTAAGGTGCTCTTTACAATCCTTTTTTATTTTTATAAACCTAAAAAACTTATTATCGTTACCTCTGGTTGCATGATAGATTGCTGTACAATTTACTGTGGTTTTGTTTTTATAATATTTGGAGGTTTTCCAGTAGTTAAATGTTTCTAGACAGTTTATAAATTAAAGCATATTTTAAAAAAACCCAAGAAAATAGCACAAGTTCTTTTGTCTATGAAAATGAAGAGGTCTTCACACAGCACCTACAAGGCCATAATGGAAGTGTCAGATGAACATCACTGGAGAGGCTTTCCACAAACAAGATGCCACTCATGAAAAGATCCTCTTCTCTGATTGGCTCCCTTGCCTCATTTGGTAGAGAAGAGCCACAAGTGAGGCCACCATGATGATCCAGAGAAGCAAATGTGGAGGGATCATTTAGGTAACTTAGTCAAGATTTAGAGTTACAGACTAATTAGGGGGGGAAAATGGAAGCCCAGAAGCAGACTGTCGGACATGAAGATCATTAATTGTTCTAGTGATGGTAAGGAATCTGTAAGTAATCCCAAATCGTACACCTGATCCTGCAAGGGCAGTTCAGCATTCTCCTCGGCAATGAGAGATTCAGTTCTACTTGTTCCTCCAGCCATGCTAAGATTACACTGTTTTACCCCGTGTAAAACAGATAGTTAAAAATAAATGAGAGGGTCTTTGTTGTGATCCAGTCTGGTATTCAACATCAACCAAAGGCAAAGTGATAAAAAAGCCAGGAATGGTTGAAAAGAACCAAAACAAAAACAAGTGTATGAGGTCAGATGCCTCTTCTTTTCAATCTACTTCATAACTACTACTGCCTACAATCAAAGCAATAGAAGTGCCTTCTGGGTTAAGAATGAAGAATATAACAAACCACTCAGTGGTGGGATTCAAATATGTGAACAACCGGTTCTCTGTGGATGCTGCTTCCGGAAGTCCATTCTGGGCCTGGGCAACAAAAAATTAGCTATCGGTTCTGCCAAAGTGGTGCGAACTGGCTGAAATCACTATTAAGAAGCTTTGCTCTTTATTCCAATGGTTAGAGATGCAAGGCTCAAATTACACATGAAGCAGGCTTCCTACTAGTCACCCGCAAAACATAGAATGCCCTCCAATGAGAGGTTTCATGTAGCTGCTTTGTAAGGGTAACCAAACCCCATTGGAGATTCTTTTGTGCTGAATTGAATATTTTATATCAAATGCAATTATATTTTATCTTGTAAGCCACATACTGTTTTGAAAGTCTGCATATATAGTAAAATTCAATAAATAAAAGCCAGAGCTGACTGAAACCGCTACGTCGAAAGGGATCAAATAAATACTTCAGCAAAGCCCATATACAAGGTGTAGGAGACATAATAAGACTTCAGTTCCTTCCCTAAAAGCCTGGAAGTGGCTTTAAAAAAAACACCAAAGAACTATTACCTGGTAGAAATCACAAAACCTTTAAGGTCTCTGTCATGTGAGTCTGGAGGATGAGTGAGTTTGGGGGATTTGATGTGGACTTACCTTATGCATTCGACTGATTCTGGCCTAGATTTCAGATCCTGGTGTTTAGCAGCCACTCCAAAATGAATGGGAAACAATCCTCCAAGAATAATATCTCCTTTCTTCTGTGCCTTTTGATTTGGTCCATAGGCAGAACTATTCCAAGTAAATGCAAAGAGGATCAAACATAAACTATAAAAAGTCATCGTTCCTCCTTCATACAAAAGGAATTATGTTGCAAATTTCAGACCAGGTACCTAAGAAGCAACATAAGTCTAATAAAATTTAACATATTTTTTCTGTTTGAAACACCGTACACTATGGCTGTGATGGGCAGGCTTGAAGTCCAATAAACCACAGGACAATAATGATAGCTCTGATGTCTCTTCAGTGGACTTCTCCATTGCAATTTATCTGATCCAGCAATTCCTTGCTTCTTCAGTATCACTAGCAGATCATGTAGAAGTCATCTTCAAGAATTCCTAAAACAATATTGAAATGTAAAAAATTCATGTATACAAAAAATCCATAGAATCAATCCCTCCCAAATAGCAGCTGCTCCAGGAATACAAAAGACACATGTAGCTTGAAAATTTACATGGTGTCTTCTTTCTTGCTGTTAGTAAAACGTCAAAATTGCTGTAATAAAGTTCATGGCATATATTTGCACAAATACATCTGAAGACACCTTCAAATCACGAAGTCACAAATCGCATCCTTGTTCTAAAGCTGTTTTAAGTTTTTTTTCTTATAATTATTTTATAAAACATCACATTTGCTTTATATATAGAAATAACCATAAATGACCAACATATTGGTCTTTTTACATTTACCTATAGCAAACAAATAAATTCAGGCATGATACCCCTAAAAATGGTGTCTTAGTTTCAGTATCTATTTTCCCCAAGTGAAAAACAAGCTAAAATACTCCCTGTTTAAAAATAATCAATGATAAATTCCAAATGTGCCTCAAGTTCAAGGAAGATAGTCATTTAGATAAATTATAGCCATTTAAAGAAACTGAGTGATGAATTGTGAACTTATTATAGGACAGTGAGTTTATATAAAGAAATCCATACCAAAATACACAAAGAAAAATAGGTTTTAACACCCACATAGATCCATAACTAATTGCATATTTCATGTTTGACAAAGAAGCTTCCTCTATGCTATATAAAACAGTAACTGGATGGATTTTTCCCCTCCATTTACTACCATTAGGGGGAAGAGTAGTAAATTAATATTTATATTGAAAAGGGAAGGAAGGAAGGAAGGAAGGAAGGAAGGAAGGAAGGAAGGAAGGAAGGAAGGAAGGAAGGAAGGAAGGAAGTCCCCTACAGAAGTTTTTACTCAATATAAACTCAAATGCATAACTTTCCATTCCTTGCAATTCCAATATATTTTTCAGTTTAATTTCTCATCCCCACATTATGCAAAATTAAATGAAGGAATACAAATGCAAAACATAAGTTATTCTAAAATGTTACTCCTATCTTGTGTTTCCAACTCACACAAACCATCATGTTAGCACTTAGTATTTGTATGTTGGATGAAGTGGTACAGGAAAAAATGGTAGAACCATAGTCAGACAGATTTCTGAATATTTTAAATAGCTCAGACAACAAAGGTGGAAAACTGATTCCTTGGGTTTCCTTGATCTGAAGGACAAATCATCCTCATTCTCCCATTGTCAGATCTGGCAATCACACAAAAGAAGAAAATAGGAATAAGGCCAACCCCAACAAGAGTCTATTGTCTCCATACCTTTAACCGGTCTCCAAAAATCTGAGATAAGGGGGAAAAGAAGAAAATTGAGGGTACCAATGGTTCCTTCACTTATAAACATTACTTATTACCTACATTAGTCATATAAAAGGACTGCATCTCCTGCTTTTAGCAGAATACCTGTCTTTAAGCCTCACCAAAGGGTGCGCTCTTTCTGTAACTTCAGGGGGGGGGGAAATCCACTGAGATAACGAATTATAGAAGACAGCACAAATGAAGCGACTAAGAAGTAACTAAGTGGCAGCTAATGAGTCTGGAATAGTTCCTTTGCCAAGTGCAGAAATAGGGAATGCATGTGCCCCCAATGTTTTTTTGTACCACCCACTCCATCAGAAAGACCAAACTCAATAGTAATGCATCTCAGATGCCAAGATATGCTTTAAACATACACTAGGAATGAGTTTGTACCGGGGGGGGGGGGAGACTTGTGGCGACCCAATAATACTATATGTCCCCCATAACACTCCAAGGTAGGTCTATGAAGAAAGTCTTCTGCCTAAATGTAGAAAACTATGCAACATGGGGCTATAATAATCTAACCTTATTGCAGCCTGTACAAGTCATTATGATGAATAAGTAATATGTGGTTTCCCTGGCATACTCCCTAAAGGATGATAATAATTTCAGTCCTATTAATCCAGTAGTCTGATTTTTTCATGGCATACGTAACCTAGTCAGCCACTATCCCAGTGAAATCCCTTTACCTCATGTTCTGTCAACACACAATCACCGTACCTGGGTCAGAAGTCAGCAGTTTAAAAATTACTGCCATCTCCTTTACTTTCTTTAAAAGGTGCATGGCATCCCACCAAAGGAAACACAATATGCCACAACATCACCAAGCCTTTCTCCATTGGTCATATAGGTAGAATAGTCATGGCTAGACAATTGTGGCTGACCTGTATTTCGGTTCTGTGCTTTCAAGCCTTGGCACTGAGTTCAGACATGGAGATCTCTGCTTTTCAGCCACATTTTTTCCCTCCCGTTCTTTTACATGGAGACTCATGTAAAGTGACTGACTGAGGTCAACTGCGTAAGTTTAGCTGTTCCTCCAACCCATTTGACTGGGTGGAATTAGTTCAACCCATGCATGACCAGGCTCTCTTTGGGGTTAAATTTAACCCACTGGCTTAGACGACTCAATCGACTGACCTTTATTTTTGTTTCGGTAAACCCACAACAGCTTGCTGATCCAGTTAGGTGTGTTGTGGGAATAATTTGAAGACTGATTTTGGTAAGTATATTTAAAAAAAAAAAAACCAAGCAAGCTTGAAAGGAAGGGAAATATCTACTCTGCTACATCTCTGTGAAGGTGATCTTTCTGCCCAGGTTGGAATGTACAAACACCTGGAGTCACCCTCCAGTAAGCAGCATCAGCAGCTCAGCTCCCTGCCAGGTCCACCACAGTACACGTTCCATCTCCAGGACAACGGTGTGACTTTTGGAGGCTCTATGCCTCATTTAATTCTGCTATTGGCCTAATTGGGTTGGAAAAATGCAGGGGCAGGACTGTGATTAAACACTAGCTTCGTGGTGCTTATTTATGCCATTGGAAAGAGAAGAGTTTAGGGGCTGTTTTTTTTTTTTTTAGTTTTAAGCATGCGCTTAAGAGTGTTTCTTCAAAGACTGGCGCTATCTGCAATGTTATGAATGTTATCACCTCAAATACAAATGGAAGGTGCAGAACTCACACAGAATCTTTGCAAAGTTTTATGGGTGATTCTTATCATGAAATGTTTAATTACTCTCATTCAACTCAGCGTTTTTTGTTTTCACTTCTTGGAATCAATTGTAGCTATTCTGGAAATAACTTTGTTTGATAGGGAGAAATGTTACACAGGGAAATCTAAGCAATGAATTTTGCCATTAGTTCCACACAAACACTACTTTCGCCTCTAGCCAGTCTCCCGCTCTAAGAATGACCTACTTCACAGGATTGCTTAAAGAAACATAATAAAATGGGATATTGGATGTTATAATAGAGAAGGCCAGTTCTTCCTGCTATAATGTCCTACATTCTACAAATGCATCAAAATAATATATTCCAGAAACAGAGTACTACTAAAAGCAAGTTTTTGAAAGAGCCATTATTACATACACCTCCATACTTTTAAATTACTTGCTAGATTTATGGATTTAAAGATTAAAGGTTTTGTCAGTTGCAAGACCAATCCATTAAAGCAGTGTTAATCAGTATACAGTTTTGGCTATAAAACAGTCCTACACAAGAAACAACCATTATTTGACAACTAGTTAGTTCTTTCCTACTAACTATGAATGGGGTTTCTTGAAGGTATCTAGATTTTCTAGGCAGATATAATTCAATTTCTCCAATCAATCAGTCACATATTTAAATGACTGACAAATAATAGTCTTTAGATGGTGATAAAATATCAAACAAATTAGTTAAACTTGCTGTAAACAATTATTAGGAAGACATTAATCTTCACAATAGAGCCATGGTGGTGCAGTAGTTAGAATGCAGTATTGCACATTAATTCTGCCAACTGCCAGCAGTTTGGTCCTGACTGGCTCAGGCTTGATTCAGCCTTCCATCCTTCCAAGGTCAGTAAAATGAGGACCCAGATTGTTGGAGGCAATATGTCGACCCTGTAAACTGCACAGAGAGTGCTGTAATGGACTGTGAAGCAGTATAAGTGCTATTGCTGTTAATCTGGCAAAATGCAAGCAAATATTTTAAGAATGCTTCTATTAATATTTTACCTGGTTCTTCATGGTGTTATTTTCCCTTTTATCTTAAAATGTAGAGTTGGAATTGCCATCTCCCCACATTCACCCTACCCAAACAAATCTTAAAAATTAGGGAATCCACTTTAGTTAGTTCCTCCATCAAGTTTAAGATAAATGTCTTATTTATAATATGTTTATATTTAACTGTGTGGTAGCAATTTACCCCATACAATCAGCCATCGTAAAAAATCATGGAATAGTAAGAGTGACTCCCATGTTATGTTCCTGGTTCACATTCAAGATTTCATGCTAGTGAAAGCATTTTGGTGACAGCCTAAATGAAAGGACTGATTGTGCACATGACCAAAAAAGGTAGTACCTTAGCCGTTGACTTGAAGGGGTTTGTCCTATCATGAAGCCGTACAGTTTGTCAACAGAACTGTATATTCCTTCTCTGTATGAGCAAGAGAGATCTCTTTGCCAGCATGAGTCATATTTAGGGCATCAGTTCCTACAACACATTTACCAAGGAGAAGGCTGCACTTGAGTTTCGTTGCACCCCTATAATAGCCTCTGAAGCTGCATAAGTATTGCCCTTTCCCTCTTACTTTAAATAGCTTTTTTTTACTGGCTATTAGGAATGAAAGTACCCTTTCCTTCCAGTCCTTAAATGTCCTTAAGGAAGTCTAACAGGTCAGTGTTGGATTATGAAATAGGGTTGCCTACGTTGCTTAAAAAAATGTTCCCCTCTCCTTGGATATGATGTATGTTGATGTAGTACAGGGACACAAATGAGAAATGGAACCAAAATAGAGATTGCAGGCAGCAGCAGGCAAAATTTTTAGCTCTCATTGTGAAGTCAACAATCAGTTAACAAAAAAGGAGGAACAGAAATCAGCAAAGAGAAGAATCCAAACAAATTGATTGGGGAAAAAGAAGGAAAATTTGCTAAGCGTGAAGTTACATCATTTAAAAATCAGAAAGGTATGGAACATTGTTTCAATAATTGTTTCAGAGAAGTAAAAAATGCAAAATACAGAATAACAGAATTGGAAGGGACCTTGGAGAGGGAAAAAAAATAGAAGAGGAAACAGGTAGAAGGAATAACTTTTACTTTACTTGTAATAACTTACTCTGGAACTATCTACTGCTTTCTGAAGTGCAAATGAAATAAATGATTACATGGAAAAATAAAAATTTAGCAAGGTAATCAGCTAGCCAAAGAAGAGTTAGCTATAAGCCGATTTGCACACAGTGTGCTGTACAGCTGGTGAAATAGATCTGTCAACACACATATTACTGTGTCAGCCCGAGAGCAGTGTAGTATCCTTGACCCTGAAGGTCACTTTTACCATGCCAATTTTCTTTGTATGGAAAGAAAATGCAAAAGAGCAAATCTTAAAATACCTGCTTAGAAATCAGAAAACAAGAGAAATTATGTACATCACAAAAGAAGGAAAAAGTTGTGCTGGTTTACCAGCTCAGAATAAGCAGTGTTTGTGCTTTTTGTTAATACCAGCTGTAATTAGGTATTTCTTCATAATGTTGGGTCTTTAAATGAAGCATTCAAAGAGTTCTAAGTAATGGTTAGCGATCTTTTTATAATATAATTTTATTGAAATTAGTGTATAAAATACAAATGAAGCTAAAAGAGTGGGGAAATTGGAATGGGGAAAAGGGGAAAGAGAGATGTGTAGGCTAAAGGGGAAAGAAAGAAAAAAGCACGAACTTCTGATTCTTTTCAGTGCAGTAGAATGAACGTAATAATGTTACAGCCTCAACTTTTTACTTTGCATAGCAGGATAGTAGTTATTTCTATAACAAAAACACTCTTGTCTAATCAGTAAATACCAAAATTAAAGTTTCATTTTTTTTTCCATCTCAAGCACAAAATCCAGAAGCAGTTTCCAGATAGAAACAAAATTAGATGTATTCTTCTCTTTAATTAAAGCAGTTTGGCCATCTCTGCTAGTTCCATCAATTTCTCCATTATGGGACTTAATATATCCTTCAATTTTTGCTTATAAAGCATTTCTGCTTCTGTCAACATGTATAACAACAAAGTTTCATTTTTTTTCAAGTTCTCTGTCCATTATACCTAGAAGAAAACTCTCTGGTTTAATTTGTATATTCATTTTAAGAATCTGTGGAATCACATCATGAAACTTACACAGTATTTCTTTGCTTTGTCACAAGTTCACCAAAGATGGTAGAAAAATCCTTCATTACATTTACATTTGTGCCTTTATACATCTTTGACAATTTATCAGGTGTTAAATGTCAACGGTACATCATTTTATAAAAATGTTCTTTTAAATTATAAGTTTAAACTTTTAAACCCTTCGTTCACATGTGTTCCCATTGTTGAAGCATTATATTATACCCAATATTATTCTTTGCCCACTGAATCATGACTTGCTTCACATATTAGTTCTCCAAATTCAATTTCAATAACAGTTTATAAATCTCGGCAATAACATGTTCATCATTACCACACAATACAATTTCAAATTTATTTTTTGCAGGGTCAAACTCCAAACTTGTTTTGGTCCGGTTTAAAACTTTCTTTGAATGATATACATATGTAAACCAATGACAGACACATTCTTCTAACTCCAACTCTTCTTTAGATTTAAGGATAGGTTCATTTTGAATGAAAGTTATTATTTGATCATAGGACCAGCAGTCTGGGCTCACCCTCATTTCTTTTCTTAAGTTACATGCTGTAGTTTCTACCTTGCAAATTACAAAGCAAAGCAATTAACATATAAGCAAATAACCAAGATTAGAGAACATCAAGGACTCTACAGTTTTAACCTTTCTAAGAAATATCTAAAATACCAAATGCAAAGTAAGCAATTAGTATACTTAGTCTATATTTTTTTTCCAAAATATACAGTGTGTTGCAAAATTCTCTAATAATAATTAATCTTTTTAATTTATGGGAAGACTTACATTTGTCAATGTTCAAGTAAATCTCATAGTATTTGTAATGATTACTCACCTACAAATGCATTTTATTGGCATTTTACTGAAATCTATAGATAATTGGGGTTAAATATCTTCATTTCCTAAGATATAGACAATGACAGAAAAGAAAAAGATAACAGCAAGTCAGATTCATATTGAAGCAGACTCAGCACATAAAGAAAAAGAAATAGTGCATTCAGTCTAATTCATCAATTCTGAATCTACTTCACTAAAATAAATCACCCAATAATAGGTTTATCATATTTTTTTTATTGTGTATTAAAATCTGGTAGCAACTTTGGGCCACTGCTGTGCGTGTTCATTGCTATTAATCCTGTTGCACTGCACTGCGCTTGAGTACACGCTGTAGTATTTAGGAAACTAGCCAGGCAAATGTATTGTAATTGCCTTACTGTATATTTAAACATACCAAAGAAGATGTCATAAGACCAGAATAAAGGCAGTGCATTGTCTTAAAATTAAAAATATCTCACAGGTTTATTTTCAGTAAAAACCTATCTAGGTAGGGAAGTAATAGGGATCTCTTGAAAAAAGATTCCTCAATGACGATTATACAAAAAACATGTATTTCTGCATTAGTGTTTTCATTTGAATAAAATTCTTGATAAGCCTCAGTTTTGAATGAAGATTTTTAATCATTACACTCCATCAGGCATCACAGAAAGTGAGATGGCAGCAAATGTCATTGTTAGTTATTGTCAAGAAGTTCCAAAACCTATTAAAGACTCCACAGATGAAGGACCCAGATATACCCCCTGACCATTTGATAATAAACAAGGTTCTCCATTGTGCCGAGATGGACAGGTTAACGTACATTTTAAAAGATAAATGTGAATCACTATATAATTTAAGTTGGAACAAATGCTTTGTATGGCTTAAAAGAAGGTTCAATTTAGGAGACGAGTGATGAGATCGCCCACTTAATTGATCTGTGTAATTTATTAGGCTTACAAGGAGACAAGATATGACTAGTGGTAGTTTTGTTTTTTCTCTTAATGATAAGGATATTCTATGCATTGGAAAGTTTAGCTGGGATGATATATTTTTTGTTAATAGGAGAGTAGATATAACTCTCGGTCTGTCTTGTTTGTTTGTTTTCCACGGTTTGTGTTACGTGATTATATGGTTTGTGTCTTTAAACCCCTTGTCCCTTTATTTATTTATTTATTTTATTTAGTTACATTTATATACCGCCCTTTCCCTGAGGACTCAGGGCGGTTTACAGGGAATTAAAAATCCAACATACAAAAGTTAAAAACCAAATTAAAAAATATTAAATTGACCCTGTACGCTTAAAAACCCCAATTAAAAATTTCTCCTCAGCCTGGGCCCGAGAGCTCAAAGACCCAGGTCTTCAGGCCCCGGCGGAATGATCGGAGGTCGGGGGCAGTTCTCAGCTCCACCGGCAGCTGGTTCCAGAGGGCAGGCGCTCCCACTGAGAAGGCCCTATCCCTGGGTGTCACCCGCCGGCAATCTCTCACCGGCGGAACCCTGAGCAGACCCTCCCTGTGGGAGCACACTGGGCAAAGGGCGTTTGATGCCGGCAGCAGGTGTTCCCTCAAATAACCCGGACCCAGGCCATGTAGGGCTTTATAGGTAATAACCAGCACCTTGAATTTCACCCGGAGGGCAACCGGAAGCCAATGCAGCTCGCGGAGTAGAGGTGTTACATGGGAGTATCGGGAAACCCCCATTACAACTCGCGCGGCCGCATTCTGCACCAGTTGAAGCCTCCGAGTGGTCTTCAAGGGCAGCCCCATGTAGAGAGCGTTACAGTAGTCCAAACGGGAGGTCACAAGCGCATGAGTAACTTTCCCTATGTATTATTTTGTTGTCATTCTTATTGTAAATAATTAATAAAGATTATTAAAAAAAGACTCCACAGATGATGAAACCACACATGCTTGAGAGAAAATTACCTTAAACTTAGAGAGAAAAAATGTGATCACATCTTTAAGTAGATTACATTCTGTGAGCAATATTAATTCTCTTCTCTAGCCTGATAATTATTTTTAAAAGCTCTCCTTAAGAATGGCATCCACCTATGTGGCAGAAAGGAAATGGTGCCCTCTTTTTTGCCTTGGGGCAAAGTAACTGTCTTAGCACTCCAACCAGGCAAATCTTCTACCATGATTCTGCTCCCTCTTGACTGTCCGGTTTCTCTGTGCAGCCCGCACAACTTTCCGGCATTTCTCCCCATTTAATTTTTCTATACCGAAAATGTTACCCTTGAAATGTGACCTTCTGCTTTCCTTTTCCCACCACCATCTTCCCTATCAAGTTCCACTTTAGGAATTCAGGCTATGAGACCTTTATGGTGCTGAGGGCCAGGAGCTCTCTGTCTCAGGAAATCCTCCCCTTCAGCAGGGATGGTATTTTTGAATTGTGTTTATTTGTTGGCACCCTGGTGTGAAAGTGCTTCCCATCAACTGCATATTAATCTTGTCAGCAGTTTGGAACTTAATTTTCCCCCTGCAATGCTCTGGCTAATTTACAGCATTTGTATCTATTGCCATCTCATTTCTAGACTAGAGGGACCATTGATGGGGAAAAAACCAGTGTTTTAAGAAAATAATCCTAACCAAATATAAATATATTATATATTAAAAGTGATTCTATTTGGCTTCTTTGGAACATGGTTAAAGTAACATTGATACCTCTCTGCTGAATGGTTCCAAGACAGCCTGTTTCTGGAACAATGGATCTTTGGGCATAAAATAAGCAGCCATTTCAGGGTTGCTCCTGGGCTGATGTGCAAGAACTACACTCCAGGATGCAAATTCATTAAATAAGGCAATAAAATGATATCATTTTGTTTCTCTGTTATGAAACATTTTGGGACCCATCCACTGCAACACCCTTACCTCTGCACTCTTTCTAGAGTCTCAACGTATTTTTTGTATAGTGCTGGCCAAAACTGAATACAGTATTCCAAGTGTGCTCTTATCAGTGCTGTATAAAGTGATACTAAACTGCACGTCATCTTGGTACTATTGCTCTGTTGATGCAACCTAGAACTGCATTAGGTTTTTTTTTTGTCAGCTGCAGCACTTCCTAGAGCAGTGGTGGTGAACCTATGGCACGCGTGCCAGGGGCGGCACTCAGAGCCCTCTCTGTGGGCACACGCGCCATCGCCCCAGCCCCACCTCTCCTCATGGCCCCCTCCTCACCAGCATCCCCCCTGGAGGAGAAAAGACATTTTCTTCACAAATGTATTTTGAACATGAAGAATTATATCCTGCCAATAATTCACTCCATTATTTAATGTGCTCTTTTGGCTTTAATTGCAATTGCGCCTTTTTATTATTATGAGGGAAAGTGCCTTGGAATGCTCATAATTTTTAAAAATTAATTGGCCAGAAAACAATGTAAGAAGATTCTTTTCCTAAGAGAGAAAAAAGTGATCATCACTATTTTAAAACAGGCCTCCAAGTTTCTCAGTGGCCACATTTCAGAAATTTGTACCAGTTTTGCCTATTAGCGGTAAGTACCGTATCTCCAACTTCACAGCATAAAATTTCACAAAGCTAAAACAAATAATTGTAATTTTATGAACGATATGATTTTTTCAGAAAACAAATACTAAAAACCAGGCCCTCTCTTTTTAGTTCTGCTGGAAAGGAGAGCAAAAGAGAAGAACCTGGCAATTTTTAGGAGTAAACTTAGGTCAGTATTATATTGTTCTCAGGAAGGTTGCTGAGCTGCCAGGTGAAGTCCAAACGTTGCCTGTTAAAAACTGATTTGATCTTTGCTTGCATTTTAAAATAATTGCTAGAAAAAAGATCTACCAAGTTAAGCCGAACACTCCAGCTTACCACTAGTTTAAACATGGATGTAATTTGGTTCTCTGTTTCCAACAGTGACAGACTAAATACTGCAAACTGGCAAAAGGGAATAAAATCCAATGCTAAAAGTTGATACATATGGTGTCCTGAAATCATATAACCACTTCAACCTGTGGAAATCCATAAGGGAAAGACTTAAAAAGAGAATAGCCAGCCTGACACAAGCTCAGTTTTCAGGCTTGTGATTCTCTTTCTATATAAATACTTATAAAAATGTGACGTAAGGTGTACTATATTTGGTGGTAAAGCTGAGGTGAAATTGGGCATGATCATTTCATTATGTTCGGTATAACAGGGTAATTTTAATATAGCCTTTTCCCTGTATTTCCTGGCTCTAACATTTTCATTCTGCATTAATTTGCTTCCTTACCAGCCATAATTCAGCTAACAAAACCATTCCATTCAGCTCATATTTTATCTATGCAATTTGCATTTCATTTCATTTCATTCCTGAAAGAAAAAGAAGGTTTGAGTGTGCTGTGGTTTCACACATTACTTTCTATTCCTATTAAACCCTGATCTTCATGACTGATTTTATTTCAAGAGGCCCTGAAGTGTTATATCAGTGACATAATTACAGTCAAACTCATGGGGATAATGTAAGAAAATAATCTATTACCAGAAATTCAGGTTTTGGGGACAGAACTAATGAGACAGGAGTGTTTTCAATTAATTTCTAATTAAATAAGGAAATCCAGTTTGTGAACTTGGAGAGATCTTCCCAGTAAAAGTTTATCCTGCTCCAGAACAGGATCATTGTTTAAATCCTAGGCACGTTACACAATCTGAACTAGCAGAGTAATTTAATAAAACATAAATATTTTTCTTCTATTAGTCCATAGTACTATAATGAATGAAGAAAACACTTTCTTCCCAGCAGAGGATGCCTGCTCCATTCCTCTGCCTCTCCATCAAGATCATGGCAGACGGTGTTTTTGTTTTTTGTTTTGCTCTAAATGTAGAGTTCTTTTGGAGAGAAAAAAATGGCCTTTCTTTGCCCCATGAAAGCCCAGGATGTTGAAACAGATACTGTAGGACTCTGAGACCTGAACATAACAAAATAAAATAAAAAATAAGAGAGCCAGTTTGGTGTAGCGATTAAGACATCGGCCTAGAAACTGGTAGACTGTGATGAGTTCTAGGCCCACCTTGGGCACGAAGTCAGCTGGATGACCTAGGGCCAGTCACTTTCTTTCAGCCCAAGGAAGGAGGCAATAGAAAGCCATGTCTAAAGAAAACGTCTCCAGGCAGTCACTGAGATTCAGACACAAGTGAATAGAAGAAATATTGTAGAAACATAATAAAACAATTGACATGCCTGTATCATCAAAGTTTATTATCATTCCTTTATAAAATAATGTACTATAGTACATGTTCCTAGAGAGATCATCTAAGATGTATAAAGTTACTTGTAATAATTGTTGTTGAAAATGAGAAAAGCATGAAGGGCCATTTTACCATGTATGATGAATTATGAAAAAGTAAACATATATTAGATATAAATACATATGATGATGCAGACAAGAAGATGATAACCTGCAGCAAGCCGGATGGACTCAATTACAGCAGCAATTAATGTACCATTTAGAGACCTAAAGCTGAAGAAAGACCACCTGGAAACAACCTATGAGATCACTAAGAGCTGACACCAATTTGATGGTACTTAATCAATACATTTATTTGTTTTATATTATGAGGTTAACTCCAATAACATCTTAAAAGTACTGAAATTGGGGAAGGTATTAAACATAGCCTATTAAAGACTGATTTGCAAGACCAATATTTAAGATGCAATTTCAAAGTCTGAGCCTTTTGCTTATGATATTTAAGGGAAATAATTAAATCTGTACTTAAGAAGCTAGAATCATGGCTATTTGTTCCATAGAATCTGCCAATCAACCTTCAATGTTGAATGGATATAGTTCTACAACCTCCTGGCATCTTCCATTCTGGGATTATTCACCAGTTATGTACCACCTGGTTCTATTTTGACCCTCACTGAGAAATTCTGAAAAAAAAACCACCCCAATTTTATTTAGCCCAATATGGAAGTTGTCCAATTCAAGTTTGGGCTGAATCTCAACATTTCTTGCTTCCAAGTGATTATCATGAGATAATCAAGCAATTATCTCTGTTTTATCAAGTAACAACAACTCAAAGATGGTTTTTTTCAAAAAACAACTGGACTTTCTTTGTTTCTCCTTGAAGATTTTTTGCTTCTCATTCAAGAAGCTTCTTCAGTTCTTTAGTTCTCATCCAAAAAGCTTATTGGATGAGAAGCAAACTGTCTTCAAGGAAAAACAAAGAAAATCTAGTTGCCTTTTGAAAAAGCATCTTTGGGACAATCATGATCTGGACGACTGAGAATCTCCATAGACATTTAACAATAACAACCTTGCACTAAATTGGTTGACATTTATAGCTCTTTCTGAAAGGTTGATGCTAACTTTCTGATTGTGTAGAATTTTAGATGTTTGTCTTCTTTTAATTTTGAGCTTTTAAAAAGTTATTATAATTAAGTGTGGTGTGCCAGAATTACATAATTCCATATAGATGAAATTTGAAAAAAGAAAATCCACAGTGAACAATTTTTTCAAGTGTGTTATTTGTTTTGTGAGTGATGAAGATAGGAGGGGAAAAAAAGCAAATTTAGCTGATCTGCATAAGCAAAGAAAACGTTCAGACTGTAGACAATAATTTTTGGGAATGAGCAGTGGTGATGGTAGAAAAATTCCAAACATGCATAATCCTGAACTATTTCTAAACTGGAGCTTTGTGACGATTTTGCTGCAAAATGAAGACAGAAATCCCAAATCTGTTGACTCTAAATACGTCTGGCACCACTACAAAACATCAGGGAATTACTGATCCCACCTTTGTTTGAATATGAACAATCAATAAAATGACTTAATCAAATTAAAGCCTAATCTAGGGTGGGTGTTCTCTAGAGGCAAAGTCATAGTCATGACTTTGAACCTTCTGAACCTTCTGGATGCTGAACCTAACACATCTGGAAGGCACTGAGTTGGGGAAGGCTGATCTAATCTACAAAAGAACAAAGACAGTGAAGAAAAAACATACCTCATGCATAAATGTCAATGCTAGTGTTGGTTGTCATTGATGGGAATTCAAATTTGTATCCAGAAAGACAAAATGGTGCAATTATCATCATAAAACTGTTACAATATTGCTGATGTCTGATATCATTCTCCTCTTGAATAAAGCACCCCTTAGTCATAAAATCAATTTTGCTATGAAAGATGCTCACACATTCCAGGAGTGCCGCATTCTGAAAAGAGCAATATAATACATTCATGGAAATTGGACTGATTGGTGGGTAGGAAGAAGACATTGAAAGCTAACTATTTGGGATAGACAAAGAGAATGCTGCTGAACAGATGGCACAGAACTACTTAGCATGATGGGGGGGGGGAACTGACAATATGGGATTATTAAAGACTTTTAATTAGAATGACAGTTAAAAGTCTCTAATAAATAATCAGAAATATTTAAATATTAAATGAGGATATTTTGTAGCTATACAATGCTAATATTCCTAAAATTAAAAACCATATTGTATTTTAGAACTTTACATTGGTTAGATTATATTTAAATACAATTTCTAGCAAGGTCCAGAAAGCGTAGCCAGCACTGGGGGATGCCAGTGAGTATGGTATTACCACATCTGGGAGCTCACCTGTATTCTATTCATGTATCCAGAGGGAAGACAACTCACTGGAGAAAGAATGTTTCCAGATAGGTACAGATTGATTCTACACTAGCTGCAAGGCACCATACTAAAATCTTAAAGCCTGCTGCATTTTGGCTGCGTCACTGGCAGAGCAGCAAAGTTTGTGAAGATGGCATGAAATAGTTATGGCAGAAGGCAACACAATGAACCCGAAATGACTGCAGATACAAGTAAGTGATAGACTCAAAAGCTGAAATATATCGAGTGTTAAACGTACTCAGTAGGGTTTGCTTAAAAACAGGCATAAATCTAGCATTAACACTGAGCACCACACTAACAATAGGAAAAATTCTCTACACTCAGAGTTAAATTACAGCAATGAAAGAACAGGGCAATCGTCTGAAGCAGTCATGTAACAGAGCAGTACAGATACGATATATAGTAAGTGAGCAAGAAAGGATTATTTAAGGTCCAGACTTAAGGCATCGCATTGTATGTTTTTAAAACCAGAACTGAATATTGCACTAAAAAACAGATTTCCAACTAAACTAACTGAAAAACAAATAGAAGAAAACATAGAAGCTAAAAAGTAGGAAGGTTTTTTTTGTTTCCACTAACTTCATAAAGTAATTTCCTAAAACACTGAATACCTTCAATGTTTTAACCAGATTTTGAGCATCAGTGGAACAGACTGGAACTTCTCCTACCAGTCTAAAGCCACTTTCCCAGTCTGATGGAATCTGTTAATGATACAGCTAATATTCACAGATCCTGATTCCTGTTGATACAATCCAAATATTCATCTTCCCACCAGAGATGGGTGGGGTGGGCTGAAGCTAATCTAGCTATCCATCTTGCCATATTCATTTCTGATGCTCTATGGGACTTCTGCTATTTTGCCTAAACTTCCACTAATACACTCAGCATCTCTCCACAACTCTACACCCTAGTATTTATGGTTAGAAAACAAAAGCAAAATTGCAAATTTTGGCAGACATAGTGTCTGCTATTCAGCCTCAAATTGCTATTGCTATTCAGCATCAAATTACTCATGAAGGTCCAGGTTTGTTTTTGATCATTTTAGCAGGAATCCTGTTTCAATTCAGGCAGCCACAAAATATCTCCAAGACAACAGGGTTCAGCCTGGAATCTGGGATGCAACCAAAAAGATATGCACAAATTCCTATTTTAAACCATTCTGTTTTCCTACCAGGTCCTTCAGTGTCTCTTTCCATGGAAAAAATGTGAGCACAAAAGACAGGCAGGCATGAGGCACAAGGAATAGATTCTAAAATTACATGGGAAAGAAGGAAATAATTGTTCTGCTGTATCTGTATAATCACCAAGAGTCATAGATGACTCAAGAATGTTTTTGCATTTATAGAAAAACTGTTACAACCTCCACCACAAATTTCCTCTACTACTTTCCACTAGCAGATAATCTAATTTAAGAGAGTGCTTCTAACATCTGAAGCCTTTTCAGGTGAGAAGAGGAAGCAAATTATGTTCCCTCCAGCTCTATCCCCATCCACTTGATTAGGGAGCCTGAGGAAAGGGACTTTTCTCTTTCTTAGGCCAACCAATATTACACTCTGCCCTCCAATAGGCAAGTAATCAAAACCAACCTGAAAAAGAGCCAATGTGACAAAAAAAATCTAAACAAAATTATCCAGACTTACAAAAAAACCCAAAATGTGAGCTTGCCAACTGCTACCAGCGTAATATTTAAAAGTCTGCTTATTTTACACATCCCATGATTGGAAACAGAAAAACAGAATAACAGAGTTGAAAGGGAGAGTGGAGGTCTTCTAGTCCAACCCCCTGCTCAAGCAGGAGACCCTACACCAGGGGTGTCAAACTGCCCACCCGCAGGCCGGATGCATCATAGTGAAACTGCGCCCACCCCATTGCCGGCAATGGCAAAAAAGTTGTGATGCATCACACGTCACATGCATTGCGAGTTTGACACCCCTGCCCTATACCATTTCAGACAAGTGACTGTTCAGGATATTCTTGGGTTTTATAACTGTTTTTAATGTATTTTAACTTATTGTTTTAATGGTATTGGGCATGTTGTTTAATTTTTTCTTAATTTTTGTATTCTTGTACTAGTATTTATTGCCCTGTTCACCGCCCTGAGTCCTTCGGGAGAAGGGCGGTATACAAATGAAATTATTATTATTATTATTATTATTATTATTATTATTATTATTATTATTATTATTATTATTATTATTATTATTATTATTAGATTCCAGTGATGGAGCACCCACAACTTCTGAAGGCAAGTTGGTCCACTGGTTTATTTTTCTCACAGTTAGGTAATTTTTCCTTAGATCTAGGTTGCTTCTCTCCTTGGATAGTTTCCATCCATTGGTTCTTGTCTTGCTTTCTGATGCTTTGGAAAATAGGTTGACCCCCCTCATCTTTGTGGCAGCCCCTCAACTATTAGAAAACTGCTATCATGTCTTCCCTCGTCCTTCTTTTCACTAGACTAGACATACCCAATTCCATATGTTTTTGCCTCCAGCCCCCTAATCATCTTTGTTGCTCTTCTCTGCACTCTTTCTAGAGTCTTTTGTTGTTAGCTGCGAAGTCATGTCCGACCCATCACAACCCTATGGACAATGTTCCTCCAGGCCTTCCTGTCCTCTACCATCTTCTGGAGTCCATTTAAGCTCACGCCTACTGCTTCAGTGACTTCATCCAGCCACCTCATTCTCTGTCGTCCCCTTCTTCTATTGCCCTCAATCTTTCCCAGCATTAGGCTCTTCTCCAGTGAGTCCTTCCTTCTCATTAGGTGGCCAAAGTATTTGAGTTTTAGCTTCAGGATCTGGCCTTCTAAAGAGCAGTCAGGGTTGATCTCCTCTAGGACTGACCGGTTTGATCGCCTTGCAGTCCAAGGGACTCGCAGGAGTCTTCTCCAGCACCACAGTTCAAAGGCCCCAATTCTTTGGCGCTCAGCCTTTTTTATGGTCCAACTTTCACTGCCATACATTGCAACTGGGAAGACCATAGCCTTGACTATACGCACTTTTGTTGACAGGGTGATATTTCTGTTTTTTAGTGTGCTGTCTAGATTTGCCATGGCTTTCCTCCCAAGGAGCAAGCGTCTTTTAATTTCTTGGCTACAGTCCCTATCTGCAGTGATCTTGGAGCCCAGGAAAATATAATTTGTCACTACCTCCATTTCTTCCCCATCTATTTGCCAAGAATTGAGAGGGCCAGATGCCATGATCTTGGTTTTTTTAATGTTAAGTTTCAATCCAAGTTTTGCACTCTCCTTCTTCACCCGCAACAAGAGGTTCTTTAGTTCCTCTCACTTTCTGCCATTAGAGTGGTATCATCTGCATATCTTAGGTTGTTGATATTTCTTCCGACAATCTTAATTCCAACTTTTGATTCATCAAGCCCTGCCTTTCTCATGATGTGCTCTGCATATAAGTTAAATAGGCAGGGCGAGAGTATACATCCTTGCCGGACTCCTTTCCCAATTTTGAAACAATCAGTGGTTCCGTGTCCAGTTCTCACTGTTGCTTCTTGGCCCGCATATAGGTTTCTCAAGAGACAAATAAGATGGTCTGGTACGCCCATCTCTTTAAGAACTTGCCACAGTTTGTTATGATCCACACAATCAAAGGCTTTAGCATAGTCAATGAAGCAGAAGTAGATGTTTTTCTGGAACTCTCTAGCTTTCTCCATGATCCAGCGTATGTTGGCAATTTGATCTCTAGTTCCTCTGCCTCTTCGAAATCCTGCCTGTACTTCTGGTAGTTCTCGATCCACATACTGCTGGAGTCTAGCTTGTAGGATTTTAAGCATAACTTTACTAGCATGAGAAATGAGTGCAATGGTGCGATAGTTTGAACATTCTTTGGCACTGCCTTTCTTTGGAATTGGAATGTAAACTGATCTTTTCCAATCCTGTGGCCACTGTTGAGTTTTCCAAATTTGCTGGCAAATTGAGTGTAGCACTTTTACTGCATTGTCTTTAAAGATTTTGAATAGCTCAGCTGGAATACTGTCACCTCCACTAGCTTTGTTGTTGCTCAGTTTTTCTAAGGCCCACTTCACTTCACATTCTAGGATGTCTGGCTCTAGGTCAGTGACCACCTCATTGTGATTATCAGGGACATTAAGCTCATTCTTATATAGTTCTTCTGTGTAATTTTGCCACCTCTTCTTAATCTCTTCTGCCTCTGTTAGGTTCCTGCCATTTTGGTCCTTTATCATGCCCATTTTTGCATTAAACGTTCCCTTCATCTCTCCAATTTTCTTGAAGAGATCTCTGGTCCTCCCTATTCTATTGTGAGAATTTCTACAAGTAGGAATTAAGGCATTTGGGATCATCTGTGCAGTTCATTTAATTTAGACCCTATCTTTAATAACTAAATATAATTCACAAGAGTTCCTCAGAGAGAGAAAGCCAGAAGTCCCAGATGAACATACAGTGGAGCAAGAGCTACTACTTTACTTATTTCCTTTCTATAGCACTGAAATTTCCCTGCTCCTTCCCTTAGTAGACCAATCATTACCTTAATCTTTTTCTTGTTTCTTCCATGTTGAAAGAAAGTTTTTCATTATTGTTATTGGTATTTGTTGCAAATCTTAGTTTATTCTTAGCTTTAGTTTCCTGACTTCATCCTTGCAGGTTTGGGATATTTGCGGGTCTTCTGTTTTAGTTATGTGGCCCTTTTTTCATTTTTAGGCAGAAGAGAGGATCCCTGGTTTGGGAATGAAAACAATTCAATAAGTAGGCTGGCTTCTTCTACTGCTGACTCCCCCTGGTTTGCCTCTACAGTTTGAGTTACTTTTGGAAGGCTTTGATTTCTTTGCCCTGGGTAGACATTTGCAGTTTTGACAATTTTCCTTTCATGAATACTTTATTTCATATTGTAAATTGACATTGATCTGCTGAGGTCAAGTTTAAGAACCAAGAATGACACATGGAGTTCTTTCTAAGTAGTTTTTATTTTGTCGTTTGCCTACAGACAGGATCTTGCCAGATTAAAGCAACTATCTGCACACCTGTAGTTATACTCTGTGAACTGCTAGTAAGCAGCCCATCTTTGCCCTCTTCCTGCCTATCAGACATCTCAAGCGCCTTTGCCTCTTTGCCCTCTGGGAAGCAGCTCCTCCTGGGATTCCAGACTACATTCCATCACTTCTAAACTCTGTTCTGTTATTCTGATTTGGATGTTTTTTTCTTTCCAGAACTGGTGCATTCTATTCTGATACCCTCTTCTACTTGGACTTATTTGTAATAACATATAACTAATTAGTTATTATCAGTCTTTGTATATTTGTGATAGGTAAACAACTTTTCTTCCAGCACCATTATTTTTATTAATCAACTTTACTGCCTAGGTGAGGGATGGTCTTCTTTAAATTAATATTATGCTGTACAAATCTATGATTTTTATTTGTTTACCTATCACAAATATACAAAGACTGATAATAACTAATTAGTTATATGTTATTACAAATAAGTCCAAGTAGAAGAGGTTATCAGAATAGAATGCACCAGTACTGGAAAGAAAAAAAACATCTAAGTTCAGGATTCCATAAAGAATAAACAGGCCTCTGACTGTAACATATATTTCAGTTTCAAAACATCATAGTATTTTCAGCTTAACTTCATTTGTTTTAACGTCCTTCTGTTCCAAACCATGAAAGATGTTTTAAAATATGAAGTCATTATAAATATTGACTTGGAGATTGATCAGACTAGTTCTTAAACCAACTCAGAGTAGTACTTAAAAAGAATATTTGCAATTAAAGAATAGACAGAAAATTCAGTGCTGAGTTGCCCTAATAAGAATAATATAACAAATACAAAGTGAGTATTTGTTTATACAATGAGCAGTTTCCTAAGATTTATGCTATAATTACTGCTTATACCAATGAAAGTAGAACCAGAAACCTAGAAAGTGACATCTGATCCTGATCAGAAATTTGCAGCAAAAGTGGAAAATTGATAGGTGACACCTAACAGCTGAGAAGGAATTGAAAGCAATCAGATGGAGAACAGCTGCTCAGAGGAGAGTGGGGGGGGGGCTTCAGGCTGCCTGGGTATATAAGGAAGGGGACAGCTGTCTGTAAGAGGATTGGTGGGAGGAAAATTATGGAGCAGGTATAGCCATTTTAATAATGCTTTCTTAAATACAGTACCTCACTGAGCTATTCAACATATTCTGAATTATTCTGGTTTTGTACAGGTTGCATTTCATAGGAACATGTAGATAAAATGAAACAGAAAGGTGCTCCATTGTGGAGATTTTCAAGAAAAAAATGACATTCATTTCTCTGGAATGATATAAGGCAGGAGCCCCCAACTCCCAGTAAGTGGACCGATACCATTCCACAGCCTGTTAGGAACTGGCCTGCTCAAGCAGTAAGTGAGCAAGTGAAACTTCATCTGAGCATGTGATCTAGGTTGTGAATGAAACCATCCATGGAAGACCATTTTCCTTCTGAAACCACTGCTATAAGGTTGGGGACCACTGCTATAAGGTCTCCTGCCATGGGCAGGGGATTGAAGTAGAAGGCCCCTTCCAGCCTTATGGGAAACGATCTGGATACAGTTCCAGTAGATTTAAATAAAACGGCTAAGAGAAGCGCTGTATTATTGTACACACATCACAAGACAGTATGGATAGCCCTTGACAAGTGTGTTCATATTAAATTCATCAGTTTCAAGCTTGCAAAGACATCATTTCCCATGGTATATTGTTTGCTTTCTCACTCATGTGTTATTTTTATGGTGGCAGAATAAATACAATACAACCTGTTATGTACTGGGCTTGTGGTACCTCACCATGTGCATTGCTGGAGAGTTAACGGCTCTCCAGCAACCCAGACAGGATGTATCCGGTCCTGCAATTGGTCAACCTTGGGCGGCAAGCATGGGTTCAAACTGATTGGTTGCTACCAGAGGGTTTGGCTATATATTGTGGCGAGATGCACCCCAAGTCCCCAGTATAGTTCCAGCTTAATAAAAGAATGAGTTTCTCTGTACTCAGCTGTGTGTCTTCATTCCTGCTCACCAGAGCCCACAACATAATACAACCCTTACTCTACAACATTGGATCATTAAGATGCAAAGTAAATAAGGCCAAACAGTTTCTTTCTTAACTGAAGGCTACAGAAAGACAGTCCTGATAAATGGCTTGTACTTGGCATGGACCCATCTTATCCCGGAAGCTCAGTAGCTAGATTAAAATGGAAAACAAAACTATATTGGAATATTTCAGGTTAACTGGCTTGGATCAAAATACATGTCTACATAGCAACCTAATAACCCCTTGCTAAATTCTACAGTCTTTGTTGAGATTTTATTGACTTTTTATTGTCTTATAATATTTTATTTTTTTTATTTTTTAATTCCATTTATATCCCGCCCTTCTCCGAAGACTCAGGGCGGCTTACAAGCTTAGCAGTAGCCTTCATTCTATGTATATGCCTGCTTATTAGGGCTTTCACACACACCCCAAGCGGCATTATTACAAAGTCAGCTTAATTGCCCCCAACAATCTGGGTCCTCATTTTACCTACCTCGGAAGGATGGAAGGCTGAGTCAACCTTGAGCCTGGTGGGATGCGAACCTGCACTAATTGCAGGCAGCTGGTGTTACTTAAGGAGGCATTAGCCCACTGCTCCACCAAGGCTCTTCAATATCTTCTTCCTCCACATAAATCTAGATACCCAATTGTTTTTATTGGGTATTGTTGTAGATTGTGATGTTAAAGAAACTAATTTGATGTTGAATATGATAACAGCAGCACGGTTACTGGTGGGACAATATTGGAAGAAGGATAGTTTGCCTACTGTAGAAGAATGGGTGTTTAAAGTTTCAAATCTTGCAGAAATGTCTAAGATTTCTGCTTACTTGAAAGATCATTCACAGGAAAGATATATTTCAGTTTGGAGAAGATGGATAGATTATATTCAGAATAAATATGGGACTAAAAAGTTCCATTTAGCTTATGAGTAGATTTTAGAGGGATATTGTTATTGGTACTTTGTATGTAGTTATGTTAAAGGGGAGTTAAAGCACATTATGAATTTGGTTAATTGTATATTATGCATAATTTTTATTTAGAATATGATTATTATAACTATAATCCTGTATTTAGCTCTGGGAAGTGGGGGGGGGAAGTGGGCGGGTTTGGGGTGGGGGGGATTTGGGGATATATTGTAAAATCTTGTTTTTGTAAAACTCTTTAATAAAAAAAAAGAAATCTAGATCTTCTCCTCTAAGGTTTTTCTACTTAATTAAGGAGGCAGATAGTGACTAAGATGCTTTATATTGTCTGCATAAAAGATGATTCAGGTTCTTTATGTACCAGCTTGGGAGGAGGGGAGAGAAGAAGCATTTTGTAAAGTTGCTAAGGTAAGTAAGCAACATATCCCTTTCACTCTATACAGTACAACATGATATCTAGCTACAGTACAACATGATATCTATCTAGTGGAAGAGAGATGGTGGAGAAATTATTGAAAAGGAAATGAATGTTCTCTTAACTGCCTTCAAAGGCTTGAAAATGGAACAGTGAAGTATCTATTGACAAAAAGTACCATAAATCCTGAGGAAAAAAACTAGGGTTTAAATGTGGGGTCCTTGATGCCCTCTGAACTTGGTCATTCTCTTGCAAACTACCAAGCTCAGAGAGCACCAAGGAACCCACAGTACAAACATTGTCTTCTATAGGATTTAAACCCTCTGCATAAGAGAGGCCTTCTGCATTTGTATATATAACTTATTTCTGTTTGAAATTATGCTTACCTATCTATATCTCTCTGTGAAGTTCCTGTGGTTAGCTAGTTCCAGAATACAGAGTGGAGTAACTGTGGTTATGTGATCACTTTTTGTGTCTGCATTGTTGTTTTGAGAGAAAAAAAATGCCTATCAGGTAAGCTGGAGTCAGACTTATGGCCACATGATTTATTTCACAACTGCATGTTTCAGTTAACTATCATCATAAATATGATCATAAGATCGAGTCTGGTCATGTAGTGATTCAACTTATGACCACAAAAATTTACAACCAAAATTCCTGGCTCAGTTGTGGTCATAAATCGAAGGCTATCTGTACAAGGAAATAAAAAAAACTTTACGTTGCTTTTCACAAACAAATAGTTTCAGCTGAGTTTTACCAATGACAAAGTGTAACAGCTTTTAAATGTCCTGGTGCTGCCCTTGGATGAATATTAATTTAGTACTAGGATCATCAACTCATTTTTGACTCCTAGTGACCACATAGGGTAGACAGTTTTTTTTCCTGCATAATGATCTATACCTAACCTGTTCTTTGAAGTCTTCCAATGGTGCACTCATTGCCATTGTAATTGACTCTATCCATCTTACTGCTAGCCATTCTCTTCTTCAGCTTTCTTCCACCCTTCCCAGCATTAGAGACTTTTCCAAAACACTGTGAATACTGGTGCAGCAAAGGACAATATGTGGGCTGGGAATGAAGGCAATGTTACAGGGATATGGCAGAAAAAAAACATGTGTCCAGAACTTGTTTGAACCACAATTAAGTGCAAATGGTGGCACAGCCCAAGGCTGCAGAGCCAGCAGCTTCATACAACCTTTTCTAAGGTACTTTTAATTTCTAATACTGTCCATGCTTGCTCAGAAACTAATTCCACAGTTCAATAGGCTTAATTCTCTAAGAATTGCATGAGACTGCACTTCTGCTTTAAACCTTTCACTAGAGATGCATTAATCTTCTCCATAATAGTTAGCTTGTCAAATTGAAATGCAAAATGATTGGTTTAGGAAAGCTTTATATAGTTGTCTCTGAGCTTTCCTTTCAATCTCTACTTACAATGAATCTGCAAAGACAGAGTCGAATTGTACTATACCGTTACTGCCGTCTGAATGGTATTGCCAGCAAAAACTAGTCAGATTTTGAAAGTGGGACCACAAAGCAACAAACAAGATGAATATTTTAATTCTGAAGACCTGTCAATAAAGTAGCCTTTTTAAAAATCTCAGAGCCAGTACCAGCCTTTATATTGCAGAGACCATAAGTCTAATAGAAGTCTGAATGGCAGATAGATTCACAAAGAGTATTTTGTGAATATTTCCAGTTTTCTTGTTCACTACAATTCATAATCCTGATGGTCAACTGTGATTATTAATAGCTTTATTTATTTCTTTTTCATCACATTCTTTATTTGCCTTCACCACCATTAAACCTTTGAGTTTGTATCTGAATCCTTCTCTAGTGGCAGTTAGAAATCTTAGTCATGCCAGACCATCTGTTTTCTCCCATTTCTTAGTCATGAAGAATTCACAGGCAATGTTCTTTCTACATTGGCTCCCCACCATGTGAAGAATTCATCCCCAAATTGGGTTGACTGGTTATGGGAACAGCTCTCAGGTGGAGGTCCACATTAGTAACAGATTTAAAGAGTTTAAAAGAACGATAAAATAATTCTCAGAAAATTGAAGGGGTTTGTTGTTGAATTCCAGAAAGTGATCCTTTGGCCTCCCACAGTCTTCTTAGGTGAATATAAGCTGCTTCTCAGAGAGGTCCTGGTTTAAAACAGCAAAATAAATTTAAGACTTATTACATTATTTTGAGTTAACTGGTTTATTAATCTCAGTAGACTGAAAATATGAACAGGGTGCACTGGGAAATGGAAAATTGCTAGCAAAAAATATTTTCAGTGTAGTCATTGAATATAAAGCAGGAAGGTAGGAGGCCAAATAAAGGTTTCTTATGTTCCCACACCATTAGCCTGCAGGATAGAGGCCTCTTCACTGAAGGTTACAGACTGTAATATGCTTGTCCAATGCAGATTAGTAGGTTTGTTTTTTTTAACTTCCTACTCACGTTGAAAGAAGGTGACTATCCCAAAATCACACAGCTGGCTTCTGTGACTAAGAAATGTTAGTAAATAAATGTTCCAAATATGATCATCACCAACAGGTCTGAAAATTATAAGGGAAAAATTAAGACTCTACAATGTTTACCTGTGTGCCAAAAATTGTGGCAGCTACAAATTCAGATTCAAATTTCACATCTGTCCATCTAAGCCAGGGGTGTCAAACTGCCAGCCCTCGGGCTGGATGCGTCATGTGGAAGTTGCGCCCACCCCATTGCCGGCAATGGCAAAATTATCCCGATACGTTGCGCGACGTCACATGATGTTGCGAGGTTGACATGTCTGATCTAAGCAGTAGAAACTGCATTTGCTTTCACAATTGACTGACCAAATTTAAAATGAAAGTATTGAGTAGTGGGCCTCAGTAGGCAAGGAGCAGACCAGCATAGTTACATTATTTATTGACTCAAACTAGAATTGGAGAACTGTAAGCAATTGCCTGTATTTTATACTTTGAGCCCACAGGGCCTTAACCAATCACAATACTAGAAAAAACCAGCCGAAATATGAATGTTCAAAGTTTCCCTCCAAAACAGTTAACAGTCAGGATCATCTAAAGTTTAGTTTTATTTTAGCTTCACAAGCAGTTGGAGTTAGTAGTTTCCCTTTAGCAGAGATTAACACAACTTTATATATATTCAATACATAATAGAAAGAATTAAATAGTTGAAATTGCCAGGCATAGCAAATAATTTGACTTTACTAGATAGCTTGAAATACGTTTTACAGGAGGTTGATTTTCAAGAAATACAGATTTTGAATTTAAAAGAATGCAAGGATATCGTACTGGCCAAATCTCAGTGCTATCTTGACTTGCCGGCTTTGAGTTAGAAATAATTTAATAAAATAATTTATTGTTAAAATCAATAGTTATTAATATCAGTAAACCTGGGCAAGCATCAACTTGTACATAAGATCCATTCTCATGCACAATTTGATGTTTCTCTGAACTAATTAATAGTGTTTTTCAGAGACTGAATCACTTCGGACTCTTTCTCACCTGATCCTATCATCTGATCCTACCTCTCAACTGTTTCTCTGAGCTTTTATAAGCCTCTTCTTATGTCATCAATCATATAATCTAGCCACCTTGTCTTCTGTCTGCATCATTTTTTATTACATTTTTCCAAATGTCAGGGCTTTCTCATATGTTCAAAATGTCTAATATTCAGCTTCATTATTAATACTTCCTGTGATTTTTCATTTTTCCCCAGTAACACTTTTTAAAGGCATCAGTTATTTCTTTAATCTTTCTGATGGTCCAGCTTTCCTAGCCATATATTACAAGTGAGAAAAACATAGCCTTTGTAATACAGTGGGAAGTAATGCACTCATCAACAAGAATGATATCCAGAAAGGGAAAGCAAAGAATTTGAACATGCAACATATTAAAATAATATATGAATTTTGTTATGGGAAATATTTTTTGAAACATAATTCTATGTTAAGAATATCAAAATAAATCAGATACAAAAAATGAAAAGGAAATGCTATTTTTAAGGCCACTAGATGGTGGTGTTATATAACAGAAAAATATAGTTTACAAATGTATGATGTAAATAAATGTGGGCAACAAATGTTTCAGAAATAGTTATTAAAATGTGGTATAAAAAGGGAAAAGCAGCACATCCGAGACTTTATTAAATAACAGCAAAAGGTTTTCAACTGCGCACACAGGAGTCATGAGTGCCCACATGGGTGGCAAGAGGAGGCAAAGTTTGGAACATATGTGACATATTTATCTTGTAACTTTCATGACTTACAGTACATGCTTATGTGGGACTTCAGGACCCAAGTAGATAGTGGCAGTATTTGTATAATGACATTACCACATGCACTGCTATCTTAACATTATCACAATCTTCTGTTGACACATTGATGGGAATTTCCAATGGTCAGCTCTTTTGTTGATATATAGTTATGTATTATTGATAGATGTCTGTTAGGTGCTTGATTTAAAAGTGATTTGAATAGTATTTTAAATGCAAGGGGACTTAATGTCTCCATTAATATTTGGTATTATTTTTGTGAAAAAGGTATTATTATTAACATTCATTGCAGTCAGCCAGATGTTCAGACTAGATGTGGTATTTTTGTCCATCTACGAGTGCTTATTTTATTTATTTTATTTATTTTATTAAATTTATATGCCGCCCTTCTCCCTAAGGACTCAGGGCGGCGCACAACAATAAAAATTAAAAACATAAAATAGAAAATTTAAAAAAGAATTAAACAATAAATACAATAATTATGTGACAATTTAAAAATCAGTAAAAAGCTAATTAAAACCGTAGTCAGTCCAGGCCCGCTTGTTGGAACAACCACGTCTTCAGGTCATGGCGGAAGGACCGAAGGTCAGGGGTTGTCCGCAGCTCCGGGGGCAATTCATTCCAGAGGGTCGGCGCACCCACAGAGAAGGCTCTCCCCCTGGGGGTCGCCAGCCGGCATTGCCTGGCCGATGGCACCCTGAGGAGGCCGACTCTGTGGGAGTGAACTGGGCGATGGGAGGTTGACAATGGCAGCAAGTGGTCTCGCAAGTAGCAAGTGCTTCCCAAGGACCTGGCTGCCTTTTGTAATTGATTGATGGTGATTTTGTCTATTATTATTATTGTTGTTTTATTGCTATTTTATTGTATTTTATGGCATTCTTTTGTTATGACCTATGGTTGCAATCCCCTTCATGGATTACTGCCTTGTCGTGGCGAAGGGGCTTGCGTAATTCAATGAAGCTATGAGCTATGCCGTGCAGGGCCACCCAAGACGGACAGGTCATAGCTGAGAGTTCTGACAAAACGTGATCCACTGGAGAAGGAAATGGCAACCCACTCCAGTATCTTTGCCATGAAAACCCTATGGACAGTACCAAAAGGCAAAACGATATGACGCTGGAAGATGAGCCCCTCAGGTCGGAAGGCGTCCAATATGCTACTGGGGAAGAGCAGAGGGCTAGTACTAGTAGCGCCAGAAAGAATGAAGCGACTGGGCCAAAGCCGAAAGGACGCTCAGCTGTGGATGTGTCTGGTGGTGAAAGGAAAGTCCGATGCTGTAAAGATTTTTTCTCCATAGGAACCTGGAATGTAAGATCCATGAATCAAGGAAAGCTGGACGTGGTCAAACAAGAGATGACAAGACTGAACATCGACATCTTAGGTATCAGCGAACTAAAATGGACAGGAATGGGTGAATTTAATTCAGATGACCATCAGGTATACTACTGCGGGCAAGAATCCCTCAGAAGAAATGGAGTAGCCTTCATAGTCAATAAAAGAGTAGGAAAAGCAATACTGGGATACAATCCTCAAAATGACAGAATGATCTCAGTTCGAATCCAAGGCAAACCATTCAATATCACAGTAGTCCAAGTCTATGCCCCAACCACCAGTGCTGAAGAGGATGAAATTGACCAGTTCTATGAAGCCCTACAGCACCTTATAGAACTAACACCAAAAAATGATGTCCTTATCATCATGGGGGATTGGAATGCTAAAGTAGGAAGCCAAAAGATAACTGGAATAACAGGCAAGTTTGGCCTTGGAGTACAAAATGAAGCAGGGCACAGGCTGATAGAATTTTGTCAAGAGAATACGATGGTCATAGCAAACACTCTTTTCCAACAACCCAAGAGACGGCTCTACACATGGACATCACCAGACGGTCAACACAGAAATCAGATTGACTATATGCTCTGCAGCCAAAGATGGAGAAGCTCTATACAGTCAGTAAAAACAAGACCAGGAGCTGACTGTGGCTCAGATCATGAGCTTCTCCTTGCAAAGTTTAAGCTTAAACTGAAGAAAGTAGGGAAAAGCACTAGGCCAGTCAGGTATGAATTAAATCATATCCCTGTTGAATATACAGTAGAGGTGACAAATAGATTTAAGGAATTAGATCTGATAGACAGAGTGCCTGAAGAACTATGGACAGAGGTTCGCGACATTGTACAACAGGTAGCAACCAAAACCATCCCAAAGAAAAAGAAATGCAAGAAAGCAAAATGGCTGTCTGAGGAAGCTTTGCAAATAGCTGAGGAAAGGAGGGAAGCGAAAGGCAAGGGAGAAAAACATAGATATGCCCAATTGAATGCAGAATTCCAGAGAATAGCTAGAAGAGATAAGAATGCCTTCTTAAATGAACAGTGCAAAGAAATAGAAGAAAACAATAGAATAGGGAGGACCAGAGATCTTTTCAAGAAAATTGGAGAGATGAAGGGAACGTTTAATGCAAAAATGGGCATGATAAAGGACCAAAATGGCAGGGACCTAACAGAGGCAGAAGAGATTAAGAAGAGGTGGCAAAATTACACAGAAGAACTATACAAGAATGAGCTTAACGTCCCAGATAATCACAATGAGTTGGTCACTGACCTCGAGCCAGACATCCTAGAATGTGAAGTGAAGTGGGCCTTAGAAAAGCTGAGCAACAACAAAGCTAGTGGAGGTGACAGTATTCCAGCTGAGCTATTCAAAATCTTAAAAGACAGTGCAGTAAAAGTGCTACACTCAATTTGCCAGCAAATTTGGAAAACTCAACAGTGGCCACAGGATTGGAAAAGATCAGTTTACATTCCAATTCCAAAGAAAGGCAGTGCCAAAGAATGTTCAAACTATCGCACCATTGCACTCATTTCTCATGCTAGTAAAGTCATGCTTAAAATCCTACAAGCTAGACTTCAGCAGTATGTGGATCGAGAACTACCAGAAGTACAGGCAGGATTTCGAAGAGGCAGAGGAACTAGAGATCAAATTGCCAACATACGCTGGATCATGGAGAAAGCTAGGGAGTTCCAGAAAAACATCTACTTCTGCTTCATTGACTATGCTAAAGCCTTTGATTGTGTGGATCATAACAAACTGTGGCAAGTTCTTAAAGAGATGGGAGTACCAGACCATCTTATTTGTCTCTTGAGAAACCTATATGCGGGTCAAGAAGCAACAGTGAGAACTGGACACGGAACCACTGATTGGTTCAAAATTGGGAAAGGAGTCCGGCAAGGCTGTATACTGTCACCCTGCCTATTTAACTTATATGCAGAGCACATCATGAGAAAGGCAGGGCTAGATGAATCAAAAGTTGGAATTAAGATTGCCGGAAGAAATATCAACAACCTAAGATACGCAGATGATACCACTCTAATGGCAGAAAGTGAAGAAGAACTAAAGAGCCTCTTGTTGCGGGTGAAGAAGGAGAGTGCAAAACTTGGGTTGAAACTTAACATTAAGAAAACCAAGATCATGGCATCTGGCCCTCTCAATTCCTGGCAAATAGATGGGGAAGAAATGGAGGTAGTGACAGATTTTATTTTCCTGGGCTCCAAGATCACTGCAGATGGGGACTGTAGCCAAGAAATTAAAAGACGCTTGCTCCTGGGGAGGAAAGCCATGGCAAATCTAGACAGCACACTAAAAAGCAGAGACATCACCCTGTCAACAAAAGTGCGTATAGTCAAGGCTATGGTCTTCCCAGTTGCAATGTATGGCAGTGAAAGTTGGACCATAAGAAAGGCTGAGCGCCAAAGAATTGAGGCCTTTGAACTATGGTGCTGGAGAAGACTCCTGCGAGTCCCTTGGACTGCAAGGCGATCAAACCGGTCAGTCCTAGAGGAGATAAACCCTGACTGCTCTTTAGAAGGCCAGATCCTGAAGCTAAAACTCAAATACTTTGGCCACCTAATGAGAAGGAAGGACTCACTGGAGAAGAGCCTAATGCTGGGAAAGATCGAGGGCAATAGAAGAAGGGGACGACAGAGAATGAGGTGGCTGGATGGAGTCACTGAAGCTGTAGGCGTGAGCTTAAATGGACTCCAGAAGATGGTAGAGGACAGGAAGGCCTGGAGGAACATTGTCCATAGGGTCGCGATGGGTCGGACACGACTTCGCAGCTAACAACAACAACAAATGGTTGCAATAATACATTTATTTACATAGTTACAGACAGATGGCCGCTAGATAGAAAATAACTGAAGCAGCCAATGAGACTTTATGAAAAGCTTAGTGAAAAATCTAAAAACAAACAGAAAGACAAATATAGAAAATTGAAAGATAAGATGGTACTTATTTTTTCTGAAGGAAAAGATGGAAGCTGAGAGATATGGGGTTTAAATGGGAAATGAAGTCTCCCCCCCATTTGGAACAGGTTAAGAATAGAACCTTCTGCCAACCTAGCAGTTCGAAAGCACGTAAAAATGCGAGTAGAAAAATAGGGACCACTACGGTGGGAAGGTAACAGCATTCCGTGCGCCTTTGGCGTCTAGTCATGCCGGCCACATGACCACGGAGATGTCCTCGGACAAGCGCTGGCTCTTCGGCTTTGAAACGGAGATGAGCACCGGCCCCTAGAGTTGGAAACGACTAGCACGCATGTGCGGGGGAACCTTTACCTTTACCTTTACCTTTAAGAATAGAACAGTATACTTGGCTACTGAGGTAGGTTCTAGCAGCATTTCCCTTGCTATCTTCATCTTCCCAAATTAGCTTTTCCTCTCCAGTATTGAAACTTTCATTTGAAAATTCATTTTTCCACTCTCAGATCAGGTTTTTATATAGTTTTCATTGTCTTAAAATCCAATTACAGATTTTTGCAATTAGATGTTGTATTTGGGGGATTGAAAGTATACAGTAAGAGAGGACTGTGTGCCTGTGACAAAGTATCCCTCCCCATGATGGGCTCTGGACCCACACACTACTGATACACAGCCACAATCTCTTTGCGTAGAATTACCGGTAATTTGGCCCCTGGGACAAAACTGGTTTCCTTTCCCTTCCCACCTGCCTTCTCTCTCTACAATTCTTTTTGATTAAAAGCTGTGGCCTTTGCAAGCTCAAATGATCAGGTGAATGATTCGTTGTCTAAAATATAAGGCAGTGATGTTCTCATATACATGTTATGCTAAATTAATAATGTTGCAAAAAGCAACATTTCAAAGTGTCTTTGGAATTTAAATAAAGAGTCCAGGCCATGAGCAGTCAGATGGAGGCAGGGTAGAGCTGGAGGTAACCATGTATTTTGGAATATTTTCACAGAATGTTAAATCACAGAAAATCACTTGTCTCCAGTGTAAGATCACAACATGACTCCCCCGTAATGAATTCTTTACCTTGGCTGTTCTCCTACTCTCTCTCTCTCTTCTCTCTCTCTCTCTCTCTGCCTTTCACCCTAGTGTGGGAACATATGGTAATATTTGAAATGTAATTTAGGCCTTGTTGCCCACACCTGCACAGACCTCCAAGTCACTGAGCCGTATTCATGCACACTGAAGTCATGCTCCAACACTATAGTGTCAATTGAGTTTGCTCATTTTTCTTCCAACACAAGCTAAAAGTTCTAGCATGCTGACTCCACATAAATTCCATTTGAATATGTAATTTATTAAATGTATTTTAAGACAAAATCTTGCTAGACAATGCATCATTTACATTCAAAGCTACCAATGATTGATTTTTAGAGTAATGCAATAAAGAAACAACTCAAGTTTGAAGAAATGGTGATTGACCCTTACTTTATAATGTAGAAGAATGTGCTGAACTCTTTAGAAAAAGGACTGTGACATTACAGTCAAGATATTTGCTGTCTTATTGTTACATTGTAAGCCACTCAGAGTCAATTTGGAGATGGGTGGCAGTAAATTTAAATAGATAAGTAAAATTATGCAGACATTATGCAAATTATGAAACTGCAATAATATAATCATAACAAATAAATGTACAGGTAGTCCTTGACTTATGACCACAATTAAGTCCTAAATTTACATTGCTAAGTGACACGGGTGTGAAGTGAATTTTCCCTATTTTACGACCTTTTTTGCCACAGTTGTTAAGTGAAACACTGCAGTTTTTAAGTTAGTAACATGGTTAAGTGAATCTCGTTTCCCCATTGACTTTGCTTGTCAAAAGGTCACAAAAAGGTGATCCCATGACCCCAGAACACTGCAACCATCATAAATATGAATCAGTTGCCAAGCATCTGAATTTTGAACACATGACAATGGAACTGCTGCAATGATTGTAAGAGTGAAAAATGGTCAAAAGTCACTCTTCCAGTGCTGTTGTAGCTTCAGTCACTAAATGAACTGGTGTAAGTCAAGGACTGCTTGTGTTTAATTGTGCACCAGTTCAGATGAAAAGAAGATGAGTGAATAAGAGGCCAGATGCTAAACTCACGTTTCCATACAATTGCCCTTTGTTCTCTTGCCTGGCTTCAGAGCCAAATATATGCTTTCTTTTTAAATAAATGTAGCAGATACACAATTAAATACTGCTATAATTTCATTCAGGTGACCCCGAATTTGCAGGTGGTATAACAATAACATAAAATTGAAAGTAAACTTAAAAGTTTTTGAGTTCCAAGTTCCTGCTGAACAGAAAATCCCGTGATAGCATCTCCAATAGGTTATTCATCGAACCTAATTAACGAATATGTGTATTAGAGCATTTCCAAGACAATCTAATTCACATTTATTGGGCCAGAGATTTCTGTACTCACCTCTTTTGAACTACTTTTTAAATCACATATTATTCTTTTTCTAGTCAGCTTCCCTTTGTGGTGTATCCCATACATTTCCTATTCTGAATATAGCTTAATAAGAATTGACCTCTCAAGAATCTAAGGGATATGCCTAGCAGCTGGCACCCTAAAGTATTGTGACAACATCTTTTATGATCTCAAGCTCAGCACAACCACATGAAGGACACATTTATGAAACGTCCTCATGACTGAATCTTTTTTGTATTCCCACAGAACTAATTATTCTGCAAAAGTAGTCCTGCCTTATGACCGTAATTGAGCCTAGAATTATGGTAATAATTCATGCTAGTCATTAAGTGGGACCTCAACCTATTTTACAACCTTTCTTGCAACAGTCATTAAGTGAACATTGTGGTCGGTAAGCAATTGCATTGTTTGCAATGGGGTTGCTGTGGCAGAAGTAAGAAGTAAATGCCAGTTTCCAGCATGATAAATCATGATTATATGACTCTGTACGCTGCAAATGACCATAAATATGGGCTGATTGTTGAATATCAAAAATGCAACCATCTGACTGCAGGTGGGGCCCAACTTCAAATCCAGGCCATAAGTAATTCTGGGGATTTCCATTGTAACTTGGAAGATTTCCTAATCAACCAGTCATAGATCAAAGACTTCCTATATTAGTTTTCTTGTTCTGTATCTTAATCTGTGTCTGTGTGATATAATGGTCAAAAGAGATAAGCCAACTTGAACTTAAAACAATTTAAAATGGTAACAAAAGCCATGCATATATTTTATACAGATGTAAGAATTTAATTCTTTAAAGCTACCTTCAGTCATGAAAGTCTGCAAAAGAATTGGAGGTTTGGAAGAAAAAAAACATTAAAAAATTTATCATAAGCATAGATGCTGCAACCTCCCACGTAGATGGCTTCTGTTCATATGCTGCCTACCGCTCTCCTGCTCCATTGATACATACCAGAAAAGATATTCAGAACTTCTTTTGAGATTGGCAGCAGAATTTTATTTTAATGTTACTGATAAGCTCATGTCCTTCTGTACCAGAAAGCAATAAAGAAGGATGCAAGATCATCCACATTATGGCCCATGTAATAGAGAAAAATGTAGAGAAAATTTCAACAGAATAAAAGCAATTCATATTTTGAATTGACTGGCAAATAGATGGGGAAGAAATGGAGGTAGTGAAAGATTTTATTTTCCTGGGCTCCAAGATCACCGCAGACGGGGACTGTAGCCAAGAAATTAAAAGACGCTTGCTCCTGGGGAGGAAAGCCATGGCAAATCTAGACAGCACACTAAAAAGCAGAGACATCACCCTGCCAACAAAAGTGCGTATAGTCAAGGCTATGGTCTTCCCAGTTGCAATGTATGGCTGTGAAAGTTGGACCGTAAGAAAGGCTGAGTGCCAAAGAATTGAGGCCTTTGAACTATGGTGCTGGAGAAGACTCCTGCGAGTCCCTTGGACTGCAAGGAGATCAAACCGGTCAGTCCTAGAGGAGATCAAACCTGACTGCTCTTTAGAAGGCCAGATCCTGAAGCTGAAACTCAAATACTTTGGCCACCTTTGGCCACCTTTTTAATAAATCCATAAACCACCAGTTCGTTATTTTATATTTCAGCAACAGAGGTTTCAAATCACTAACAGTAATTGCTTCATGTTCTTAAGGAGAGGAGCACCAAGAAACAGAAGAGACTTCAACAAGGTAGGGAGACCAGAACAGTTATGTAGTACAGTTCGGATAAACTAAGGAGGCCTTGTGGATACAGTGACCGTATTTCCTTGTGGAAAAAAATAGACCTGCAAAAAAAGGCAAATCTGAATGAGACTGGTAAGGATAAAAAATTAGTTCTTTATAACTTTGCTTTACAAGAAAATTTAAGAGCAAACTCCTAAAGTACAGCTTTCTTAAATAAAGGGCTGCTCTTTATAATACATAACATATGGTCAATGTAGATACTGGCAACAGAATTTGGGATATTGTTTGCGATGGATCAATGGTACTTTCTGTCCACATTTCTTTTGCTAAAAGAATTGAAGATCCAGATACAGGTAATCCTTGACTTATGACCATAACTGAGCCCAAAATTTCTGTTGCTAAGCAAGACATTTGTTAAGTAAATTTTGCCCCATTTTATGACCTTTCTTGCAATAGTTGTTAAGTGAATCACTGCAGTTGTTAAATTAGTAACACAGTTGTTACGTAAATCTGGCTTCCCCATTGACATTTCCTTCAGAAAATTGCAATAGATGATCACCTCCTGGGATGCTATAACTGCCAGGAGTCAGTTTTCAAGTATCTGAATTTTGGTCATTTGACCATAGGGATGCTGCAACAGTCCTAAGTGTGAAAAATGGTCATAAGTCACTTTCTTCAGTGCTGTTGTAACCTTGAACAGTCACTAAACAAACTGTTATAAGTCGAGGACCTTGAACCCCCAAAGCCAAAAGCTGGCACTGACTGACCCAATGATTCCCGTTCCAGAAAAAAAGTGCAAGCTGGAAGAAGATGCTGATTTGATGTGTCTCCCATTTTGAACAGATCCCATTCAAATAAATCTGACATCAAATAAATATTCATATTGCATGACTTCGGGTGCTTCGTTTTCAGTACTTATTTTAGGATCCATTTATTTATTTATTTATTTATTTATTTATTTTATTAAATTTATATGCCTTGAGGCGTCGCCCATCGCCAGGAAAAATATGCAAATACGAAAAATATGGTCGGCTGCTGATAGGCGACCCCTTCCAGGCAATACTTGGCGGGTCTCGGCAACAGGAGACTCCATATTCGAACGCTAGGCTTCTCGGTTGCCTGGGCGACCGAAGCCGCGCGGAGGCGCGTTTCCGCGCCTGCGCAGGAGGACGGCCTGGTGGCGATTGCCAAGGCAACGGCTCTTGTCCCACTCTTTTCAATGGCTCCCAAGCGACCCAAGAGCGGGGCGGGCGGCGGGGGTTCTGGCCCCCCAGGGGCAGGCCCCAAGAACTGGGAAGCGGGGCTTGTGGCGGTCCGCTTGGAAGAGGTGCGTTGACAGTGGAGGGAGGCACATGTTGGCCCTTGTCTCAGAAAAAGAGGTGGACCTGTTTGATAGGAAAAACGAGGGGATGTGATCGACCCTGGGATCTCCGTGTTTGCATGGGGAAGGGTTATGCATCGCAGATGGGAACAGAATGACTTTGAGGTTTGAGGAACTCAGTCTTTTTCTGCTTAGCAGCATGGTTGCTAGCGTGGCTTGTGGGTTTGCCCTAAAGAAATCATGAATGTAATTGCAAATCAAGACAACCCTCCGTACCAGGAGATGAAGCCACATTGAACCTGGTGTATCTTAAGAGAAAATCTCCTTCAGTCAAACCAAAGTCGTGGTGGATACATCTATGCACTTTTCTTGGTGTCCGTAGAAAGTAGTTTACCGTTGTCTGGGGATGTTTTTTCCACTTCATCTCCTAGCCTGAGATTTTCTACTGGTCTACTAACCAGACCCAGCCTTGATGATCTTCCAAGCCTAAAGGATTAATCAGAATTTCCATGTAGTTCCCTTTTTATAATATGTGGGTTGTACTTCAGCCTATGTTGTAGGTTGACAGTTCTCAAAATGAAAGAAAATTAGTTCACTGTATTAGAGTACATTAATAGCTTATGTGTTTCAAAAGCAGAGAGGGAGGTTATAGACATGAACATTATAAGTAGCTATATTGGGTCATTGTTGAGTAGAATAGAATAGAATAGAATAATACAGTTGGAAGGGACTTTGGAGGTCATCTAGTCCAACCCCTGCTCAAGCAGGAGATCCTATGCCATTTCTGACGTGGCTGTTCAGTCTCTTCTTGAAAGCCTCCAGTGATGAAGCACCTACAACTTCTGAAGGCAAGCTGTTCCACCAGCTAATTGCTCTCACTGTTCGAAAGTTTTTCCTTAATTCTCTCCTTGATTCGTTTCTATCCATTGTTCCGTGTCTGGCCTTCTGGTGTTTTTTTCAGTTGGTGCTGAAAAAGCTTCTTGGATGAGGAGTGAAATGTCTTCAAAGAAAAACAAAGTTCAGTTGAAAAACTGGACCCAAAGCACCTTTGGGTTTTGGAAAATAGGTTGGCCCCTCTTCTCTGTGACAGCCCCTCAAATATTGAAACACTTATATCATCTCACCCCTAGTTCTTCTCTTCACTAGCAGTGGCGTAGCGTGGGTTGTCAGCACCCGGGGCAATTTGCGCCCCCTAACCCGGTGACGTCATGGCACCGCCGAAAAGACGCACCCCGCAGCGGCGTAGACTTTCCAAGAAGAGTCGCGCGCATGTGGGATGCTTCCGGGTCCCTCTCGAGGGCGGCTGGGCGGGGCTCCGACCTGCAAGAGCCGCTGCATTCAAGCTCGCACGTGAGCCCCGCTAAATAAAGCCACGCATGCGCACGAAGCTAGGCCAGCCGGCCGGCGGGTCCGTCTTCGCTCGGCCAAGCCTGCCGGGGCGCCTGCGGGGCGCTTGCGGTTGGCCTGAGCCTGGGCGGAGAGTTGGGCGCTTCTATTTATTTTATTCAGTTTATGTGGCCGCCCATCTCACCTGCCGGACTCGTTTCGCTTTGCAAGAAAGAGCAGCTCGAGAGCGGAGCCAAGCCGACTCTGTGCAGCCCTTGGGGCTCCCTGAGCAGCTCAGTGCGAGCGCGCCCCCCCCAGATGTTGCGCCCGGTGCGGCCGGCCCCCCCTGCACCCCCCACGCTACGCCACTGTTCACTAGACTAGCCACACCCAGTCATATTTAATTGATTGTCCACTACGTCTCCAAGATCCCTCTTACAGTTACTGCTATCTGTACATGTACTTTTGGTTTTTCTTGCCTAAGTGTTTATTTTTTTCTGCATTGAATTTCATTTTGCTGGATAGGGCCCAATGTTCTAATCTGTCGAGATCCATCTGGATCCTAAGCCTATAAAGGTGCTGGCTATTCCTGCCAGCTTAGTGTCATCTGCAAATTTGATGACTTCCCCTTTTATTCTCTCATCTAAGTCATTTATAAAGATATTGAAGAGTACTGGGCCTAAAATGGAAGCTTGTGGTACCCCACTGCTTACTTCCCTCCATCTAGGTGTAGTACCATTAAGGACTACTTGTTGAGTACGGTTTGTCAGCCAGTTACAAATCCATCTGGTAGTGATGCTATTATATCCCACTTTTTTCTAGCTTACCAAGAAGTAGGTTGTGGTCTACTTTGTTGAATTCCTTACTGAAGTTTAAGTATATTATATCTACAGCATTTCACTGGTCTACTAATTTAGTCACTTTGTCAAAGAATGAAATAAAATTGGTTTGGCATGATCTGTTTTTAACAAACCCATGCTGGCTTCTAGTTATAACTTTATTTGTTTCTACATGTTCGCAGATTGGTTTTTTGATTATCTTTTCCAGTATCTTTCCAGGCATTGATGTTAGGCTGATTGGTCTGTAGTTTCCTGAGTCTGATTTTCCCCCCCTTTTTTTGAAGATGGGAGCCATATCAGCTCTTTTCCAATCCTCAGGTAGTTCCCCAGTACTCCAGGATTTTTAAAGATAAGGTACAATGGTTCTGAGATGACATCTGCCAGCTACTTCAGAACTCTGGGATATAATCCATCAGGCCCTAGTGATTTATATTCCTCAAGATCAGATAGTTCTCTTACCATTTTCTTGCTTATTTTAATTTTAATTTTTATTTCTAGTCTGTCTTTTACAGTTATGTTTTTGGTAGGTTGGACTATAGTTTCTTTTGGCATGAAGAATGAGTTAAGCAGCTCTGCATTCTCTCTACTGCCTGTTACTTCTTTGCCATCTTCTCTCTGTAGTGGACCGATTGTTTCTTTGACTCTTTTCGTGTTAATTTATATGTTGAAAGATTTTTTTAAATTATATTTGACTTTTATTGCAAATCTTTGTTAATTTTGAGTTTTTGCTTTCTTGACTTTATGTTTCCATTTTTTGAACTTGTTCTTTTTGTCCTTCAGTTTATCAGAGAGATCTTTTTGCAAGCATGCTGGTTTATTCTTGGATTTCTTGTTTTTCTTTTTCAGTGGTACTGTGCTTGACTGGGCTTTTATGATCATATTTTTCAGAGTTTTCCAAGCTTCTTGGGTTCTTCTCCCCTTTAGGATGTCCATCCAAGGAACCTTTTCCAAGCTCTCTCTGAGTTTGTTAAAATCAGCTCTTTTAAATTATAAGAGTCTGGTATGACTATGTTCTATTGCTTGTGTTTGCATTATGTTGAATTCAAATATGACATGGTCATTCTCACCCAAGCTTCCTGTAATTTCAATTCCTTCTATCATGACTTCTCTGTTAGTAAGAATTAAGTCCAGTATGGCTGTCCATCTTGTTCCCTCCTCTACCTTTTAGACAACAAGTTGTATACTGTAACTGTAACTATACAATAACTATAACTGTAACTGTCACTATATTGATCTTCTTGTGCTTATACATTTAAGAAAAAATGTATCAAACTTATGAGACCAGAATGTATTGTCTGTCCTCTCTCCACTCCAGTAAAGTCCCACAGATAAAACTTTTAGATGATATAGAGCAGTCACAGGACATGTGTAGCCATTCTTTGAGTATGTAGTATGTGATACAAACTGGTTCAGTCTTATCATTAGATAAATATAGGTCACTCAAACCTGTCTGATGAGTTATTAATGAGTTGTACATCTAATCAGGTAATCTTATTATTTTGTTTATGGAAAATAAATAAATCAACAATAACGTAGTATGTGTGTATGGTATTTTATGTAATTAACATTACAGCTGAGCATTTCAAATTCAAAGTTCACTGTCTGATATAACAAAAATGAAGATACTTATAAACAAAGAAGATAACACTGAAAAAAGAAACAATGCATTAGTCATTATTTAATATTTATCATTTCATACTGGTATCCCATTTATTCTTTAGTCTCTTATGATCTCAATTATGTACATTACTAATGATTATCATTTTTACAGACACATTTATCTTAAATTTTATTTATTTGTGCAAATATATCTGTATCTTACCAAATAACAAATAGAATAATATTTGGGTAGGATAAGTACTGTAGTAGAAAGATCTAGTAGATTTAGTACATAGTATAATGTTGCCATCTAGTGGTAGAGGGTAATTGTATATAAAGAAATTTGATTTCTGAGCATGGAAAAATAAAAGAGAAGGGATGCCGTTATACTGCACTTCTTTCTTTCTTTCTTTCTTTCTTTCTTTCTTTCTTTCTTTCTTTCTTTCTTTCTTTCTTTCTTTCTTTCTTTCTTTCTTTCCTTTCTTTTCTTTTTCAATTTATTTAGCTGCCCCCTTAGATATGTAACTGAATGGTTTACAGAATTAAAATCACAAAAAAGCAATACAAAATAAAATGCCATTTAAACATTAAAATAATTGAAACCATTAAAAGCATAATCTGATGGAAGGATATCATTAACAGTACAGTCATTTTGCAGTGTCCACACCACCACTACCAGATCCCCAGGTCAGATGATAAAACCATGTTCTTTAGTGCCTTCTGGAAAGCTAGTCAGGTCAGGAACAGTCTGAATCTGAGGGAATGATGTTCCAGAGGGCAGGTGCCGTGGTAGAAATGGGCTTTCCTTCTAGGCCCATTGGCATGACATTTGTTTGTGGACAAGACCTGGAACATGCCGTTTCTGATGGATTTGATAAGAGCAGGTACCTGGGATGGGGAAGAGGCACCCCTCAAATAACCAAACCACATGTCATGTAGGGCTTTATAACTCATTATCAGCACTGAATGGTTTAATGATTGTTTTTGTTTTGAATCAGGAAAATTGGATTCCCAGTACTGCCTTTGTTGTTGGGAGCAAACCTGAAGATGAACTTCACATAAAAGCACTATCTCTGGCTGTACAGGTGCCACAAAGGAAACTCTTCAGTGTGGTTTCTTGGGAGGAATTATTAGCACAGGTATATTGCATTTACAATTGTGGAGCAATTATGATAGAGCTGAGCCTAAAACTAGGGTGCAATTTGACCTCGGGGCGATATCTGAGAAACACTATTTGTTGCCCGATGTTATTGATCTGAATATAGGAAAAAGAATTGGCCCTAGAAGAGGCTCTTCTGTGCTTGCAGTTGACAACAGGAGGAAAAAATAATCAGATTTAGAGATGACACAAGTGCTTGTTACATAATTTTGTACAGTTTCATTGTATTGCATGCATATACTGATGTTACAATAACATATAAATGCAGGGCAATATCATACCAGATACCTCCACACATAGATATATCCTTCTGTCTTCACAAAGTTTACATGTGTTACAGCATGTTATAGGACAAGCCTGAACTTTTGCTCTTTGGTTTCTTATAAATGTCTTTTGAAAGATCTGTTTATTTTTATCAGCACAATCAAAAAAGTTACATTTTTCAAGATTATTGAAAGTCTTTATACTATAGTTTCCATTATTATTGCTTTTTTCTTTTATTAATAGGAGCTAAAAGCAATGAGTTATTACTTTCAGAGTGTTCAGTGTAATTTTAAACATCAAGCACACCATATTTTTCTTTTTGTATATGTGAAATTATGTTGCAAACTTCAGTATTATTCATAAAAGATTATGACTAGGAATCGGTAAACAAATGTTTTTGTGTCTCCACTCTTCAATTGTTGTTGTTAGCTGCGAAGTCATGTCTGACCCATTGCGACCCTATGGACAACGTTCCTCCAGGCCTTCCTGTCCTCTACCATCTTCTGGAGTCCATTTAGGCTCACGCCTACTGCTTCAGTGACTCTATCCAGCCACCTCATTCTCTGTCATCCCCTTCTTCTATTGCCCTCAATCTTTCCCAGCATTAGGCTCTTCTCCAGTGAGCCCTTCCTTCTCATTAGGTGGCCAAAGTATTTGAGTTTCAACTTCAGGATCTGGCCTTCTAAAGAGCAGTCAGGGTTGATCTCCTCTAGGACTGACCGGTTTGATCGCCTTGCAGTCTAGGGGACTCGCAGGAGTCTTCTCCAGCACCATAGCTCAAAGGCCTCAATTCTTTGGCGCTCGGTCTTTTTTATGGTCCAACTTTCACTGCCATACATTGCAATTGGAGTCATTACATTGCCACAAATGATCCGGGTCCAGCCATGCTTGAATTCTGTTGACCCTTATCTGTTGCCAATTTAGTACTGAACTTTAGTTGCATAATTCTTGTGCATAGGCTTGAGCATTAAATTTTTGAACTGCAACTTAACGTGTGATCTTTTGATCCTTTGCACCTGGCATAGGAATGCTTAATAATTTATGGATATATGGATGGTATATGGGGAACAGTGATCATGTAATATAATATTGACGGGAGTAGAGAAGTACTAGGTTTGCTTGTGCTTGTTGTAAATATTGGAAATCACATTTAAAATAAAGAAAAAGTGGAATTTCATTCTAATTTCATTAGGACTGCATTGAAAGTAGGGCTTCAGAATGTGCAGCATCATTATAAAATTCATTTTACAAATCATTATGGATAAACTGAGTAAATTACAAAATGTGCAAAAAAAATGAGCATGTGAAATCATAAAGTTCATTGTTACATTTGCTCCCATTTTCTTTCTAGATCATGGAAGCTGTAGATGTAAAAGCAAAGAAAGTCAAAGAAAAAGAAACACCGTTATTTTATGAAGTAAGGCAAAATATTTTTATTAATTTTTATTATTGGATTGATTTTTCTGATTTACTTCAGATGTTAATAATCTCTTGTCTGATATTTTGACTTTTACTTTTAAAGTGGTTACTGAAAACCAGTTACTTAACAATATTTTATTTGTTTATGCATTCATATGTCTAGTCTGCCCAGCTTTGTAAGGTGATTAGAAAATTTTAACTCAGTAAACATTTGAACATAAAAAACCATCAAAGTGTTAGTGCACCTAACTAGTCTATATAGATCGTCCAGCAATTATCACTGTATAATCAATGTTACTGAGTGCCTCTGAGAGGTTGAATAGAATCAAGAAGGGAGTATTCTCCCATATCTATGTATTTTCACAAGAAACATCGTTGACTAGAATGAGCAATGCCAAGGTCACTGCCAGATGTGAATCCTAACCACTCAGAAAGTTGGATGCCCTCTAATGTGTGGTATGGACAGGGTGGGGCTGGGGAAGAGAAGCTACCCCGCAATGATTTGATCAAAGTAGTCGTCACCCTTTCATCTCCAGCATTGACTAAGGCCTCAGTCATGTTTTGTGACAAGCCTTGGGGAAAAAAATCAGGCTCTTTCTAGAATCAAATTGGAGTAAACTGATTGAATAGCCCTACTTCCCTGCAATAGGGCGTTTGTGGCCATGAAGATTACCCTGGCACTCAGAAAGTGATCTGACTGTGACAAGGGACTGATATTAATTTCCTCCATATCCAGATGGCATTACCACTGCCCCAGTACAAAAGCCAAATACAGTATCTGACCTCTACTGTGATCGCTTTCTCAGATATTTTGGAAGACTACCCTTGTTTTTCTTGTCTGTTTCCATTTTTGCTGTCTTTATAGAAATCCTTAGATTGCTTCTTGTCTCTTTTAAGAGCTCTCTGAATTCATTGACCTGCTAGGTCCTCAATTAAGGGATATATTTAATAACATTTTAACTGATGCAAAAATGCCCGAATCTTGGAGAGAGGCTTATATTTCTTTAATTCCTAAACCTGATTCGGATTTGACATTGATACAAAATTACAGACCAATTTCATTATTGAATGTAGACTACAAAATTTTTACGACCATATTGGCAGGAAGACTTAAAATATTTCTTTCCCACTTTATTCACCAGGACCAAAATGGTTTTTTACCCTATAGACATCTTAATGATAATGTGCGAATAATTTTAAATGTATTGGAGTATTACCAGAAACTTTCAGATAGGCCCATGGCGATGATATTTGTAGACGCACAAAAAGCTTTTGACAGAGTTAATTGGAAATTTATTATGCATCAATTAAAAGTAATGGAATTTGGCCCTAAATTTATGAATGCAATTCAAACAATATATTCTGAACAGTCGGCTAGGCTGCTTTTTAATGGAGCGATGTCTGGAGAATTTGGAATTTTTAAGGGCACCAGACAAGGTTGCCCTCTTTCCCCATTATTGTTTGTTTTGGCTCTGGAACCACTTCTTGATACAGTTAGACAAGATGAGACTATTAGGGGCCTCAAAATTAGCGGAGAAGAATATAAACTTCAGGCTTTCGCCGACGATTTAGTGTTTGTGTTAGAGGACCCCCTAGTCTCTGGGCCAAATTTAGTAAAAAGGATTGAACAATATGGTGAGGTGGCAGGACTGAAAATAAATAGAGAAAAAACCAAAATGTTGTCCAAAAACTTAACTGATGTAAAGAAAAAAGAAATAGAAGGAATTCTGGGGTTAAAATTTGCTAAAAAAGTAAAGTACTTGGGAATCGAATTAACCAATAAATGTTCCAATATTAAAGAACTTAATTATAATAAATTATTTGCCAATACACTACAAGACCTTGACAGGTGGAAAAATATTCAATTATATTTTTTGGGCAGAATTGCCGCAATCAAGGCACATATCAAGGATTTTTTTATTTCAAACGGCCCCCGTAAATTTAGACAACAAATTTTTTAGGAAATTGGATCAAGCAATAGGGAAATTTGTTTGGCGGGGTAAAAAACCACGTATAAAGGGAAAAATGCTCCAGGAGCACAAAACAAGGGGGGGGGTTGGGACTTCCAAACTGGGAGTTATACTATCAAGCCTCTGCACTCCTCTGGATTAAAGATTGGGTATCCCTGTCGAGGAAACGCATATTAACTATTGAAGGCTTTGACCTTAACCAAGGATGGCACTCAACTTTATGGTAAATAAATATCAAAAAACTGCATCCAAGTACTTCACTAACCACTACATTAGGAGAATTTTGATCAGAATTTGGCAAAAAGTTAAAAAACGAATGTATACTAAGATTCCCAAATGGGTGGTTCCATTGGAGATAACAACCCAGCCGACCGTTCACAACCTGAAAAGTAACTGGTCCTACAAGACTTTGGTGGATGAAGAAGGGAATCTGAAATCTAGAGAACAATTACAGACAAAAGGTATAGATATAGGCTGGTGGTCATACATTCAAATCCAAACTAGGTTTTCTAAGGATAAACAGGAATATGGCATCTCCCAAACTAGTCAACCCTTCGATAAAAGTTTGGAAGGCCCCGGACTAAAATTTATTTCTGGAATGTACAATCTCCTCCTAGCTAGATATACAGATGATGAGATTGTGAAAGATACAATGATAGCCTGGGGGAGAAACATAGGGAGGTCGATCCAACTAGAGGAATGGCAGACAATATGGGCCAGAACGATGAAAATAACATTATCTTCGGCATTCAAAGAGAACTATTTTAAAATGATTTATAGATGGTATTTGCCGCCAGCTAGAATAGCCAAAATGTTTCCAGACGCCTCTGATAAATGCTGGAAATGTAGACTGGCCAAGGGTACTTTTTTTCCACCAGTGGTGGACTTGCCCTCAGAGTAAGAAATATTGGGAGAAGGTCCAAAACTGGTTAAAACAAATAACTGGTGTCATCTTCCCTCTGCTTCCAGACTCTTACCTACTTGGTATAAAGCCAAAACTAATTAATAGACAAGATTGGTATCTCTTTGTACATGTTACAACAGCAGCGAGAATAACCTTCGCTCAACAGTGGAAGGATATAAATATTCCAACGGACCAAATGTTAATTAATAAGATTCTGAATTGTGCTGAAATGGATAAACTAACCTATATGTTAAAACAGAAACAAGAATCTATGTATTACACCAACTGGGAACGATGGTATGATTGGTTAAAAAATAGAACAAACCTAGAATAGTTAATATGACACTTCATAGTAATCTTTATGATAATATTTAATAGTCGAAATAGACAACGTTAAATAAGATTTAAGATTTACCGGGATGTAATTATGTATAATTGCACAGGGGATTTCAATCCCCAGTCAGTTTATATGTATGTTTGTTAAGTGTTTGTTTGTCCTTTTCCTTTTCTTTCTTAATTTGAAATGTATATACTTAGTGTGTATGTGTTTGTAAATATTTAAAATAAACTTTATTATAAAAAAAATTTAAAAAAAAGATTACCCTGGCACTCAGAAAGTGATCTGACTGTGACAAGGGACTGATATTAATTTCCTCCATATCCAGATGGCATTACCACTGCCCCAGTACAAAAGCCAAATACAGTATCTGACCTCTACTGTGATCGCTTTCTCAGATATTTTGGAAGACTACCCTTGTTTTTCTTGTCTGTTTCCATTTTTGCTGTCTTTATAGAAATCCTTAGATTGCTTCTTGTCTCTTTTAAGAGCTCTCTGAAATTTTTCATTAATTTTTTTTCTGAGATATTTGTCTTTTTTAGTTTGGGCTTTTGTTCTCTTTTTAGCAATTTCCAATCTTCTGACATTCATTTTGCTTTCTTCTGTTTCTTGATCTTTGGCTGTCTCTTTTCACATTCATCCTTAACACATTCTTTCATTTCTTTGATCCTTGGGCATCAGAGGTTATTTCTCATGATATGTGTCTGTGTGTATAATCCTTATTTGCCATCCGTAGTCACTTGTGTGAGATAGATGGCTGTATAAATCATATAAATAAATTCCATAGTTCCTCCAGTTTCCTATTAATAAAGGTTATGACTGCAAAATGATTCCTCATGTTCTCTTTGAAAATGGTGGGTATATTGTCAAGACTATATTGTAGAAACTGATTGGCTTTCGTTTTCCGTATTACTTTAACTTGAAATTTATACATGAGCAGATCATGATGTGTCCCAAAAGTCAGCTGCTGTATATGTCTGCTATAAATGAGTTCTTCCATCTGCTTGCATCGCTAATGTAATCGTTTTGATTTCTGTATATTCCACTTGGATACTCTAAATATGTATATACAGCAGATGTTATTTTAGTTGGTGGAAGACTATTTTAGTAATGAAGGAATCATCGAATTGACAGAAAATGTTAAAGTCATTCCCATGCCTCATTTTGATTTCTCTAAGCCATACAATGCAACTACATTTTCCTCTTAATATTTCCAACTTTACATTTCAGTCTCCAACAAGAATGACATTGTGCCATCCCATTCTATTAATTTCAAATTAAACTCTCTCTTCTGCATCAGTAGCTGAAGCATAAACCTGGGTAATTTTATATTAAAGAATTGTCTGTGAAGCGTAATTGATATTATTCAATCATTGCTTATCCCAAGTACTGTTCTTGCTGTATGGTTTGAAAAATAAACAGTATGATTTTCTAACTAAAAGTGTCCAATTCCAGCCTATTTCAATTTACTGTTGCATAAAAAATATCAATGTATAGTCGATTCATTCAATTTTTCACTATGCAGAGTTTTTCTGTGTTTATGCTTTTAATGTCTCATCTTCCCACTGTAATTATGCCTTTACAGCTTTGGATTTTCCCCCCCTGCAATATCAGCAACCAGACCTCTGAAAAGCTTTAATCTAGTCATATCCTAAATAACATTAGTACTTTGAAAGAACCTTAGCATGTTAAATATCATCCATCCTGAGGGGCCCATCATTTGATAGTATAAGATCAATCATTCATATTCTGTTTCCATGTGGTTTTCTTGGCAAAATACAAGAGTGTTTATGTTGGCTTCCTTCTCTCATGCAGTGTGAAATGATGCCTTTGCCATTGTCATTAAAGTGATCATCCCCAACATCTTCTTTATTGCTGCTGCCCAATACAGCAGAGCAGCTGAAGTGAACTTCATGCCTCAGTTGACCCTATTGTTGGCATAAACTCTTGGCATTCTTTGCCCATCCCATCCTACCCGCACCCCCAATCTTCTGTGACACAGCACAGCAAAAGTTGGAGTTGGGAGGAATTAACACTTTATATGCACAGAAATATATTACTTTGCAAATTAGAGGAATAAAGATATATGTACAATAGCATGAACAATATATTGAACAGTATGATGCCTATTGGTTGGGTTTCTGAGTGAGCTACTGGGTCCCTGACCACAAGTTGTTAGAAACTGAGAATGTGCTATAATCTGTTCTTGTTAAGTCCCTGATTGTACTGTGATGGTGTTGCTATCCTTTAAAAATCTGTCCAGTACTCAGCAATTCTATGGACCAGTTCTTCCTACATTTTCCAATCTTGTATGGCTTTTTCAATTGTTTTATGCTCTGGTTGACATTATCAGCTTTGGCAATTCTATCCACCATGTTTTTAGGGGCCTTGTTGCATTTTACCACAGACCACTCTGAGCATAACTGCCTTTTCCAGTGAGTTTGATTGCATGACATGACTGAAATAAATAAGGCAAAATTTTGTGAATGCAATATATCTGGTTTTATATGCTCCAGTAGTTTCTTGTTTATCACCTTTGTTGTCCCTGGAATATGCAGAACTCTCCTCCAGTGTCACAGCTTGAACAAGTCAATTTTCCTCCTTTCTGGTTTTTCCCCCCCCAGTCATGGGTAACTATGGTAAACACAAGAGTAATAATCTGCATTTAGTTACCAGACTGATATTGTGCTTTTTCATATGCAATTTATGCTCATCATTGCTGTACAACTCAGTGTGATTTGATGTTTTATTTTTGGACTGCATTCACTGCTTTGGTCAATCTGTGATCCTAGGAGAGTGAATTCTTGCACACATTCTCTCTCTTAACTGTCAATTGCTATTTTGATATTTCCATTCCTCACTGTGATCATGAGCTTTTTTCTTTTTGATGTTCAGGAAGAGGCCATATTTCCTGCTTTCTTTAATTCTTTTGATCAAATGTGTCATGCCTTTGATTTCTGACAGGAGAATTGTATCATCAGCATATTAAATATTGTTGATGATCCTTACTCCAATGTATGATTGTTCAACTGCTTGTTTCCTCATGATCACTTTGACAGGTAGATTGAAGAAAATGAAAGAATGCAATGTTGCCACAATTTCTTTTCTATCTTGATCCAATCAGTGTCTCCATACCATGTTGTACAGCAGCTGTACCAACTTGATCAGATGTGTTTGCACTCCCAGGTCTTCTAGGGCTCTCCACAGCTTGCCATAATTGGCACTTTCTTGTAGTCAATAAAGCAAATGCTCTTTTTAACGCCCTTAAGATTTTTCCATGATCCAGCAGAGATTTTCAATATGGTCACTAGGACCGTGGGGCCTTCTGAGGCCAGCTTGAACATCTGGTAATTCCCTTTTGACGGAGAATCTTGCTAGTGAGATGGATGAAGGCAATAGCATGGTAATTGGAGCTGTCCTTGGAGTTGCCCTTTTTTGGCAATAGAATGAACATTTCCATTCCTGTAGCCATATGTTTCTTTCCCCACATTTTTGGCACATGTTTGGGATGGTTGTAGGTGGCATAAGCTTCAGCAATTCTGTAGGAAGATATCAATACCAGGGACCTTGTTTGGCAGTTGCTCTTTGCCCACACAACTTGAAGGATGGCTGGTTCTATTTCTGCTTCTTTTTCCTCATCATCTTGAAGAGGCTGGGACTCTTTATTCTTGGCATACAGCTGTTCTGTATAGTCTTGCCATTTGTTCTTGACCCTTTGTTGGTCAGATAGTTCTTTTCCTTCCTTGTTTTTAATGAGCAGCACATGGTGTTAAGAGTCCTTTTGACTTGTGCAAATGCATTCCTGGTGTGGCCCTTCATGCAGTCCTCTTTAGCTACTTGCAGTGCTGGTCCCAGTAAACTTTTTTTTTTAAAAAAAAATCCCATTTATATCCCGCCCTTCTCCGAAGACTCAGGGCGGCTTACAATCTAAGAAGCACAAATCAAATGTGCTTAGCAATAGCCTTCATTCTCTGTATATGCCTGCTTATTAGGGCTTTCGGGGGGGCCCCAAGTGGCATTTTTACAAAGTCAGCTTATTGCCCCCAACAGTTTGGGTCCTCATTTTACCTACCTCGGAAGGATCTAGTCTGGAAATCTGCATTCCATCTCATTGCTTTCTCCTGTTTGCCTGCTGCTTTGGCTGTTTTTCTTTGCTCAGATGTTCTGATGGATTTATCTGAGAGACACTTATGCTTTTTCTCTGGTTTCTTGTATGGTATGTGTGTCATGATTCCGATAGATCACAGGTCTGCAACCCGCGGCTCCGGAGCCACAGGCGGCTCTTTCAGCCGTCTCCTGCGGCTCCCAGTCCTCTGACATGTGCAGTCCAAAAAAAAAAGTGGGACTAAAAAAGTTCAACCAATCAATTCAAATATGCAGGGTAGGTGCATATCTCGCCTTGGCTCCACTCTTCAGTCAAACCCTGTTCTGCGCATGTGCACACATTTTTTTGCGGCTCACAGTTTTTCCTTTTGTGAGGGAACCGGTTCCGAGTGGCTCTTTCACTGTTTCAGGTTGCTGATCCCTGCGATAGATGAAACCCTTCAAAAGAACTTCGAGGCACTGTTTTCCTTAAAGAATCTTTTTTTCAGGAAACAAAGTATCGGCAGTACATAGTTGAACCCCAAAACTAAATTCCCTTCCCCCTGATACAAAGTAACAAAGTGCAATTCCCACCCCCAATAAACTGTCGTAAATCACATTCCCCAATTAGCTTAAAGTGCGGGCTTTCTCCTTAACTCCACGGCCCGCCAAACTGTTATCAGCTTGTCCTTGGGTTCCCACCACAGCGATATGTTATGGCTAGCTAAGCTTACATTTCAGCCCCCCCCCCCCTTGCTGCACCTGATTTCTAAAGCAAGAAAAACACTGTAAAGGAATAGAGAAAATGGCTGCATTTTCATCAGTTGTCAAAGCAGGAACATCCAATGATAGCAGCGTTGACATCGTGTTCAGCTGCTGTTTCAGTGAAAGTCAATTGAATTTCTTGCCACAATTTCTTGTTGGGCATCTTCTCAGCAGTATTAAAACATTTTTTTTATCTCTGTTGCATACATGGATGGGATTTGGGTGATGCCAAACCTCTTTGGTAGTACTGTCTTTTTGATTTTGCATTTTATTTGCACTGAACCAAATAATAGTAATAATAAAGTTGGAAGGGACCTTGGAGGTCATGTAGTCCAACCCCCTGCTCAGGCAGGAAACCCTATACCATTTCAGACAAATGGCTGTCCAGTCTCTTCTTAAAAACTTCCAGTGTTGGAGCATTCACTGCTTCTGGAGGCAGGTTGTTCCACTGGTTAATTGTTCTAACTGTCAGGAAGTTTCTCCTTAGTTCTAGGTTGCTTCTCTCCTTGACTAGTTTCCATCCGTTGCTTCTTGTCCTGCCTTCAGGTGCTTTGGAGAATAGCTTGAGTCCCTCCTCTTTGTGGCAGCCCCTGAGATATTGGAACACTGCTATCATGTCACCCCTCACCCTTCTCTTCATTAAACTAGACATACCCAATTCCAGCAACCATTCCTTATATGTTTTAGTCTCCAGTCCTCTAATCATCTTTGTTGCTCTTCTCTGTACTCTTTCTAGAGTCTCAACATCTTTTTTACATCATGGTGACCAAAACTGGATGCATTATTCCAAGTGTGGTCTTACCAAGGCATTGTAAAGTGGTATTAATACTTCACGTGATCTTGATTCTATCCCTCTGTTAATGCAGCCTAGCACTGTGTTGGCTTTTTTGGCAGCTGCAGCACACTGCTGGCTCATATTTAAGTGATTGTCCACTAGGGCTCCGAGATCCCTCTCACAGTTACTAATATTGAGCAAGGTACCCCCTACTATACCTGTACATTTGGTTTTTCTTGCCTAAATGTAGAACTTTACTTTTTTCACTATTGAATTTCATTTTGTTAGATAGCGCCCAGTGTTCAAGTCTGTCCAGATCCTCCTGTATCCTAAGCCTGTCTTCTGGAGTGTTGGCTATTCCTGCCACCTTGGTGCAAATTTGATGAGTTCCCCATTTATCCCTTCATCCAAATCGTTGATGAAGATGTTAAAGATCACTGGGCCCAGAACAGAGCCCTGGGGCACCCCACTATACACTTCCCTCCATGTAGATGCGGTTCCATTGAGGACCACACACTGAGTATGGCCGGTGAGCCAGCTACGAATCCATCTGGTGGCGATGCTGTCTAACCCACCTTTTTCTATCTTATCAAGTAGAAGGTTGTGATCTATTTTATCAAATGCCTTACTGAAGTCCAAGTAAATTATATCCACAGCATTCCTCTGATCCACTAATTTTGTCACTTGGTCAAAGAATGCAAAGGATTTGTCTGGCATGATCTGTTTATGACAAACCCATGTTGGCTTTTAGTAATGACTTTGTTTGCCTCTAGGTCACGGGTCGGCAACCCGCGGCTCCAGAGCCGCATGCGACTCTTTGAGCCGTCTCCTGCGGCTCCCAGTCACCCGGTGCGCGCGCACCTCTTCGAATGGGCAGTGGTGCGCGCGCACCTCTCCCCGAATGGGCAGTGGCGCTGCTCGTTGGGAAAGCTGCCGCGGCCCGTTTGCACAGCTGCCGTGTTCGTCCATGTTTGGCGAGCGCGGTAGGTCTCCCAACGAGCGGCGGCAGTTTGGAGAGTGTGCGCGCACCTCTCCAAACCGCCTCCGTCTCGTTCGGAGGTCTGCCGCGCTCGTCAAACATGAACGAATGCGGCAGGTCTCCCAACGGGCGGCGGCAGTTTGGAGAGTGCACGCGCACCACTCCAAACCGCCGCCGTCCCGTTTGCGCAGCTGCCACGTTTGTCCATGTTTGACGAGCGCGGCAGGTCTCCGAACGGGACGGCGGCGGTTTGGAGAGGTGCGCGCGCACCTCCGCCCGAACGGGCAGTGGCGCCACATTTGGAAAGCTGCCGCGGCCCGTTTGCAAGCTGCTGCCTTCCTCCGAAGGCGGTAGCTTTGCAAACGGGCCGCGGCAGCTTTCCAAAAGAGCAGCGCCACTGCCCGTTGAGGCGGAGGTGCGCGCGCAGCTCTCCAAACCTTTGGAGGGCTGCACGCGCACCTCTCCAAACCTTTGGAGAGCTGGGCGCGCACCTCCGCCCGAACGGACAATGGCGCCACGTTTGGAAAGCTGCCAGATCCCCCGCAACCTCCAGGTGAAAATCCTCCATTTTCCCTCTCATAGCCCTCCCTTAAAAATTCCATTCCCGGCGAGGCCCCGGGCTTTTAAAAGCCACCGGGGCCCGGCTGCTGTAGGCGAGGAGCAGCTTCTGGCTCGCTCCCTCTCTTTTCCGCAGGCATTATTTGCTCGAAAGTGTTTAAGTTTATTGCTCAAATGATCTTTCTAATTAGCGCTTCGGACCGGGTCCCTCTATTTTTGAGGGAGGGGAGAGGGAGGAGAAACTTATTGTAAAAAAAAAATAGAGGGAAAAGACTCCGCTGGAAGCAATTCCTGCTTTACAAAAGCCACTAGTGCCGAGAACTCCATTCGGGCGGAGGTGCGCGCGCACCTCTCCAAAGGGGAGACCCGTCGCTGCACAGGTGCCTCCTATGTTTTTTGCGCATGCGCAAAATGTTTTTTGCGCATGTGTGGATGCACGCGCGCATACTTTTTGCGGCTCCCACTTTTTTGTTTGTGTGATGGAACCGGTTCTGAGTGGCTCTTTTCCTTCTTCCGGTTGCCGACCCCTGCTCTAGGTGCTCGCTGATTTGTTGTTTGTTTATCTTTTCCAGAACCTTCCCAGGTAGGTCTGTAATTTCCGGTATCCATTTTTTTTCTTTTTTGAAGATGGGAACTACATCAGTTCTCTTCCAGTCCTCTGGTAGTTCCCCAGTGCTCCAGGATCTTTGAAAAATATAGTTCAGTGGTTCTGAGATCACATCTGCCAGTTCGTTGAGAACCTTGGGGTGTAATCCATCTGGTCCTGGTGATTTGAACTCGTCTAGACTGGACAGGTGCTCACTTACCATTTTATTGCCTACCTTAACTTGTGTTTCTATTCTGTTTTTAATGGCACTATTTTTGATAGGTTGGTCTGTTTTTTCCCTTTGTGTAAAGACAGATGCAAAAAACGAGTTAAATAGTTCTGCTTTCTCCCTGTTGCTTGTCACCTTCTTGTCACTTTCACCCACTAATGGACCAATCATTTCCTTCACTTTTTTCTTGTTTTTTACATGTTGAAAGAAGCTTTTTTTTTGTTATTGTTGGCTTTGGTCTCAAGCCTTAGTTCATTTTGAGCCTTAGCTTTCCTCACTTCATCTTTGCAGGCTCGGGCTATTTGCTGATATTCTGACTTAGTTATGTGCCCCTCTTTCCACTTTCTATACTTGTCCTTTTTATCTTTCAATTTGTCAGAGAGTTTTTTATGCAGCCACGCTGGTTTCTTTTGAGAGCTGTTATTTTTCCTCTTCGTTGGTATTGTGCTAGACTGGGCTTGTATTATCTTACTTTTCAAAATTTCCCAAGCTTCTTGAGTTGTTTTACCTTTGAGGATTCTCATCCATGGAATCCTTCCCAAGCCCTCTCTAAGTTTATTGAAATTAGCTGTCTTAAATTCCAAGACTCTAGTTTGACTGTGTTCTATTGCAGTGGTGGCGAAACTATGTCACGGGTGCCAGAGGCGGCACTCACAGCCCTCTCTGTGGGCACCCGTGCCATGCCCTGGAGGTGGCAACTGTCCTTCTTCAACCAGCCGCCTGCTAATTTGCCGAGATCCCACATGGCTGAATGCATCCCGGCACAGCTGGTTTCCCTCCCCTCCATCCCGTCCCTCCTGGCCTCCCAGGCACGACCCACTGCATCACCTCCTCAGCTGTTGGCCAACCATCCATTTTGGAGGCAGATTCTTTGAACTGCTGGCGATGGGCTGCGGAGCCCCAGAGTGTGACTGGCGAGGGGCCGGCAGGCTGTGGCTACTGACAGACACTGTTGGCCCCCACGCCTCTGTGTGCGGGGGCTGATGGTGACAGGCAGCAGCTGCCCTAGCCCTTGCCTTCCCCATGGCAATGGCACCCTCAACCTGACTCACCTCAAGCCACAGGATGAGTCTCCTGCTTACCGCCCCACCTGGCAGACATCTCCTGGAGCTCCCCCAACCCTGCTCACCCCCCACAGGTGTCCCTCCCCACGAGCAACATTGAGGTGATCACACCCACCTTGGCCACACCCACCCAATCTTCCATGACCACCACAGCCACACCCATCCAGTGGGTCAAGCCCACCTGGCACCCGGCGATAAAAAAGTGGGTTTGGGGTTGCAGTTTGGGCACTTGGTCTCTAAAAGGTTCGCCACGACTGTTCTATTGCTTGTGCTTCCATAATGTTGAATTCCAATATTGCATGATCACTTCCTCCCAAGGTTTCTGTGGCTTCAACACCTTCTATCATTTCATCTGTTAGTGAGAATTAGATCCAAAACTATTTTGTTTCTCTCTGCAGGTGATAGAAACGGCAAAAAGCATTCTGGATGCTGGGGAAACACTTCCTGTAACTTTGATTGGAAAATTAATTAAATATCAAATGCTTTGCATCAAACAAAAAGATCTTCAGAGAAGGATTGCTGAAAAGAAGGTAGCTTAGTTTCCAGCCTATAAAGACATACTTGGGAATAAATCTTACTGCATTCTTTATCCCTTACTTCTGAATAGACATGTATCTGTTACTGGGACAGAAGAAAAACAGTTTGGGGGACAAAAGAATGTTTTTTGCAGTGCTTTTTTTTCTTATTGTTCCTCACATATACAGCTTTAAGCTTAGTGTAGCCCTGCATTTCTGGAAATTTGCTGCTTGCGTGGTATACATTAATACTTTGAACTGATTAAAAGTTTCAATGAGTTGGTCACAGAGACTTTTAAAAAACTAAAATAAATCACCATGGTCAATAAAGGACAAGATTTGGCAGCAATTCATTTCCGATAGCAAAACATCAGGGCAATCTGGTAGCAAAAATATCTGAATATTAGAAATGATAGAAAATATTTCTAACTTGGATGGTCGATGTTGGTCATGGTTTGTTTTCTGAGCTTGCTGTTTAGCTTCTGAATGTTTCGTCACCAGGCTAGGTGACATCCTCAGCAGAATTTTGGTTGAAGTGTCTTGTTTCAGTTCTTCAGCGCTTTTATTGATCTCTTGTGGCCATGTAGTTGGTGGGTCATGTGATTGGTTGGTCATGTCATTTGACCTGTCATGTGATCGGCTGGTCATTATGTGGTGATTGGTGCCATCGTTGGTTGTTCGCTTGATTGATACAGCTCCTTATGGGTTCGTAGGCTGGGTCCAAATTGACATGTTTGTTGATAGATCTATTGGTTGAATACCAGGCTTTGATGAATTTTCCTGCATTGTGTGGTAGCACAGCCAATGATTTTTGTTCCATCCCATTCAAACCGGTGCTGCTCAGTTCAATTAGGTCAAGGTCATGTCAATTGATAGCTAGTCAGTATTCGTGGATTCTTGTTTTCAGTTGTTTGCCCAGCATAGAATTGGTCCCAGTTGTTGCATCTAATCTTGTAGATTATGTTATTGTTCTCCCCTTTCTGTATTTTGTTCTTGGTTTCAGACAGTTCTCATCGGAGTGTTGATGTCGGTTTGTGAGCGGCCATTCACACTTTTGTCATCACTGAATGCTCCAAGCTGGAAGAAAACGCCAACTACTCAGTAACGTATTCACAGGCATCAAAGTCACACACGAAGAAGAAAAGGATCAACAATTTCCACTCCTTGATGCTGACATAAGAAGACTGGATAGTGGTGAACTAGTAACCTGTATTTACCAAAAATCAACTTACACAGATCAAATTTTCAACTTTGTCAGCAGCCACCCCACTGTATACAAGAATAGCTGCATTCAGCACCAAGACAATAAGACACTAAGAAAAGCAGAAGAAAAGCACCTTTTGGAGGTCTCTCTCCACAATGGCTACCCAAGAAACTTCATATTCCAGTCATACTCCGATGCACATCATCCAAACCCCATCACACCACACAGCCAACCACTTACTTTACTATATGTTGGAGAAGCGTCAGAAATGACGGCCAGAATTCTACAACCACTGGGAATAATGGTGGCTCACAAACCAACATCAACACTCCAATGAGAACTGTCTCAAACCAAGAACAAAATACAGAAGGAGGAGAACAGTAACATAATCCACAAGATCAGATGCAACAACTGGAACCAATTCTATGTTGGGCAAATAGGATAACAGCTGAAAACAAGAATCCACAAACACTGACTAGCTTTCAACTGACATGACCACAAATCCCCAACCTATGGAGAAAGACATCAAAAGACACAAAGTCACACGACCCACTGACCACATGACCACATGAGATCAATAAAAGTGGTGAAGAACTGAAACAAGAGCCTTCAACCAAAAGCCCCCTGAGGATGTCACCTAGCTTGATACGAAATGTTCAGAAGCTAAAGAGCAAGCTCAGAGAACCAACCACCACCAGCACATCTGAATATATCAGAGTATGAAATACTGAACTAAATTAACCTCCTTCCAGTGCCATGGTACCTTCTCATCTGAACAAATAGAGAACTGGATATTCTGTTTGGTACAGTATATGCATATACTTTTAAGTATGTGTGCATTTAAAGTAAATTTTTAAAGGTACTTTTGGCTTTTTTCTGCAACAATCAGTCCTTTGTTCAACTTTGCAATAAAATTGTTAGAAATAAAGCCTACATAGGCATCGTAATAGTAAAACTGGTATCATATATGAGCTGAAGTTATGCTCAGATGACATTTAATATTTGAGCTAATATTTATTATGGGAATGAAAGGTAAAAATATATCTAAAAATTGTCAGAGCAAGTGAGGAACTGTTAAATTTGTGAAACTTGTGAAATGAACATTAAGAGAAAAAGGAAGACTTTGCTTTCCAACAGTGTGTGTGTGTGTGTGTGTGTGTGTGTGTGTGTATTGAGTAGTAAGCATTTTTCCATACTGTTCCAACAAATGAGCCAACTGCCAAGGAAGATATATTTCAGTATTCTGTAGGAAGAATATTCTCAGTGATAGTGAGGAAGATCTCAAACATTACTCATTTTCTTCATAATGGTTTTAATTTTTCATTTCTTTCGAGATACAGATATAAAATTACTTTTTCCGTATAAGCATCTTCTATAGTAATTTCTCTCTCTGTGACTTCAAGAAAGGGCTGTAATTGAAACATGGCTTTGATTTTTTTTAAAAAAAATGCTGATACGTGGATTAGATCTTTACAACAACTTTTCCTTAACATTTACAAGAGCATAGTGAGGCAATTTGTCTAATTTCACAGGCGTTAGAGGAGCGAGACAAGGAGAAAGAAGAGAAGGGAAAGGGGAAAGGAAAACCTAAGAAGGAGAAGGAAAAAGAGAAGCCTGCCAGTGCCAAGGCTGGAAAAGGAGGCAAAGGAAAGCGGGCAACCGATTCACCAAATGTATCAGCGACTATCGTTAAAAAGGATACCAAACTTAAAAGACGTGGGGAAGATGATGAACTTGATAAATTCATTGGTAGGTAGAAAGTGCGTTATTGTATCCTCTCCTAAAAGTGAAAGTTTCCATTTCAAGCTTCTTTCAAATTGTTTATATATTATTCAAGATTCACCACAAATCTTAAAATAGTGTTTTAAGTTACTTTGAGTGTCCGTTAGGCAAGATGTTTAAAGCCTAGAGAAAAAAGGTCTTTGTGTATGGAAGGAAATCTGATCAAGCAAATAACCAGGTTTGTACTAGTTGGCATTTTTATATAGAATGAAAAAGTATCCAAATGTGCAAATTGGGCTTTATCAGGTAGAACAACTGAGCTCCACTTGGTAAAATCATTTCCATCTTATTCAAGATACAAAGATCCCAGCAAAGTTTGCAAATATTATATAACTTTTGTTGGTCTAATATTACTTCTGTGGATTTTGTTTTCTTGGGGCAAACATAATGCTGCTTTTCAGCTTGCAAAGAGAAGGCATTTTTCTCTCATAAATAGTTGATTGTGTTATTGGTGTTTCAGCTAAATCAATAAATGCCAATATATGCTCAAAGTTCACATCTTAAGATGGTTCCATAAAGTCCAAGCAAGAAGCTCATGGTAGATACAGCTGCTGATCATGAAATTTCTAAATATGTGAACCAGAAGAATATTCAGTGAATTGAAAAATAGCTTAAGCTTGTCAATAAGGCTTGGTTTTGAGTAAACTGCATAGCACCAAAATGATTTAATGTCTTTACTGAGCTCTTGCATCCATATCGCAATAAAACTCCTTTATATTATCTCCCACTGGGTACAGTGTAAGTATGTTTACAAGCCAACAAAAACATAATCATAGCTTCTTGCACCATATTTTTGGGTACACCAAGCATTGCATTGTAATAACATTTCCCAGCATTGCTACTAGCTGTTTTACTCTTTAGCAGTTATGAATTCTTAGATTAGATTTATTAAACTTAATTCTCCATTCTAGCCCACCTACTTTCTTTTCAGTTTTTAACCAGGGCTGCTTCTGGTTTTTGAGAGTCGGTGACAAGTGCTCTAAGTAACCATACAGCAACTAGAGAGATAAAATTTTCTATATTACTATTGAACAATAATATCAGCCATTTCAGTTGAATATGTTACCAGGTAATATCTGGTATTTATTATAAATGAAAGAAAAATGTGAATGGCTGCAAATAAAATAACTATACAACTATGAAATGCTATCTTCTAACCTTCCTATGATTTGTAATAAAAATCCAGCCATTATTTTTTGACATACTATTTGTGGCAGGAAGCCTCTTGAATGTCCTCTTCTCAGAGATCAGACTTTCCCCTGCTTGCTGGCCTTTTGCAAAGCATTAAAAACCTAGTTTTACCACCAGTCCTGGGGCCAGATATATGATGAGCCCATTTCCTGGTTGTATTGACTGCATGATGTTGTGAGTTGCTATTTTATGCTATCTATATTATTTACAATTTTGGTTATTTCTTTTATTTGGTTTTTACTTATTTTAAATTAGTAGCTGCCCCAAGTCATATACATAAGATGGATGGTCATGTAAATAAAATAATTGTATGCAATATATAAATATATCTGTATATATCTGTACTTGTATGTGTATACACATACACACACACATATGTACACATACACACATGTAACTGACCATCAACTGAATTCAGATATTATCCTAACCATATATCTTAATCAAAGCATGGGGTTTTATGTGATGTTTCAAACAGATGATGAACCAGATGATGGTGCTCAGTATTATTTCATAATTACTGGTTTTCACAATCCTCAACTTTTACCTATACTGTCTGATCTGGGTATTAATATTGGAAGCATCATTCAGATTTCTTCTGACAATTATGAGCCACTCCAGATCTACTTAGAAACAACTACTTTGCAAGAAGAACCATCTCTTGCATCAGAAGGTAGGCTACTAATTAATACAAACATTTATATATTTGAAGTCAAATATTTATTACTTTTAAAAAGATACGTATTTATTAATTGATCTTTCTATAGACTTAAATCATAATCTTATTGTTGGGGTTTGTTTCCTTGGAAATGACAAATAATAGAAATTAGTGATAGAGGCATGTTCTAAAGAGATAAAAGAATAGGCATTTGTGATAGCTGAGGTCCTGTCCTAAAAAATGGTGAGGGATCATATGAACTCCTCATCCATTGGTAAAATAACAGAAAATATAGTCAAGTAATTCAAGTAAGGCCATGATATCCTTTGCTGATTCTTCGGGAGTCACCAGCAGCTGAAAGTTGTGCATGTATATATTTGAAAGGATATTGTTTGCAATAAGTTAGTAATGTCCCCTGAAGATTGGATTATGATGACAAGCAGTACTTGCAGCTTCCCTTGAAATGATTTTTCCAAAATTATAGCTAGTCAAGAATGAAGTTACGTTTCTGGGTGATTGCAGGCACTGTCTCCTGCAAGATCTACACTTCTTACCATTTTTTTTCAAGATCAATTCAAAGTTTTGGTGATGATCTTTAATTGGAATATTCTTTATTAGGCAAGTGTGATCGGACACACAAGGAATTTGTCTCTGGTGCATAAGCTCTCAGTGTATATATAAACAAAGTGATGTTTTAGATCGTAATCCTAAGATACAATCATAAATCATAAGATACAAACAACAAGTGATAAATCATGATACCAATAGAAGAAGGTAGTAGGAAAGATGAGAAGGATAATAGTCATACAGCCCTACTATATGGGTAAATATCTTTAGGCATAAGACAATGTTGTGGGAGTGAAAGGTTTAGCAGAGTGATGGCATTTTTGGCATGCAATGCCCTATAGTGGCGTCCTGGGTGGAGAAGTTGAAACAGTTTATGTCCAGGATGTGAGGAATATGTAGATATTTTCTCAGCCCTCTTTCTGGCTTGTGCAGTGTACAGGTCCTTAATGGAAGGCAGGCTCATTGCAGTGGTGGCTTTTTCTGTAGTCCTAACTATTTTCTATTTCTATTTATTTACTTCCTTATTTTTATTTATTTCTATTTATTATCTGTTATTTATTTCTGCAGTCGTAACTAAACTACTAATACAACATTTTCTCTGCTGGTATTTCACTAATGGCTTAATATTTTCCCTTTTGTGGAAGTAATTATTTCTACAGAAACTACCGTATATACTTGAGTATAAGCCGAATTTTTCAGCCCACTTTTTGGGCTGAAAAATTCCACTTCGGCTTATACTCCAGTCAACAAAAAAACTTACCGAGGACTTGTGCGCGGCCGAGGCTTTGGTGCTTCCGGGATCGCGCGCACCTCTCCCAAGCCACCGCCGTCCGGAGACCTGCCGAAGTTTGGGGAGGTTTGGGGAGGTGCGCGCGCACCTCCCCAAACCTCCCCAAACGTCGACGGGTCTCCGTTCCTCTGCGCCCTGCCTGCCTGCTTCTTTCCACAGCGGAAAGAAGCAGGCAGGCAGGGCGCGGAGGAACGGAGACCCGGCGACGTTTGGGGAGGTTTGGGGAGGCGCCCAAACCTCCCCAAACGTCGGCAGGTGTCCGTTCCTCTGCGCCCTGCCTGCCTGCTTCTTTCCGCTGTGGAAAGAAGCAGGCAGGCAGGGCGCAGAGGAACGGAGACCTGCCGACGTTTGGGGAGGTTTGGGGAGGTGCGCGCGCACCTCCCCAAACCTCCCCAAACTTCGGCAGGTCTCCGGACGGCGGCGGCTTGGGAGAGGTGCGCACAATCCTGGAAGCACCGAAGCAAGTCCTCGGTAAGCTCCGGGCGGTCACTTGCTTCGCGTCTCCTGAGGGAAGGGGGGGCGACTGGAGCGGGCGTGTTTCCTCGCCTGCTGGGCGCCGCGATTTGCCCGGGGAACACGCGGGCCCCGAATGGCAGCGTGGAGCGAGGAAGCGGACAGCCAGGGCTTCCCCGAGAGCCGCGGCCACACAGGGTATTCCTGTGTATTCAGGCTTGCAAAATGGTGGATCGAGCCTCTGCTGGCGGCAGAGGCTTGCAGAACGGCGGATCGGCTTATACTCGAGTCAACAACTTTTTCCAGTTTTTGGGGGTGAAATTGGGGGTCTCGGCTTATACTCGAGTCGGCTTATACTCAAGTATATACGGTATATATTTTAAGCAAACATAACTCCCCCACCTCCCCCCACAAAAAATAGTGGCTTTTTCTTCCTCTTGCCAGCACCTCAGTTACATTTTTCTTTCTCTTCTTAAAATAATTTTCACAGTCTGTTATGTATTGTAGTCATAGCGCCAGTAGTGTGGTGAAATACAGGATGACACTGATGTTCTGTTGTTTCACCAGAAGGGATAAAGCTGGGTTTCCATGCATACATTTTGAAAGTTTATGCTCCACTTTAAACAAAAAAAATACTACAGTACTCCAGGTGAATGCATTCTAGTGGTTCATCTTTCTTTATATCATCTTTCTTTTATCATTAAATGGGCTTAAGACATTTTTTTAAAAAGTGTGTTTAATGGAAATGGGAGATGAATCTTAAATTAGTAGCAGGAGTGAGTAAACCTTAGTTTTCTTTTTAGCAAGGTATTCCAGAGGTTTATTACATTTTAGACATGGTCATACAAATATATAGTACATTAATCTGCTTCTGATGCAATTCAAATTGTAGAAGCTGAAAACAAAAAGAAGCAAAAAGCAGATAAAGACCTAGAAACATTCTGGAAATATGTGGAGCCAATCCTGAACAATGGAAAACCAGGATCAAATATTTTTCAGATAGCTAGACTGTATCACAAAGTCCAGGAGGTTTCCTTTCCTGCTGACTGGAGCAACAATGACTTGGTGGTTAGTAGCCTGTTCTTATACAAAAGGGTATCCTTGTTGGGTTTAGGGGCATAAAGTGTTTCAACATTTGTTTCAAATTCTGGTCCATCATCCTAACATACTAAACTTTCTTTGCTTACTGGCAATGACTGTATTTCCTGGTGAGTAAGCATTTTAAGGGGAAATGTGCCTGTCCCTGTGGCAGATAATGGATTAGGTGAAATAGAGTTTTAGAATTTTACTGCTGATTTTTCTCTAATGGGCCACAGTATATGCAAGAGGGTGCTTCTAAGCTTACGTAATTTCTCAAACTTTGTGTGCTCCACTGATGTTCACAGTGATACCATTGAATAATTTCTGGTCCTGATTATTAACTTTATTATTTTTCCTGCGTTCTCATATACATCGTGAAAAAGTTTGTTATAAAAAAAAATGCTTGACTATTATGGAGAAAATGATGCAAATTAGGATAAAGAAGATGTATTATAGTATTTAATACATGAAAGTGAAATAAAATGTTTGAAAATGTTCCAAACCTTGTCTGGACATAACTGAAATAAGCATGTATAACCAGATTTAGAAATGGAAATAGTACAGATGTGCAATCCAGAAGAAAGAAACTAATTGCCTAAGAATATCTGTGATACCCATTTCTTCTCCTGTAAGATCATGTGCATATTTCCTTTACAAATAAAAGGAATTCCCCCTGACAAAATTCTCCACAATGTACAGTATGTTGGAAAAAAATAATTTTTAGCCATGATGTAAGACTTTGGAGTCTTGAATTATAATAGATTAAACAAACAGCTGTGTACAATGCTAATGGACAGAATAACTTTTTATTGTAATTCTTCCAAATAAAAAGGAATATTAATAATGTAAACCATTCAATCTGAACAGCACAAAATTCATATTTCATTATATTGTTAAATTGGATGCATATTGTTGCTAAAACTTTCACTGCATTTGCCTGTTGCTTTTACTTAAGTAGTCATCTGAGTAGAGCAATAGAAAGCTGAGATATAAAACAAATAAGCAAATAATTATTGTAAACTCAGTCTTTACATTTCTTTATCTTCCATTGCATAGCTTGAAACTGGCACAGACATCTTTGAAAATGTTGCATGTTTAATGTATGACTGCCTGGATTGGAAAAGACAATACCAGCACTACTTGGAATCGACTAGATTTATTAATGTACCAATGGTAGAAAAGAAGAGTAAACTAGAGGTTTGTGGTAAATAGCCAAAAATACTGTAATATTCTATGTAAAATCTGTTATGGAAGCCCATTTTGCTTAAAATCCCATCATTTGGATATTGTTAAGACCGATATCATAGTTCAGAGCTGAATCTAGTAATGGAGTAATTACTGTTGAATTGCTTCTTCAATTTACTGGGTATTACTAATAACCTACTAGACTGGCAGGATATTTAACTATTTTATTATTATAAAATTAATACAGCACCATATCCCAAAATGATAGGTAGTGTACAGACAACAGATAAAGAAATAATAACAATGCCATTAATCCCCATGAGAAACATTCGACTAAAATTACTTTAAAAATAATTTATATTGAATAAAGGAATTGGATAGGCTATTAAAACCAACAAAAAAAAAGTTGGCCCAAGTTCAACTACTAGACCTCAAATATCTTGGGGCAAAAATCCTGATTATAATACCTTTCTGAAGGTCAGCTGTGTGAAGGGAATCTGCATTGGGAGCAAGCTTTTCCACTTTCATACAGCCACCCCAAGAAGGTCTGCTTTGGGTTCCTGCCTCTCTCATTTCTCAGGCTGGGGCACTGACCAAGCAATGAATCATCATCTTGAACTGACCGATTGCTTCTCCCAACAGTTTTGCCTAGATGTTGAATAACAGGAAGGAGAAAAGTGAGGCATAGCAGTAGCCATAGTATGACCATGGACAGGATCACTTCCCTGGCCAATAATTATTGTCTAGAGCTGCTCTGTTACAAAGAAGCTGAACCATTATAAAGCAGTAATCCCACTTCCAGCTGTCACTGGTGATCCAGGAGAAAACCATGGTCAATATAGTCACATAATATTAAGAGGTCTAATAGGAATAGAAGGGGCGTATTTCTTCCCTCCTAGTCCAGATAAAAGTCATTTGCTAGAGATAACCTTGCCCAGTTTTGAACACTGAAGAGTGTTCATTATAGCTGAATCAAGATATGGCCCCTGCAGGAGCAATTGCCCTGTTGCTGCTTTGGAAGGAAGCCGATACCATGCATTCTTTCAAAGAAATTTTAATCACATCTTAAATCCGGTGACATTTCTCAGTCTGCCCAAAGGAACACTAGGGGGCTTGCGTAATTTTATTTTATTTTTTTTAATTTACTTTTATTTTTTTCCGGCTGTAATAAGATTAAAGCATAAACATGGGTTATTTTGTTTTAATTTATGTTTTATTTCACTAGGTACATATGACTGTTCCAGTTACTTCTACCAAAAAAAAACAGGCTGTAGATGAGCCTGTGGCACTCCCAGTTTTAACCATAGGTATGTGTAAAATAACGTGCGTTATTGTGCAAAAATCACAAGAACAATTCCTTTTCACTGAGCTGGGAAAGTATTCAGTATAACATTGTGCAAGCCTTTGTGATAGCCATGGGAATATTTCTCATGGTCTTTTCATTCCTGGGCTCCCCATACAGTTGTGTAAGTTATCTTAAAGAACCTCAGAATTTTCTGTCCCTCTTGCCACTGATCATTGCTGAAAGTATTTTCTCTAGTTTTATAAGCATAAAGTAAACTTTATAAAAATAAAATATTTATTTATTTGACTATTAATCAAATTTATATAGCTGTCCATCTCCTGAGAGGTGATTCTGGGTAACACTTACATCAGTTAAATAGTGTCAGCCCTATAAGATAGACCAAAGCATGGAACCAATGCAATATGGGTCAGTACTGCTTTTATTCTAACAGAATCTGGCAAGTTTGAATGTGCTTTCCGCCTCCCTCACTTTATTTTTGTATGACTTAGGGAGGAGCCTGTCTGAGATGTTTTCTCTAGTTTCTTGGAACTGCTGAAATCCTCCTGGCCATTGCTATGACAACAGTTCTTCTTCCTGTCCTTCTTCAATGCCATTCCCTATGCTTTTTACAGATTGTTACAAGTCTTTTATCACTTGGGATAACAGGGCATGAATATAATGGTTTCAGTAAAGTAAGTTTTCATTGCAGCTATGATTAGTATTGAATGGATTGGAGGTTTTCTGAATATTTGCTAGTATTGCCTGCCAGTTTCATCCTCTTAGAAAAAAAAACAAGAGGCAGTATGACTTGAAGAAACAGGGGAACTCATGTAGGGAAATTGAGTCAATAGACTAACTCATCTTTATATTTTAAGGATGACTTCCCGAAAGAGGTTTCAGGTAATTACAGACCAAGCATATCGTAATCTTTCAAGAGTTTGCACTGCTGGCTTTCCATCATAAGGCTTACCATTGTGAATCAAAGTCTTGATTTGATGCCTTGCCCACCTTCAGGAAGGTTTTCTTCCTTTTGTTAAGGTTGTTTAAGTTAATATAGTTGTTTAAAGAATTGTTGTCTGTAGATTGAGAGTAAAACCTTTCAGTTACTCAAACAGAGTTTGCCTTCTTTGGCCTCAAAAGAAAGGCCCTATTGCAAAGGGAATCACCTTCTTATTTTGAGAAGCATGAATATTCACAGGTGTGTAATACATTCAGGTTGCATTTATTGGTAGCTCTATATACCTAAATGTTTTAAATACATTTTTAGATTTTATTTTTATTAAAAATAGTTTTATTATTACAGATGTAGACATGAGGTACTACAATGATCTCCTGAGTTGTGTCCCCGATGAGGTGATTTCTGTTGCCTTATTACTGGAGTGTATGTTGCAACAGGTAAGCAAACATAGGCTATAATTCCTTTAGAAATTATGATTATTAAAATATCCTTGCAGCTAAAGGACATATAAGGATCTTTAATTAAAGGTCTTTGCTAGTGGAAGGGGGAATAATTTTGCATTACTGAAGTGTGGATAGATAAGCCAAATAGCTAAGGAGAATGGAGGTTTCTCATGTTTACCTGGTTTGGGAGCAAGATTGCTGGATCTGTTGACTCACTTTTCCAGTTTTGCTAAATGCTGGGATTTCAAGCCACAGTTAAGATATTTTGATGTACTGGTGCATCAGACTTTTTTTTTCTATCAGGAACTGCACATTATCATGTTTTGGCCTTTGAAGGGATGGGATATGTTTTATGATTCTAGGAAAAATCATCAGGGATTGCAGTCAAATTTTCTTCCCTTTTGGGAAAGGATGCATTTTTAGTGGGAAAATAAAACAAGAAAAAGTGTTGTCAGAATGTGACAAAAAAGTGTTGCATGTCCACCATGAATCTTTGGGATGTACTCTGGGAGCTGTTCACCTTCATGCAGTCTATGGATTGCAAGTTGTCTATATGTGCTCGTTACTGTGATACAAAGTGTTCTCTGTTCCTGAACTTGGGTTTTATAAAAAGAGAGGAAAAACTGCAATGACAACAAATGAAACAAAAGAAGATATATATAGAAAAAACAATGCAATAAAACTGGATAAATTACATTGCATGCATAAGGACTTCTCAGCCTTATAATATTTTATCATTTAATAGCCCAAATAAAAATAACAATAGTTCATTGTAATTATCCATGCATAATTTACAACTAGAGTTTAAATAACCAAGTTTTCAATCCACTGGATTCATGATCCACTGGGTAATGGATCATGAATCTGTCTTAAGCAACATTAAGCATTTCTCAACTACATATAGTAAACCTTTTGATAAACTCCACCACCGCTCAGGAAATACTTAGAAGACTTTCTCCTAATAACTGCTAGATTACATTTCTGTCATAGGATGTAATAGGTTTTAATTGACTTGATATTAATATTGCAGAGATAGAACTAAATGGATGCTAAATCTTCTGTTGTGTGCCAGTTGCTTTTGTTCCCTGACCAGACATTCTACATGGGGCTGTCTTTGAAAAATATTTGGAAATTTCATCTAGTGCAAAATGCAGTGGTGCAGATAGTTATATGTGCCTCTAAGATAGTACATAGGTCATCTCTGCTGCATAAGTTGCATTGATTACCACTTTGCCTCTGGGTGCAATTCAGAGTGCTGATTTTCACCTTTAAAGCACTGGGTTATTTGAAGGACCACCTCCATCCAAATACATCTACCCATCCCATTACATTCAGCAGAAGAGGTATGCTGTGGGTTCTATCAACTAAAGACCCAGAAGATAGGCCTTTTCTAATGTGGCACCTGCTCGGTGAAACATTTTCCCCAAGGTGAGACAGACCCCACTCCTGGTATCCTTTGGGAAGTCTCTTAAAACAGGGCTTTTCAACTGGTGTTATGTGTACCTCTAGTGATACTTCAGCACCTGGCAGGGGGTACGGGACCTAGACAAGTGTAGCGGGGGAGGGGGAAATGAGCTGAAGTGGCGACAGTGCTGATGAACTCAAGGGCGGCAGTGCCACACAAGCCTGGGGTAGAATCAGCTGGAGCTGCGGTGTTGCTGGGGCTCTGCTGAGGGCCCTGGATCGTCGTGCACAGGTCCAGTTGATCAGTGCTTCTGGCAGCCTCTGCTATCACTGGGAGTAGCAGACAGGCCTTGGGGTGAGAGAATCAGTGTGTACAGCTTCAGCTGATCAACACTATGTGCAGTGGCCAGCCAGAGAGTGGGTGACTGCATGGAGAATGAGACTGGGGTAGCAACTGATGCTGGAGCTCTCCCTGAGCCCCAGAGAGTGGCGCACCTGGAAGAGAAGAGGAGGAGGGGGGGAGAGAGGAGAGGATATAAAAGGAGGAGGTGGGGGAGACAGGATATAAAAGGAGGAGGGGAAAGAGGAGAGAATATAAAAGGAGGAGGTTTTGGCAGGAGAGGGAGAGAAAAAAAATGATGGGGAAAGAGAAGGGGACAAAGAAAGAGAGAGGCTTTTGTGAGACAAGCAGAGGGATCCACGAACGAGCAGAGGCTGTGGAAGGAGAGCCCAGCAGGCAATGAAAGAAAGAGAGAGGAGAGAGAGAGAGGAAAAAGGGCCGACCAGCTACCTGACCACTAAGGTAGTGGTGCATATTAATAAACATAGATAAATTTGTCAGTGCAAAGGGAAAGTGATTCAGCAAAGGAACTGCCACCAAAGAAATTAAAATCAGTACTTTTTTCCTTTTTTTTAAAGACATCAAGTTTTTGACACCTTGCTAAGTACTGGTGGTACTCAAATAGTGTCATGTCCTAAAAGTGGTACAATCTGTGAAAAGGTTGAAAAGCGCTGTCTTAAAACATAGTTCTGCCAACAGGCTTGGGGGTCCTAGGGTGGTGGTGGTGAATTAGTCAGATGACTGTATTGCCCATAACAATAACATTCTGTGCTACTCTATTATTAGTAACTTTGATTGTGTTTTAATTGTTGAATTTTTAATAGTTTTTTATTATCTTTTTTAATGTACGCTGTCATGAATGAATGAATGAATGTCTTGTTTAATATACATCTGGAAGAATTTGTTTTGTGGAATAGTTTGAGAGATTTTCTCTTGCTTGAATCTTTCAAGTGGATCAGTTTCATCTTGGATTTATTGTGGTGTGTGTTGCTGTTGATTATTTTTTTGTTGTTCAAGATTTAGCTTCTCTCCGGTATGTCCCTCAAATATAGGGGATATCTTTTCTTCAATATTACTTTTCTGATCACCATGATATCTATGAATAACCTTTTTTCTATTAGTAATTTGACATTTTTCATACATCTCTTCTTGTATGGATTAAGAAAAAATTCTAACATTCTGTTATGGTATACTAAATAATAATATAATATAATATTTGTAATGGCTTCCCTGGTGCCAGCTTGGAAGACAAAAAAGAGCCGACTCCAGGGACTTTAGAGAGGGACAAGGAGGACTGTAGGAGGCCTTGGAAAGCTCTGTGACAGGAGTGATGGTCAGGAACAGGAAATGCCAGGAATGTCGGAAGAGCATGCAAACTAGTAACCGGACAAGTGGCTGGCTGCAGGAGGAGACATGCAACTGTAGCCAGGAAGTATGGATACTGGCTGGAGGCGCGGACAGAAAGAGACACAGCTGCAGCCGATGAGTGGAGATGAGGAAGAATTGCCTCCCCTGCTGGACCCCAAGGCAAATAGAGCAGAGCAGAAAGAAGCACAACAGTGGTCGGTGAGGCTACTTGCGAGAAGGCAACCTTGCCCTTCCTAAAGAAGTGCACTGGCAGGGGCCTATTTAGCTTGAAGTTTGGGGTTGAGGTTTGTCGGAGACAACCTTTCACTGTGACTCCTTGGACTCCTGACTTCAGGCTTTGTACCTTGGACTTCATGTCTTGATTTCGGATTTTGTGCCTTGTCTCCTTCCTTATATCTTGACTTCAGACTTTGTGCCTTGACTACTGACTTTGTGCATTCACTCTGGACTTTGGACTTTGTGCCTCGACTTCAGATTTAGTGCCTTTTCTCCTGACCTATGCCTTGACTTCAGACTTTGTGCCTTGACTCCTGGATTTGTGCCTTGACTCTGGACTTCGGACTTTGTGCCTTCACTTTAGACTTCAGGCTTTATCTTCTGACTTCATGCCTTGTCTCTGTGGACTCTGATTCAGTTGGACTTTTTGGAGAGCTGTCTGCTGAAAGGTACTCTACAAGTGAAACCTGGGGAACGACAATAGGGGTTTGTGGTGTTCAATAAACACATTAAGCCCCATTGGTATGTGTTTGTATGGACTGGAAAAGGACATTTTGTCTCTGACTCAAGACATTCTCCAGGAGACAGTGTCCTGCACCCAGCCAACATGAAGTAACTCCTCACTGATCATGTCTAGCTGGTTCAACAAGTGGCTTTTTGATCATTGCAGCTGGCCCAGATGCAAGCTTCCAGACTTTCACAGCCATGGTGCAAATGCCCAGTCTCTGTGTCACATAGGTTTGATGGCATGCTTGTTCTTATGCAACCCAGCCTGCTCCTGGATAATTTTTCAGTCTTCTGTGTGCAACTGAAAAGTATGTTTGAGGAACTTCTAAAGGCCCAAATACTAATAGACAGTTGCAGGAGCTGAAACAAGGACAGTGCCTGGTGGTTGATATCAGTGACTTTTGCCTAGTAAGCCAGGACTTAAAATGGAATGAGGAGGCCCTCATTGATCAATTTTAGGAGAGGCTTTCCTCGTAATTACTAGATGAGTTGTCAGGACAGATTGCCCCAACACTCTTTAGGAACTGATGCGTCTGTGGCTCTTAATTGATGGTTGGCACAACACAACAAAGAAAAGCAAGAAGACAAGAAGTGGGGTCTTCAGGCTCTGTGATGGTGTGAGAGGAGATATGCAAGTGGTGTGTGTGTGTGTGTGCTCAACCATTGCCTCACGTAGTCTGAAAAGGTCCGAGACTGTCAGGAAGGGCTCTGCCTGTATTGCAGGGTGCCAGGTCATTCGACTGCCAAATATCCCACCAAGGCAATGCCCATGATGACGGGAAATGTCAGGCACCTGGTCTAGAGGAATCAATAGGTTGGGTGCCCTTAATGGCAGGTCTGGCTCAGCAACCCCAAATTACTATGGTGTGGCACTTGATGGTGTTGGTCATTCTGACCATTCCAGGGAGAGAGGAATTTGTATGCATTGCACTTGGGGGTGACCTTTCCAGCAAAATGGGACATCTCGCAACATGAAATGGCTCTGCCTTTGCTTGTGGAAATGATTGACGGTCAGTAGCTCTGTTCAGGACCCATGGCAGCAGCAACTGCACTGATCCACCTGCATATTGGTAGCCATGTGGAGTGGCTGGAGTTTTACATGGTGGTTGCTCCTCACTTCCCACTGATGCTCAGCCTGGAATGGCTCCACGCCCATAATTCGTGTATTGTCTGGTCAGCCTAGGGTGCTCATTTCAAAAGTCCCAAGTGTCACCGCCCATAGATTCCATGTTTGTGCAGTGGAGAAGTCCCTTGGTAACCCCTTAGACACCCCCCTCCAAAATCACGAAGTATGCCGCTCACTTTGGTGAAAAGGAAGCAGAGCAACTGCCACCCCACCATTCCTGTGACTGCCCCATTGATTTGGTCCCTGATGCAAAACTGCCAGTGGAGCGGATTTAGTCATCAGAGCTGGAGCTAGTGGCTCTTCAGGATCTCATTGACAAGAATGTGAAGTAGGGATAGAGGCAAGCCACAATATTTACAAAACTGGACCTGAGAGGAATGTACAACTTGATGCACATACAGGAAGGAAATAAAAGGAAAACTGTGTTCAGGGTTCAGTATGGCCACTTTGAATATTCTGTCATGTCTTTTGGCCTTACCAACACACCAGAGTGTTCCTGCATTTCATGCATGATGTGTTTTGGGACCTACTGAACCAATGTTTTGCCTCTGGATTTTGGACGCTGTGCCTTGACTTTGAACTTCGTGCTTTGCCTTCTGACTTTGTGCCTTGCCTCCCTGGATTCTGATTCAGTTGGACTTTGCTGAAAGTTGTCTGCTGGTAACCTGCTCTACAAGTGGGACCTGGTGAATGACAATAGGGGCTTGCATTATAAACCCCATTGGTGTCTGGGTGTATGGACTGGGACAAGTCAATGCTACAGGTTCTGTTACTGTGATATCTTTAATCATTCTTTCAACATGTTTTTCTCTCAGAGCAATGGAATAATGAAATAAAATATGTATTTATGCTAGGTTGTTGCATCAGAAGAAAATCTTACACCACCAAGCCTAGTGATTCCACAGCCACGTGAAGATGGGTTGGATCATACCATTGCCAGTCATATTGTTTCGATTCTACCTTCACTTGCCCTTCCTGAAAATGAAAAAATGGTTTGTATTGTCTAATGCTGATTTAATACTTTTATAAAAATTATAAATAAGTTTATAAATGCATGCTTTCTTTCCTTTGACAGGAGCTGTATAATTCTTTTTATCCTGAAAATGATGAAAAAGCTACGGCTCCCAGAGGGCCTCTAATACTAAACTATCATGATAATTTGTCTCGGAAGCTACATTGCGTAAAGGTATAATATAACATTTATTTAGCCTTTTTCCCATCAATAATACAAAAATAGAGAAAAGGAAAGAAAGAATACCATTATAAATTTGCCAAATTCCAAAGGAGTGCATAAATTGTAAGTACCTTCAGTTCTCTGCAAAGGCAAAATCTGTGCTCATATAAATCTAATAATAAAATTATACAATGTGCTTAGGTTTCCCCAATGTAAAATGCTAAAATGTCTCATAAGCTGCTTTTTAAGAGCAATATTTTATTTTGTTTTTCTACTTTATCTTGAAAATCAAGACAAAAGCTAAAAATCATGAAGGTCAACCAAGAAAAAAATAAGAAAAAAATTACCTGTCAGTGTATAAATATTTTTAAGTGTAAAACTTAAGATCCAGATTCAAGACACAATATTTTAGCAAAAATGTTAATTGATACTAACAGTAAATGATGACCTGGTTTTAAACAGGAGGGGGATTTGTTGCTACCAGCCTCAGCAGCAGGGCAGCAGGAGATAGCAAAGGAAAAGGCAAAAGCACAAAAACAGGAATTATTTGCAGATAAGAAGCTGGAACTACAAATGATAGGCAAGAGAATGATTTGAAAAAGGACTCTTTACTGGATATGCAAAATAAACTGTTTGAAAGTTTAAAAATTAAATAGGAAAAACAAATGATAAGCTAAGAGAATGGATCCACAAAAGAGGCTTGCTAAAGCCTTGAAGAATTGGGTAAAGAAGAATTGAAGAGAAATTAAATCCTATGATAATATCTGATTGAATTAAAGATTAAGACTGTTAAACGTAAAATGAAGAAATATAAAGTTGGTTTATTTGTTCAAGATTAAAATAAGACTTTTTAAAAAAGTTCTTACAACTTTTATGGACTTTTTGCTGACACCAGGATTCAAATGTTGATATTTTATGGATTTACTTATTGATAAGGGATGGGATATGGGATGAAGAGATATCTGTAACCTTATAGGAGGTGAAAAGTTGCTAAATTTGTCTACTTGTCATGAAGGTTGGGAGTCATTTCTTTATATATATTTCTTTTTATCTTTTTTCCTGCACTTTGTATTCTTTCTCTTCTTTTTCTCTAAGTTTAGTTTGTATTAGTTTTTACTATACAGTCATTTCTGAAGGATACCATGGTTGATGATGTCAGAAGCTGCAGAGAGATCAAAAAATCATTGCAATCTTATTGTTTATTTCTAAAACCTTTGCTTATGAAATATCAATAGGCAATCCTACAATAGGACTTAAAAAATGACACAAAATGTTGTACGACAATCAATCAACATTCCTACAGTGATATCATAATAATATCACAAGTGAAGAAACTATTACCAGCATATCTAATTTATATTAACCCTGTGTTATTAAAATATGTAGATTTAGAGATCAGGTTTTTACATTTTCATTTTCCAAAATATATGTTTTTAAAATTGTATACTTTAGGACACCACACTTAAATCTGGTCTTGCTTTTCAAAAAAGTAAGAAGCAAAATGAGTATGTGAAGCTTTTGCTAGGCATAATGCATCTGTGTTGCCTTATTTCTGCGCCACCAATCCTCTCCCCTAGAAGCAGTAGTGTCATTCCAATGCCCCGAAGAGATAGAGAAAAAAAGCAAAAAGCACCTTTATGTTCTCCAAATATGAAAAGTTGCTCATTCCTCCTTTCAATAGCACAGTCAGTGAAGTTTCATGTTTCTCTTCACTAAAGGTAAAAGATGGTTTACACCCAATAAAGATTGAAGAGGAAATGATGGAAAAGCTGCCTTTGATGGAACTTCTTAAATTCCCTCTTCCATCACCTGCAAACAATACCAAACGCCTTGCCAGGCTTCATGAACTTATGCACTATTGTACTGATGGTAATAATATTATTTTATTGGCCTACTGTTTCCAAAGTAGTCCAAATCTTTGTTATATTGAATTTCTACATGATCTGGGAAGGAGTAGAATAATTTCCTCCTTTATTTGATACCTTTTTTTTTTTTTTTTGCTTCTGGGAATGCATTGGTTGGAATAAATTTGAATCGGCTACGAATGATAATCAGATTTCTGACAAAATAAAAAGCGGATTCAGGCAATTTAAATGGACATTTTTCTTTCTGTGGTTTAATTTTCTTGCAGAACATATGAATTGGGCTGAAGTAGAACGAGCTTTTCGAGTGTTTACTTTTGAAAGTTTGAAGCTGACAAATGTCGATCAGTATGGGCAGCTTGAAGACTCTGGCAAGATGCTTGGTGGTGATGATGAGGTGTCTTATATCCCATGGGACAATCCTGCTAGGTTTGCTAGACAACTGAGACAAGAATTATTTGGCAAAAAGGTTTCTAAAGAGCTTAATTTGAATAATTCAGGTAAATAATTTTTAGATGTGTTTTGTAAATATATTAAAGCACAGGAAACCCTATACCATTTCAGATAAATGGTTGTCCAGTCTCTTTTTGAAAGCCTCCAGTGATGGGGCACCCACAACTTCTGAAGGCAAGTTGTTCCACTGGGTTCCATTCCTCTCACCGTTAGGAAATTTCACCTTAGTTCTAGGTTGCTTCTCTTAGTTTCCATTCATTGTTTCTCATCTTGCCTTTTAGTGCTTTGGAAAATAGTTTGACCCCCCTCGTCTTTGTAGGAGTCTCTCAAATATTGGAACACTGCTATCACGTCTCCCCTAGTCCTTATTTTCATTAGACTAGACATACCCAATTCCTGTAACCGTTCTTCGTAGGTTTTAGGCTCCAGCCCCCTAATCATTCTTGTTGCTCTTCTCTGCACTCTTTCCAGAGTCTCAACATCTGTGGTGACCAGAACTGAATGCAGTATTCAAGTGTACTTTTACTAAGGCTTTGTAAAGCAGTACTAGAACTTCATGTAATCTTGATTCTATCCCTCTATTAATGCAGCCTAAGACTGCATTGGCCTTTTTGGCTGCTGCCATACACCGTTGCCTCATATTTAAGTGATTGTCCTCTAGGACTCCAAGATCCTGTTCACAATTGCTGACATTAAGCCAAATTTCACTTACCCTGTATATAGTTGTTTTTTCTTGCCTAAGTGTAAAACCTTACTTTTATCTAGGTTGAATTTCATTTTGTTAGATAGGGCTTAGTGTTCAAGTCTGCCAAGATCTTTTTGGATCTTGAGCTTTTCTTCTGGTGTGTTGGCTATTCCTGCCAGCTTAGTGTCCTCTGCAAATTTGATTAATTTCCCTTCTATTCACTCGTCTAAATAGTTTATGAAGATATTGAAGAGTATTGGGCCCAAAATAGAATTTTGTGGTACCCCACTGTTTACTTCCTTTCAGGAAAATGTTGAATATGATTTGTCAGCCAGCTACAGACCCATCTGGTGGTGGTGCTGTCTGTTCCACATTTTTCTAGCTTGATAAGAAGTAGGTTGTGGTCTACTTTGTCAAATGTTTTATTGAAATCTAAGTATATTATATCCAGAGTTTCACTGATTCACTAATTTAGTTACTTTGTCAAAGAATGAAATAAGATTTGTTTGGCATGATCTGTTTTCAATGAACCTATGTTGGCTACTGGTATAACCATCCTTGGCCCTCTTTTTTTTTCCCTAAGTGAAAGAAAATGGCTAGTAAGGGAGAGCTTTCAAGAGGGCTGCATTGACTACCAGAGAACACGGGGCTAATGAAAAATCCCCCCAAAGACAATAAAAAAGCAGTTTGCAAGACAATGGTGCAGAAAGATATTTGCTAGCTAAAGAGGCAATATTAGGCCTGGGAAACTAAGCTGAAAGAGGATTGAAAGGCAATGTGGGGCAGATTTTGGAGGATCTGAGTTTGAGTTGACACAATCAGGAAGCAGACAGAAATGATGGAGAAGATTACACTACTTTACAGGTGGAGGGATCATATTTTAATTGCTCCCCTGTAGTAAAATTTTAAAATTGTAAGTCAGCATAATGAAGATTTCAGAGTAGGAATGTTTTGCACTTTAGTGCAAAAAGCACAAAAGGCACAAGGCACAAAATCAGGGAAGGGAGCTACTTTCTGAGAATTTCTGCTTCCTCTTGGAACAGTAAATTGCTCTTGAGGATGGACATCAGTTTGAACCATGTCAAATTAACTTACAAAAAGGGACTTTAATCATAATAAAGCGTGGGATGGTGCCATTGAAGGATTTTTTTTTATTGAGCAAAGGCATTTATCTCTAGGAATAAAAATAGAATGATACGTTTAATGATCTTGATAATCATTTGTTAATTACTCATTGTAGAAGGCAGATCAGAAACTGCACCTACCATGGTAGATCAGAAAGAATCTGTTGGTTCTTTTTTGATGCAGCACATTAAAAGCTTTCATGAACTGCATGGGAAAAAAAGCTATACAAAAAGGAGTGAGCTGCAGATGTGTTGAAGTGAGCTACATTTCACAAGAGTTTATGCCGTTATAATGAAATTTGTTAGACAGAAAAGGTGTTACCAGACTCCTCCTGTTTTTTTTTTTGTTTCTGGTTGCTTCCCCCCCCCCCCCCAACATAGACTAACAGCATCTAGGATGGTTCAAGGAAACTTTGGCTGAGATATCCATTCAGCTGTGAAGCTCCTTTGGATGTTAATTAACATCAGCATAAGAATTGTGAGAATAAAAGCAGATGAACAACTTCGTATGTTTCTCTAAGCTTTTTGAATGAAATGCAAAATAAAATTAATCAATTACTATTCTTGTTGTTCCTGTGATTATCATTAAGATTCTTTTGGGGAGAGAGCTACAATAGGGCATATTGAAAAGAGTAGAATTTTTTCTGAGTAGACACATATAGGATAGCATTAGAAATGTGTTCATATTATCAGCTTGATAATAGTTTTAAATGGTAAATCAAAAGTAAAATTTACACTGAATAAATGTCAATTTACATGAAGTCTGAGATCATATTCATATTTTTCAGGGGTCATCCATTCTGATCTCTGCAGTACTCACATATGAAAGAGGCTCTACTTTTCCCAAACAAAGTTGTTTCCAGTTTCTAAGGGGAAGCTTTTCTGTACTGCTACTTTCAGGGCTGAAAGCTGAGGACCCAGATTGTTGGGGGCAATTAAGCTGACTTTGTAATAATGCCGCTTGGGGGTGTGTGAAATCCCTAATAAGCAGGCGTATACATAGAATGAAGTCTACTGCTAAGCTTGTAAGCCGCCCTGAGTCTTCGGAGAAGGGCGGGATATAAATGGAATTAAAATAAAATAAAAATAAAATAAAATTGGGAATGCAGGGGAACTCCTGTATGAATGTGTATTTAGAATTTACCTAATTGTCTTTTTTGTATTTCTTTTTCATAGAGCTAGACTCTGAGCACAATACATTTCAAAGTCAACTGGAGGAAAGTATCAAGAGACAATCCAAATCTTTCAGCTCAGGTATATGTTCCTTGGAAATACGTTCTTTTCCTTTTCCCTCTCTATTTTTTTTAATCCCATTTATATCCCGCCCTTCTCCGAAGACTCAGGGCGGCTTACAATCTAAAGCACAAATCAATGTGCTTAGCACATCTGGAATTCTCTCTGGAAACTTGCAGCACTAATAAGAGGTATCTGTTGATTCATGGATATTGTTTCCAAGACTTACTGCTGCATGAGTTTCTGACCATAGGATTCTTTTTTACTGCATTACTGCACACTTTATGCCTAGCCTTGGAATTGTGTGTATGTGTTCCTTCTCTCTCTCTCTCTCTCTCTCTCTCTCTCTCTCTCTCTTTCTCTCTCTCTCTCTCTCTCTCTCTCTCTCTCTCTCTGTGTGTGTGTGTGTGTGTGTGTGTGTGTTTGTGTGTGAGAGTGAGTCTCTAGCATGGTATGTGGGGATGCCAGTATGCCTCATTAACCCATCTCTTAGCAAATGCCAGGATTCCTACTTTCTCTGACTTTTTACATTAATTAAAAACAGGAAGCTAAGCCTGCTGCAAAACAGAATGCAAATGTCCAACCATGTCTTTATGTACAAAAATGACACTGGACTCTACAAGATTAAAAAAAATGTTCCCAGTAGCTCCATCCCAGCTCTTTGTAAACATGTCTGTTTTGCTCATGAAAAGGACAAAATTAAGTAGGGATAATTGTGGCATTCTTGTAAATTCCCATGGCAACTACTTTGTGAATGAGCTAGAGCCTATAGTTTGTCCTTAATATCCTGTGTATGCTCATCAACCCTAAAACGTTTTGGACCACTAGATTATTTGCTTATAAAGGAAAGGCCGCTTGTTCAAAACGATCCAGCCACTATTGGTGACATTGCTGCAGAGATGGAGAGAAGATGTACAACAATTATCTGAGCTCAGGTGTTTAGAACCCATTGCATCACTGACTGGAAGTGCCATAATATCTGTATGGGATGAGGTGGCTGGAGTTTTGTTTGGAAAGGATGAGCAATCTGTTGACTGTTCTTAGCTGTAGCTGTTTATATACCTTATTTTTTTACCTTACATAACATAGCATCCTAGCATTTTTTTACAAACCTATTCCATTTTCTGAGTTTAGAACACACCCTGAGGCCATTAGCTTATCATAGGTATACATATGCTATGATACATATGATATGGGTTGAATAGAAACAGATGGAATTTAGTATATTTTGGCTCTACTTTTTGTTCATTATATGAGTTCTGTTGCCAGTGTAAATAATTGTGTCTGGGACAGTTAAAAATTCAGATTGAAGCCATTCTTTTCTGGCTTCCCCTTTTTCAATATTGCCCATTCTCTAACGTAGCATTGTATGTTCTTATTAACTGCTAGGCATTCCCTCTACTTCAAAAATTATGACCACTAAAATTAGCATTGCTCTTGTCCTCTTAAATGGAAGGAATCCCTATCTTTTCCAAAGCACTGGCAAGGATTCTCTTTTAAGAGTTCTTTTAAAGATCAACTGATTTTCCATTATCTCTCTGCTGGACCATACGGTTAGCAGATGAAGAATTGCTTATTGTATATAAGATAATTTAGAGCTGGAAAACTATATTTCTGGGTTAATGGAATTTGATTCCTGAACTAGCCCTATTCTAACTTCTAAAATGACCAAGAGATGAAAGGAGATGGATGCATGAATAAATATCTCCATGAAAGAAGCTATAGACTGTTGATGTCTAAATTTGCCTTCACAAATCTGTGAGCAGTGATAACAGGGATACTGTGCTCCCATCTTCATATATTCAAAAGCCTGAATGTTGAGGAAGGCTTAAAAAAAGGTGATTCTGCCATAGAAGCCATGGATGTTAATATAGTTGCTATGGCCTGAAGTCTTCATGCATAAATATATTGCTCAAAAAAATAAAGGGAACACTTAAACAACACAATGTACTATATTTAATAGTAAGATGTCTTATTTTCTGTTCCCTTTATTTTTTTGAGCAGTATATATAAAAGCAGATACCAAGAGAAGAAGAAAAGACAAAGCTTTGAATATATGAATATAATTTTTGAAGATTGCATGTGGCATTCAGAGACCAGTCAATGTCGGGTATCCCAAATATGTCTGTCTGCCTACGCAGAGTTTATTGTATTTATACAGTTTTAACAAGCAGGAAATTACGCACAGCCAAAGCATTGTTTATTGGTGTACTCCCTAGTCAATCTTAGAGAATATCTGAACATCCCAAGCCAGGGCAGAGTCTTCCTTATCTAGCTGGTTCCTTGCAGTCCTTGGCAGTGCTAATTGGAATGAGCTCATAGACATGTGGATAACAGAATACTGGGGCAGGCAGTTTTCTGCGCAGGGTCCCTTCATATCCTTGACCTCCATCTCTACAATTGCATAGCACCCATTCTGTTCATTGAGCATTTAAGTAATGGGAACCAGATAACAGAATTTAACATTTCTAAATATTTTGTATATATCTTCAAATATATTCCACAGATTTGATTGCTGATGTTCATGAAAATGATCTGAACAATTCTGTAGATAAGGTAAGAACTGCTGAAATAAGAAGCAGAATGTATAAATACGTTCTAGTAACTGAGCATTCCTTGTTTTTAATTTTAAAAAATATACAATAGATTGAATCTCTTAAGAAGCTTGAAACACTTGATCTTGTAAAGATATGTGTGCTATATTCTAGCTGCATAAGTAGAACTGGAGCCTCTCATTTCATTGTTCTGTTCTGAAAAAATGATGCTGTTGACAGTTATCAAATATTTCATATTCCTATCTGTTATTCTGTATTGTTTGTGTATTTAAAGTTTTATTGTTTGCAGTGAAAAGGAAGTGAAAATGTATTTTCATATACTTAATATCTGAGATTGACGTGTGTGGGTTACACATCAGTACAGAACATCCATAATCTTTGTTTCATCTCATCGTATTTGCTGGTTTTCACAAAATAGGGATTTTTTTCAACAAGGAGTTGTGAATAACACAGATGACCACTTAAAGAACTCCAGTGTCCTTTTTTCAATCATCTCCACATTCTTTTCTAAACTAATAAGCTTTTCATGCTACTTTGAAGATTGACAAAGTGGTTGTCTAAAAATTTCTAACATTTTCCTCTGTTGCCATTTTTACAACTGAGCTTGCTCTTTAAGTGCTGCTATTTGTTTCATTGGTGGTAAAGGAGGAAGGGAAATAGGTTAAGCATTTTCTCTTTTCATAAATAGAGATCTAATATTACTATTACAATTATTTTCTGCATTAATAGCTCTGAGAGGTTGTCCTGAACATTCTCTAATTTTATCCCTATAGTAAATATGAGATAAATTGGGCTGAATGGTCCAAAATTGCCCAGTGTGTTGTGTAGTCAATTGTGAATTTGAACCCTGGTATAAATCCATTACTAGGATAACTAGAGTGAAGAAAGGAAAACAGAGGAAAAAGAGTACTTTTAGAACATGTTCTAATTTAAGAATGAGCATTAATAAAACCAATAACCCCCTAAAAATGCTATGCTGATCAAAAATGATATATATTCTTCCTTCAGGTTGCATGTAGTTTAGCACCTTAGGCATTATGACAGAATGGTACTACAGTAAGTGGCTGAATTGCTTCATCATGAAATAAATGACCTGAAATGTAATGGGTTTTAACATGAATTATCCTAAAGATTCCTAGTGAAGAAAAAAATGGAAAAAGCAAGTATGAGCTGAACTTCAAATTAGGTATTAATTATACCTGAGAGATTCTTCCAACCTCTCTGTGCATTAAGTTGGTTATGTGATTGTATTATAACTTGCTTTCTACAAAGAGGGTGTAAAAGCTGCTTTCTTAAAAAGAAAATGAACCTCTGATAAAAATCATTTAGCTTCCATATTGAGAATTACAATGAGAGAAAGAAAGATGTAGGTAGTCCTAAAATATATTTAATATAATCATACTATTTTGAAATTGCTTTAATGATTAAAAGCAAAATAGACGTCACATAAATACATGTAAATGTTATAATTCATTTTTCAAAGCATGGTGTACTGCAAGACTAATCCCAGGAGAAACAACATCAAATTGTTATTGAGATTAGCCTGTCTCTAAAGCTGAATTTAAGAAATTCACTTTCAGAGTTTCTTTCTACTTATGAAGGCCATATAAACTTTTGAATATATGTGTTCTTCTATTGTCTGTATATCCCCAATAGATCCACAAATGTTGGAAGTGAAGAGAGCACTATTGTAATTTCTAGACCAGGCGTGTCAAACTCAATTTCATTGAGGGCCGCATCAGCATTGCGGTTGCCCTCAGGGGGCCGGGTGGGTGTGGCCTACTGGGTGGGCGTGGCCTACTGGGTGGGTGTGGCCTACTGGGTGGGCGTGGCTAAAGTGCGTATGGCCTACTGGGTGGGCGTGGCCAGCTCTATATCGTTCGCATCAAGGGTGCCTATGGGGGCCTGGGCAGCAGTGGGACAGATCTGAGGGTCTCTGGCAGGAGGAGGGTCTCTGGGCCAGGGCCAAGACAGTGAGGGCCGTTCCCTCACTGTTTCCAGGATGGCTTCGCGGGCTGCATGAAACCACTTCGCGGGCCGGATCTGGCCCCCAGGCCTTGTGTTTGACATGTGTGTTCTAGACAGTATTGGTTGAGTGCTAACATTTTTAGAAAAGGCAGTGACATTTTCTATTTCTTCTTTTTTTAATAGCAACTTCATACACAGAATGAAGATATTGATATGTTAATGAAGAAAAGGGCCATTTTATAGAAAATAAGGTGTTGAATATGCAGATTTATTTATTTATCAGTCAATCAATCATATTTATTGGCTGCTCATCTTACCACAGATGTTAGATTTATATGATAGTGTAGAAATGTAGAGGCTTTACACTGATCAATTTAAAATGAATTAGATTCTAAAGCTAGAAAATAAACCACTGTGGATTATTTTTCACCTCCTTCCCAAAATTTATTAAATGAGCCAAATTTTATCTTTTCTTTCATAAGGTAATTTCAGCCATCCAAAAGACCCAGCAGCGGTGTTTGAATGACTGGAGTTTTGTTGAACATTTTCAACCACAACTCCTCTTCCAGGTAACTTTGAATTTTTGCCTCATTTAGAAAACATTCTTGCAGAGCACCTGCTTAACATGCATTTCTAGAAAATAAGTTTATATTTTCAACATTATACCAAAGGTTGAGATTAATCTGAGGACAATTACTCGAAAAGGTGTTCTCTGTGTAGCTATGGATATTCTAGGAGAAGTCATTTGTTATTCTAGAATATTTCAAGATTATGGATCAAAATAAACCATGGTCAGCCTGACAAATGGCTTTCTTCAGAAGTGATAGATGAAGTGCAACTTCACTCACCCTGTTTGATTTCTCAGTAGTTTTTAATAGTATTGACTGCAGTGCCCTCCTAGATAGTTTAATTGTATTAGAGTTGGGACCATACATATATTTGTATGTGTGTGTATGGAACTGAGGACTTTGCCTGTTTTGAACACATATGAACTTTGTTAGAAAGGTCTAGTACATAATGTACAAGTTCTCCGAGATTCTTCAAGGTCATCAAAGATTTGATTGCTAAATTATCTTTCCTGATAGCTTAGGTACTATGATAGCTTAGCTAGTATGAGTCACATACTGGTAACTTTACATTCTGTTTGAATGCTCTATGTGAATATTCAAGTACAGGAAGTGGTAATCAGGATGTTGAGTGGGACACTTTGCTGTCTGCGTGTTACAAAAACACTGCCATTGAATCAGTTTTGCTCTTAACATACTAATAGGTCATCTTTCCCATTACAGACCAGCCTATTACCAAAATAACCCATCCATATATGCCCACCTGTGTTATGTTGAAAATTGCAGATGACCTTGACAGCAGCGAGAATAGCATTTGTCCAATACTGGAAAAATGAAAACCTACCAACTGAGGAGATTTTAACCAAGAAAATTTTAGAATGTGCAGAAATGGACAGATTAACTTTAAAGAGTAAAGAGAAAGAGGACTCAATTTTTTTTAAAACATGGGATAATTTTTACCAATGGTTAGGAAAACGAACTAGCGAGAAGTGAATGTGATATGTTTATTTTGAATATATATTAGTAAGGAGAATGATATGTATTGACTAATTGATACCGTATATGATTATCGTTTAGCATGTTTATTATAGCTATTTACTGTTATATTAATTAGTGTTAATCAAACATATATACCCAGACAATAGTCTGTTTGCTAAAGCTTGAAAATGTTATTGGGGGCCAACCCCAATGTTGTTCCCAACCCTGTTCCTATCCTAATTCCAATCCTAACCCCATCCCAAATCCTGATCCTTACCCTGGTTATATCCTCTTCCTAACCCTATAAAATTCAATAAAAACTCTTATAAAAAGAAAAAAGAAAATTGCTGATAACCATGTTGTGCTTACTCTCCATTGGGCCTTCTCAGTGGTGATCCTGAAATTTATATGTCGTCTGTCCTTACAATCAGGTTGAAAAAGTATACCCCAATGAAATTTTTGACTTTTTAAACGTATTTCAGTGTACAGATATTTAATCTTCATTTCAATAATATTGATAAAGGATATATACTAATGACAATATGCACCATTTACATTATATTGTGTAATTTAAGTAAACATAAATGAAAATTTCACATGTGGAAAAGCTGTAAATTTATCAAATATATAAAATTAGAATCAGGTGTACCAGAGGAGGGACACATGAATAGAACACTGTTAGAGAGGATCTGGGAGATACCTGTCCTACTGAAACTTCAGACATTTAGTTTCATTTCTCTTGTGTCATTGAAGGGTGTAATATCATCATGTCTAAATTGGAAGAGCTCTCAGAGACTTACAAAAAGAAAAATAGAAATGCATGTTAGTCTGGGAAGGGGTTTGAAAAAAATCACCAAACATTTGGACATCAATCATTCTACTATCTAGAAGATTATCTGTAAGTGGAGAAGATTTCAAGCAACTGCCAATGTACCCAGGTCAGGTTGTCCCAGCAAGTTCAACCCCAGAGCAAAATGTAATATACTGAAAAAAGTCTTTAGGAATCCCAGTCACATAACCTACAGCTAGCTCTCTCCACTATTGATATAAAAGTGTATGAGTCTACTATTAGAAAGACCCTGCCCAAATTAGATCTATGTGGACTTTAGATCTATGTGAGAGGTATGCCAGGCTAAAATCTTTGCTGTCTAGACAGAACATCGGCAAGACTCAAGTTTGCTCATGAATACCTGGGCAAAAACCAGGACTTAGGTAACAATGTGCTCTGGACCGATAAGGCAAAGATATTTTGCTAAGTACCAGAAGATAAATTTGACAAAACCCAAGGACAGCATTTCACCAGAAGACCCTGATACCAACCATAAAGCATGGTGGTGGAAATGCTGTGGTTTGGGCCTACTTTGCTGCATCAGGACCTGGACAGCTTGCCACCATGAAATCCACTATGAATTCTTCATTGTACCAGACAGTCCTTGAAGGTAATATGAAGTAATCTGTCAGAGCATTGAAGTTCAGCCCAAAGTGGACCTTGAAGTATAACAATGACCTAAACATTCTAGTAAAGAAATAGCTAAAACAAGAATTTGGTATTTTGGAATGGCTATCTTAGAGCTTCGTTCTAAATCCCTATTAGATGCTACGGAGCTGTGCATGCGAGAAATCCCACAAATATTGTACATCTGAAAAAATTCTGCATGGAGGAATGGGAAAAATATTGCTTTCAGTCAGTATCAGAGAATGGTAGACAATTATAAGAAATGCCTCCTTGAGGTCATTTCTATCAAAGTGGTCAATGCCAGGTATTAGAGCAAGGGGGTATTTACTTTTTCCACAGAAGGAAATGGCATATCTGTTAATTGTTTGTTGAATAAGGGATTGTAGAATTCATTTTATCCATTTACATCATGTCAATGCTGCTAACATCGGATGTTCTTGCTTTGACAACAAATGGAAATGCAGCCATTTTCTCTATTGCTTTTAGAATTAGTTGCTGCTGGGAGGGGGAATAGGGATGAGAGTCCAGCTAGTCATAACAATAATAACTCAGCCATGGGAAACCAAGGACATTGGGCCCAGAGCTGATTGTGTTTTGGCGGGCTGGAAAGCTGGGGAGAAACCCGTGCTTCAAGCTAATAGGGGAATGTGATTTATGACTGTTTATTGGAGGAGGGAATTGCACTTTGTTACTTTGCATCCAGGGGAGGGGAATTTAGTTTCTAGTTTCAACTATGTAGTGCTGATACTTTGTTTCTCGAATAAAAAATTCTTTAAGGTAAACAATGCCTCGAAGTTCTTTTGAAGAGTTTCATCTGTCAGAACCATGACACATCACCTTTATCTTCATACTGTTTGAATAAAGATAAAATATTCAAATATTCACATCTTAAGAAAAAAAAGCTTTACATGGGATTAACTTATTTTTTCACTTGACTGTATCTTTACTCATTTACTTTTCTTATTTTAAATATTATGTCTTGCCTTAGTTTTTTTCTTTTCCTCACTTTTTCAAATTGAATGTTATTTTTATATTGTTCGCTATTTTATACAATCATTTATATTTCGACTATACGTTGTAAAACATTTCACAATTTCTATTATTGGTATCTTATCAGTTGCCTATAAATCAGTTGGCACAAATAAATGTACCCATTGTCTTTTCTTCTGCATCACCTCTACAGATAATCTCTTAATGAAAAGAGATTTGTATTAATTCTTCTCTTGTTAACAGGTCCTTCACAATGCAACTCAGAATTATAGGTGCATTGATTCCTATTATCATACTCAAGATAACTCTTTGCTGATAGTCCTTCATAATCCCATAAACCAACATCGTCAATTCCAGGAGTTGTGGAACATTTCACTGCATTCTGATGTTGGGTTCAGGTAAAATGGATTTCAAATACTATCCTATTATCATGTGGAAAGGGAGTGAATTATAACTGAATAATAATTCATTGATGATGAATGACTGGTGCTACTTCATCATCATTGTTGGTAAATTATTTGTACAGTTTAATAGTTAGCAAAAGAAAACTGATTTTATATAACAATAATCATTTCCCAATAGGTAACATCCAATGAGATTTAACCATCATATTTTTGAATTTCAAAAAAAAGGTGAAGTAGGTAACAATATATTTTTAAAAATTTCACACTTGTGCCAGACATTTTGAATAACACAAAGGAAATTATCAAAAGTTTTTTTAAAATAGTAATTATCTTAAAGATTATAATTACAACAGTAAAAAGGGATGGCAGTAGCGCATCCATTCTTGCTCTCCTTGAACTCTCTGTTTTAGGTACCATTGACCATGGTATCCATTTGGGCCGGCTGCAGGGTTTGGGACTGAGTGGTGCAGAATTACTCACCACCTTTCTCAAAGGCCAGTCCCATTTGGTGTCAAAAAGGGGCAAGAGGTCCAGCCCATGGCTACCACTTGTGGGATGCCACAAAGCTTGGTACTCTGTCCACTCCTTTTTAACATCTACATGAAACCACTGAGTGAGATCATCTGACATCATGGGATGTGATATCATCAGTATACTGATTTAAGACGGCTGTACATTTCCATCTCCCTGATCCAAGTGATGCTATAGCTGCCCTTTTTCAGTGCTGTAGGCTGTAGGTATCTGGATGGGGGACAACAGGCTTCATCTGAACCTTGGCAAGATGGAGTAGCTGTGTGCAAAGGATCTCAGATCCAGTTGTTTATCATCTTTACTTGTGGATGGTGTTGCACTACCCCAGACAGACCCACTGCGCAACCTGGAAGTTGTTCTGGAATTTGTGACTCCTGCTCAAAGAGCAGTGATAGTCATGACTAGGCCTTTGTGCAACTTCATGGGTCACGCTCTTATCTGGATCATGAGACCCTATGCCTGTTCATTGATGGCCTAGTCATCTCTTGGTTGGATTATTGCAACAAGTTCTACATGGGGCTATCCTTGAAGAGTATTTGGAGGCTATAGCTGGTGCAGAATGCAGCAGCGTACACAGTTCTGGGAGGCCTAGGCTGGCACATAATACTGCTGTTCTGCAAGGTGCATTGGTTATCATTTTGCTTCCAGATCCAATTCAAGGCATTGGTTATTATCTTTAAAACTGTAAATTTATTTATTTATTTATTTTATTGGATTTGTATACCGCCCTATTCCCGTAGGACTCAGGGCGGTTTACAGGGCAGTTAAAACCATGAAATACAAAAAATTAAAATCAATTAAAACAATTAAATTAAATTCAAGCCCCAAGAGTAAATCTAAAACCCAGTTAAATTAACAACCCCATGGCATGGTTCCAAGGTATCTGAGGAATTGCCTCCTCTGATTGGGACTAGCCTGCCCCCTCGTGCCAGCAAAAGAGGCCTGCTACGCACCTAGTCTGCTAAGAAATTTCGTTGGTCAAGGTCAAGGAGAAGAGCCTTTCTAGTCATTGTTCTGATTGATAGCAGTAATACATTTTACAGGAATTATTTGGAAATGGTGGCTGCCTCCATTGATGAATGGATAGTGACAGAAGAAGCCAAATACCAGGAAGAAAAAATGGCTAAGGAACTGGAGGAACTTAGATTAGCTAAAGAGGCAATGGAGAAAGCTCCTGCTGAGGTCAAGTCTCCACCTTCTGGCAAAAAGGGGGCTGCTACAAAGAAAGCGAAAAGTAAGTATTTTTATGGTATTGACAGGTGCAAAGAATCAGAATCATATGTTGGAATTACTGAGATTTATTGCTCAAACAATAAAGAATCTGGTCAACTAACATTCAGTGCTAATAATTGGCGCTAGATAAGTATCAACAGAATTCAAGAGGGGTTGGAGATAGATGTGGGAATACAATAACTTTAGGCTGATGACTCGTTTAGCTTTCCCCCCTCCCCCCACCTCTACCTCTCCTACAGATATAATCTAGCGGTGTCTGTGACATAAGCAACCTGTTATATTTCAGTTTGGAACCAGGCATCTCACTCAGAACGTTTCATCTGAATGTCCCAAATGGACTGCTGTGTAGTGGAGCAAAGCTCCAAACAGCTTCATTATTCTGTGGAAGCAAAACTAAAAATGTTTTGAATATTCTGGCATAGGAAACAAAGGATACTCAGTATGATCTGCTGCTCCTTTGTATTTTTACACCAGGGCCATGGGAATAAGGAGCATAGCAGTCTGTGTTAATGGGTTATTGGCCAATTAATTTTGCAGAAATATTGGCAAAAGGAACATTTTTTAAAACATATTAAACATGCATTCACACACATAGACTCATCATTGCAGACAGCTTGACTGAAGTCTTTTTTCATACTATGAAGCTCTTTATTAAGCACACAGGTCAAAAAGGGACTAAATTGTTTAAATACCCCTAATACATCCTTGTTTGGTCAATCCCAGTATTTCTATGCTGTGGAGTTTCTTTAAATGTTACTGAACATTTGCATGGGCAGCGTGCTAGCTGTCCCCCTGCAAGAAAAGGACCTGCTCTCTTTAACTATATGAGTAGCAAACATTAATTCTACAACAGCGCACTATCCATTTTTATTACACCTGTTGTTTGGCCAGGTGATGCCAAACAAAATATGTCATCTTTAGATCCTTCAAACCAAGCTCGGCTCATGATAATCTTGTAGACTTTGACCTATAATGTTCTTTTAAGGTAGTTTGCTATTGCCTTCTTCCTAGTTTTTTTTTTTAAATTCCAGCCTGGTTTATAGTTTATTAGCCAAACAAAAACACCATTGCTACATAACCAGAAACCTAACCAATACAGATTAAAATTTCCAGTTTCTGAAATGCATCCTTGTCTTCAACATCAATCCTCAAGGACATATACACAAAACATCAGCAAGCTCAGATGGGCAACATAAAAATTACACAAACAAACAATAAAAGCAAGGGAGGGTATGTATTGCTTGCTTTTTTGTTTACACGAATATGGAAGTAGCTATTGCTAACTTTGGAGATGTTTTTTCCTAACCTGTTCTACTATCCTGGTATTTCTTGGTGGTCTCCCATCCAAGTATAAAACAGGTTTGGCTTACTTAGCTTTGGAAGATCAGCCAAGGTCAGCTATATACTGCTACTTAACTCAGCTATGCTTTTTCCTACCTGAAAAGCACTTGCAATTTTCAGGCATGACAAGAGATAGATCTGTTTAATTCTCCCAATGATTATGAGAGAGTAGCTTTTCTGAAGCCAATTATTAGGCCAGAATGAAAAAGTGCATATTTCTGTTTCCATCAGTGGAAAGTGCTTTTTTGAGGAGAAACATACTGTTGAATTTCATTGAAAACATCCTCCTACACAGAGTCAGTTTTTTGCTTGCTTAAAATATTTGACACTTACCCAAGGAACCATTTATATAACAGTCTCATATTATATGGTATGGTTACAATCTTTATGCTTTCTCAAATTTCAAAGGTTCTTCGAAAAGCAAAGTAGAAGTTTCATCTGAACTTGTACCTGAGAAGGAAAAAAATATATTTGTCAGAGATGAATCTCTCAAGGTAACTACTGATTACTACTGAATACCACTTATTCCTCTATTTATGTATTTGAGATATAAGAATGTATCTAGTTAAATTAGCAGTTGTGATCATAGTAGTATTACTGTGATGCAGTATTAAATAATGCATATTATAGTAATGTCTAAATCACTTGATAGTTGAAATGTAATGCAAGCAAATAATCATGTTGCTTGCAACAATTGCCTAAAATAGCAATTTTTCTAAAGAGAAAAATAAACAAGCCTTTCAATAATGGATTGATTTGTTGGGGCAAAACCCAAATTGCTTGGCTGTGTTAAAATCCACATTTGATGTTAGGTCTGACTCTGAGCTTTCCTTTTTCTGTAGGCCTGGAAAGAAGAGCAAGATAGACTGTTGGAAGAAGAACGCTTAAAAGAATTAAAAAAAGCAGAGAAGAAGGAAAAATCTGATGGAAAAAAGAAAGGCCAGGGTAAAGAGCCACCCATTCCTGAAGAAGGAAAAGCATCGAAGAAAAAGGGTTCTAAGGATAAAGCAGAAACATCCAAATCATCAGAGGCTGAAGATCAGGCCAAGTTGCAGAAACAGAGTAAACAAACTGTGCCTCCTTTGCCTGCAGAGCAAGATTATAAGGTGAATCAATTAAGGATTGTGTAAATTACTGGAAATAATTCTAGTTACTATGTCAACCCTTGCAAGGTTCAGTAATAGGTTGCACCTTTCAAGAAGTCTCCAGTGCTAATGTTTTGTCTGTAGCCTGGATTTTCTTACACAATCAATGTAGTTGTGCCCCAGCAATATTCTGGCGTGGTGCTTTGTTACCCCTAAAATTTCCCATAATAGATTCTATGTCTGCAAAGACCTTAATTTAGATTCTTTTTAGGGCTTTGTTGACTTTAGTTAATTGCCAGGAATATTTAGGAGTTTCTGATGTCAGAATAATAGCAAACTGGGACATTTTATTACTTATTTTGTATTATTTTGGTTATTTAAATGTTTGTTTGGCTCTTAGCTTTTATAAATTTCCTGGAAGGGAATTTTAATCAAAGCAGTTTTTAAAAGAAAACCATCCATCTAAAGCTTCAGGAGTATGATAATATGATGGCATCAGTGGAGGGAGGAGAAGTTAATATCTATAGATAATTACTTATGTTTATCTATGTATCAAAAGTTATGGAACCATCCAAAGGTTTTGGAAACAATTAGTTTGTGGGGTCTTGGATGGAGATAGACAGACACCTTTGGTTTTCTGGCTTTAACCTTTTTAAGTACATAATTGTATCAGGATAAAGATGGAAAGCAGAATGCAAGGTGATCTTTCTACAACAGTTTGATGGAAAAAGATGATCTTATTTTCAACAGTTCCTTTCTTGTTGATCTTTACAATTGGACAGGTTCATAACAGGAGAGGTGGTTCTTAGATAGGTCCTAAGGCAGGGGTCTTCAAACTTGTCCCTTTTATGACTTGTGCACTTCAACTCCCAGAATTCCTCTGCAAGCATGCTGGCTGAGGAATTCTGGGAGTTGAAGTCCACAAGTCATAAAAGGGCCAAGTTTGAAGACCCCTGTCCTAAGGCATGTAGGCTTCCACTTTTAAAGTGAATACCAACACCTGAAATCATTTCTTGTAAAATAATAGGCAGTTGTTGCAGATTTTTTACCCTAGACCAGGGGGTCTTCAAACTTGGCCCTTTCATGACTGGCTGGCTGAGGAATTCTGGGAGTCCACAAGTCATAAAAGGGCCAAGTTTAAAGACCCCTGCCTTAGACAGGTGATTCCTCTACTTAGCTTGCAGAGCATACTGTATCTCAGTAGTCAAGAAGCTAATAAAGGGTTTATTGCCAAAACCTATACAAGAAGTGTCCTCCCAAGGAATGCCCTTTCCTTAGGACCTCCAGAAGCAAGACCTAGTACATAAGTCAACAAATCCATTCAGTCTGAAAAACTTCACTTGTATTTTTCTTTTTTGCTTTAGGACCAGAGAGATCACCTATACATGGGCTAAACCGATGTGAAACTCTCTGATCTGCAAAAAGAACAAAATAAATTAGGCAACTATTGCAAATGTTGATTTCATTTTTATTTTTAATTCCAAGGAATTGAGCCGCCAAAGGTTGATTTAGTAAAAGAAACCATATTTCCTGATTTGATTTGTTAGTGATTCCCAGTTTCCCCATTACTTCTATTTAATTTGATAATATATTGTTCTATAACTGTTCTCTTCTAGTTTCTTGGATATAATATGGGTGAGAATCCCATTCAAGTTTCAGGGACTATCCATTATCTTTTCCCTACTGATGGAGGGCAAATCCAAGCAGAAAAAATAATGTTTGAAAGAGGTAATTTTTTCATATTGTGCAGGTTTCCTATTGGACATTGAAATCATGTTTATGTGCTTGTCACATAGTATAAACATTGTCCTGAAACTTTAATCAGAAATTAAATTAATTGGAGGATAAGACTCTCTATGACTAATACTATAGCCATGCAGGCTAGATATTATTTCCACATTGCAGACAAAACACTTCTCAAAAGTAATTGCTGCAGAACATGCTGGAAGATGAAATTCCAGGTACATACTGCTTATTGGCTTCTCATAAGAATCTGGTCAACTGGCTGTGGGAATAAAATAGTGAGGACTGAAGGTGGGATAATATAGGGTCTTAAGCCCAGCTATGTTCAATAGGACTTGCTTTAATATAAAATGAACAGTTGAAACAATGTGACAAACTGACATGTTATTTAACTGAGTCCATTGCAGGAATAATTCTCAACTCTTAAGTACACAAAATGTATTAGAAGAAATTAAATGCAAAGAAACATACATTGAAGGAAGTTCACTAAGAGATAGCTCAATAGATCTTGATCGGTGTGTTTTGAATTCTGATATTTAAAATTATTAAATTCTGACGAAGTGCTATTTAAAAATGAGTTTGTATCACTAATTAAAATTAATATGCTAGACAGAGGAGGTTAATTATTGATATAAATTCTAAGGGGATATTTATGTATCAAATCAATTTAATTAAAGTATTTTAAGAAAATTCTGTTTGCACTTTGTTTTTGAAAATTATACTTATTTATCAGTATGTATTTTACTTTAATGATTATACTAGATAAGTTAATATGGAAAAGAACTAGGCAGCTATATCTAATTTCAGAAGATGTTCAGCAAATGTTCTAGCAATTTGTATAATGTAATTGTTATATGGATTATTTAACATTAGAATCATGACTGCCCATTCTGATACTAATTATTTTTTTGTTTTCTTTTTTCCAGGGTCAACCTTAGTTAAAGTGAAGGTGATAAAAGATAACCACAGTTTCTTCATTCATATAATAGATCCTCAGATAAGACTAACAGATGAAGAAGAAAGTTTTGGTTCCCTAGAAGAACATGAGATAAAGCCAGGTAATTGAGTGAATATTTTAAAAAGATCATTTAGGTAACTATAGATGACCAAACCATGGTTTCATTATTCATAAAAATGCTTCAGAAATGCATGTTTCTCTTTTTGTGTGCAACCATTCCCTCAAGTAGTAAAATCCATAATTCATCGCAGTTTCTTTGCTTCACTTATAAAAGCTCTATATCTATACCAAATTCCATATAGTGCATATTCCTATATGCAGTTTTACTAATATAATACTCTGAATTGTTTTTTTAATAAGCAGTGGTAGCACATTATTTAAACCTTTCCAAAACATTTATTGTTTTTGGATATTTATCATGATAGTTATTTTGTTCCCTATTCATTGACTATTTGGGGAAGAAATATCCCTAATATAGCAAGCATGACTTTTAAATGTTATGCTAGAGAAGCAAATTTTTATTTAATTTTAGATTTTTTTTACCTTGCCTTTATTATTTTGATAAATAACTCAAAACAGCAAACATACCTTATACCTCTTCCTATTTTCTCCACAACAACAACCCTGTGAAGTGAGTTTGGTTGAGAGAGAGTGAGCAGCCCAAAGTCACCCAACTGGTTTTCATGCATAAAGTGGGATTAGAACTCACAGTTTCCGGGTTTCTAGCCAGGTGCTAGAAATTGGCTCCTGGTTTGCCCATCTCTTGTACATATGTCAGGCCTCTACAAGGCAACTCAGTCAAAGGCATTATTTTCTCTTAAGAGCAAGTCTTTGCAATCAGGCATTAAAGGTCACTTATTCCAAGACAGCAATGCAATTTATAATTCTTGGCTTGCTAGAGGAGTGATAATTGAGTTGTCCAGAGAGAATCTTTGATTGCTCTACAAATGTACAATTTATTTCACCTCACTATACTTCATTCTACATCTACATCTTAAACTTAATTTCTCCCCAATCACTGTTTTCAATATTCAGAGCGGCCTAAAGATCGTGAGCTGTCTGCAGTGGCTCCATATTTGGTGCTGGACTGTATGCTATTCTGCAGAAATCTTGTTAACCAGCTGAGCCAAATTTATTTAGAAATTTACCTAAATTCAGTTTCTTGTCCAAACTCAGAACTGCCCACCCTGGCTGAGACTTCTACCATAGAATCTTTCCAGTGCAGCATACCAGAGACCTGCAGTTTTCTTAGTACAAGAGAGAGAAATAATTTTTTTTTTGGTTAATGAAACACAGGCTTGTGCAAATAATGCTTCCAAAACATCTTTGTCCATGATAGTGTGTATATCTTTTCTCCTTATGTATAAGTGGAAGATTAGACATCAAATTTGTCTTCTGTGATCTGATCTGATCTGATCTGATCTGATCTGATCTAGAAGTGCAGCACCCAGGGATCTCTAGGGCAGGTGATGAAGTTCCACCTCTTTTGAACATCATGATGATTTTGTTGAAAGCCTTTAATGAACCCCTCAAATGTTTGGGAAAGCACTGAGGCCCTGCTAAAGCTTTGCCAATTAACCAATTAACTTCAGCTTTGCTTAAATCAGGGGTGTCAAACTGCTGGCCCGTGGGCCGGATGCATCATAGCGAAACCACACCCACCCCATTGCCAGCAATGGCAAAAAAGTTACAATATGTTGTGACACGTCACGTGACGTTGCGAGTTTGACACCCCTGGCTTAAGTGGACACTGAAGAAATCCGGGTGTTTTGGGCTCTGCCTGGAAGCATTATCTTATTGCAGTAACTTTTCTGTGACAGATTTTTTTTTTACCTTAATGCTGTAAACAATGACCTATCATCCAGAATCTGGGATTATTGTATACTAGTACTGTACGGAAATCTGTGTAGTGATTGTAATACTTTGTATCCAAATAAGTGACTCCTACAAAACAAGGCTGCTTCCTGAAATGGTTTCTCTTCAAAAATGAGTCAATCCCCAATCACATTCCTAATGTTCTCTTCATTTAGAACCTCAGGATTATTAATAAAGCTTCTTATAGCAGTTTAGAGTTCTACCAGTTGAGAGAAGCTTTTTTTACCTAATTTAATTTTTTTTATCAACTATATCAGTCAGTGAACCAAAAGTAAGTGCCCAGTTCATCAAGAAATAATAGCTACATTGGTAATAATTGTTACATGTTCAAACATAAATATTCATTTTCCTTTATTTTAGAAAAAACTATTAATCAAGGAAAACCTGTGAGCAAATTTGCATCATTTTCAGCAACCTTAGAAAATGAAATCCGTCTTTCCTTTAGTTGTTATGGGGCTTCAGGAAAAGCAGCAGGTAAAACATGGGAAAAGGAAAATGTTTATATATTCTGTGTCATGCTTGTTCTATCCTATATGCTATATTGAAAGAAAATTTTACCGTAGGCATTACCTCATAATGGATTTTTAGCATCTTCTCAAAAGTGTTATTTTAAAATTCTGTTCTGGATTGAAACCTCTATTTCAGAGGTCACCAGTTGATGGACCAGACAGAAAGGGAAGGGGAAGTATTTTACATGCACATGCACGCACGCACGCACGCACGGGGCTACGACCACACATACAATGCAAACGGGGCAGGGCTAGCACCCGCGTGATACTCACTAATCCTACCCCATTCTTGTGTGGTGCAGCGCCCCGTTTCTGTACCCCAATGTTCAGCGGCATCCTGTTTTTACGCCCTGAGGTGTGTCACCGAGCTAGTGCAAGTGGGTGTGCACACGCACATGTGTGCACACTGGCCAGCCTGTCCCACAGCCCAGTGGCCAGAAGACCACAGCCCACTACCGGGCTGCAGCCCACAGGTTGGGGACCCTTTCTGTATTTGATTGAGCAAGATTGCCCACTTAAAATTCTCAAGAGTCCTTTTCCTTTTCAGCCCAGCCTAGCCTGCACATGTAACTTGAAAAAATAAAGAGTAATCCAGATAGCTCTAAATTACTGTTCATTCCTGAGTTAGTTCCACTGAAACTCTGCTCTTGGTGTCAAACCCTATAAACCAGGGATCAACAACCCCGTGACCTGTTAGGAATCAGGCCATTCAGCTGGAGATGAGTGGCAGGCAAGTGAGCGAAGCTTCACCTGTACGTGCAGCTGCACCCCAGTGCTAGCATCACCATCTCAGCTCCATCTCAGCTCATCAGGCATTAGATTCTCATTAGAGGGCGAACCCTACAGTAAACTGCACATGCAAGGTATTTTAGATTGCATGCTCCTCCTCCCCCCCCCCCCCGGTCCATTGAAAAAATGTCTTCCACAAAATCAGTCCCTGGTGCCAAAAAGTTTGAGGACTACTACTTTAGACAAGCCAAATCCTGGTTTCTGTCCAGATGCATCCAGATTATAACTGGTAAGACAAACACAGACTACAGAATCACTATAAGGCTTTAGGTCTTTTGGCTTTCAACTGATTAAAAATATTTTTCCAACATGTTTGCCAAGGTACAAATGTTATTACCAATTTAGTTTTTTAACATGAAAGATGAACAAATTCAAATACTTGCCTAGGGAGTTATTATATTAATTGCATTCCATTTTATTTAAGTGTAAATGAAATGTAGACTTTGTCTTGGCTCATCTATTGCTATTTTGGAATATAGCTCCTGGCATATCACTTAAAGGACATTTCGTGATCTAGAAATAGCTGCACATTTTTGATGTTGTTGTTGTTAGTTGCGAAGTCATGTCCAACCCATCGCGACCCCATGGACAACGTTCCTCCAGGCTTCCTGTCCTTTACCATCTTCTGGAGTATGTAATGTTTATTCTGTTTCATCAAAATGACCCATTTTCCTTACAGAGGAAATGGATCCTTACTTGGCAACTATTCTGGCTATCCCTTCAGTAAACCTGCCCACTTCGACTTTCCTTTCCTCGCCTGTTTCTGCTGCTGCAGTTCCTGCTACAGGAAAGGCAAAGCCAGGTAAAGAAAAATCAGCGAAATCCTTACCATCTGCCAAAATGAGTTCCCGCATGACATTGAACGTATCACCTGAAGAATCTTCATTGCAAGAAGAGAAAAAGGTATGAATATACTTCATAGAATACAATCATAGGGTTGGAAGGGGGCTTGGAGGTCTTCCAACCCTTGATCAAGCAGGAGATCCTATACCATTTCAGACAAATGGTTGTCCAGGCTCCAGTGATGAAGCACCCACAAGTTCTGAAGGCAAGCTATTCCATTGGTTGATTGCTGTCATTTTTAGGGAATTTCTCCTTAGTCCTAGATTGCTTCTCTCCTTGGTTAGTTTCCATCCATTGTTTCTTATGTTGCCTTTTGGTACTTGGAAAATAGTTTGACCCTCCTCTTCTTTGTGGCAGCCCCTCAAATATTGAAACACTGCTGTCATATATCCCCTAGTCCAGGGGTAGGCAACCTCGGCTCTTTTATGACTCATGGACTTCAACTTCCAGAATTCCTGAGTCAGCAATTCTGGGAGTTGAAGTCCATGAGTCATAAAAGAGCCGAGGTTGCCTACCCCTGCCCTAGTCCTTCTTTTCACTAGACAATTCCTGCAACCATTGTTCTTATATTTTAGTCTCCAGTGCCCTAATCATCTTTGTTGCCCTTCTCTACACTCTTTTCCAAAGTCTCAACATATTTTTTATATTGTGGTGATCAGAACTGGATGCAGTGTTCCAAGTGTGGTCTTACTAAGGCTTTGTAAATCAGTACTAGAACTTCACATGATCTTGATTCTATCCCTGTATTAATGCAACCTAGGATTGCATTCACTTTTTTTGCTGCTGCCACACACAGTTGACTCATATTTAAGTGATTGTCCACTAAGACTCCAAGATGCCTCTCACCTAGTTTGTAGCTATATAGTTGGTTTTTCTTGCCTAAATGTAAAATATTACTTTTATCTACACTGAATTTCATTTTGTTAGATAGGGCCTAGTGTTCATGTCTGTCAAGAACTTTTTGGATCTTGAGTTTGTCTTCTGGGGTGTTGGATATTCCTACCAGCTTAGTGTCCTCTGCAAATTTGATTAGTTCCCCTTCTATTCCCTCATCTAGATCATTTATGAAAATATCGAAGAGTAATGAGCCTAAAATGGAACCTTGGGGTACCCCACTGCTTACTTCTCTCCATGTGTTCCATTGGGGATTACACATTTAGTACAATTTGTCAGCCAGTTACAAACACATCTAGTGGTGGTGCTGTCTATCTCACATTTTTCTAGCTTGTCAAGAAGTAGGTTGTGGTCTACTTTATCACATGCTTTACTAAAATCTAAGTGTACTATAGCCACAGCATTTCACTAATCCACTAATTTAGTCACTTTGTCAAAGAATGAAATAAGATTGGTTTGGCATGATCAGTTTTTGATGAACCCATGTTGTCATCTGGTTATAACTTTGTTTGCTTCTAGGTGTTTGCAGATTTATTGCTTGATTATCTTTTCCAAAATCTTCCCAGGTATTGATGTCAGGCTGATTGGTCTGTAATTTCTTGGATCTGTTTTCCCCCCCGGTTTTTTGAAGTTGGGAAGCACATCAGCTCTTTTCCAGTCCTCAGGTAGTGCCCCAGTGTTCCAAGAACTTGAAAGATATGTTTCAATGGTTCTGAAATCACATCTGCCAGTTCCTTCAGACCTCAAGGATGTAGTTCGTTAGGACCTGGTGATTTGAATCATTCTAGAGTGGACAGGTGTTCTCTTACCTTAGTTTTGCATATTTTAATTTGCTTAATCTGTCCGTTACAGTTCTGATTTTGATAAGTTGTGTAGTGGTTGTTTTGCATGAAGACAGATGCAAAGTATGAATTAAGCAGTTCTGCTTTCTCTCTACTGCCTGTTACTTTTTTGCCATCTTCTCCCATTAATGGACCTATTGTTTCGTTGACTTTTTATGAGTTGAAAGAAACTTTCTTTTATTGTTTTTGACATTTGTTGCAAGTCTTACTTCAAAGCCTTAGCTTTCCTAACTTCATCTTTGCAGGTATGAGCTATTTGTTAGTATTCTGCCTTAGTTATGTATCCTTCCTTCCATTTTTTGTATTTATCCTTTTTTTCTCTTAGTTGGTCTGAGAATTTTTTGTGCAGCCATGCTGGCTTTTTCTTGTTTTTCTTTTTTAGTGATATTGAACTGGACTGAACTTTTATAATTGTATTTTTCTGAGTTTCCCAAGCTTCTTAAGTTGATGTCCCCTTTAAGATTTTCATCCATGGGATCCTTCCCAAGCTCGCTCTGAATTTGTTAAAATCAGCTCTTTTAAGTCTAAGATGCTGATTTGATTATGTTCTGTTGCTTGTGTCTGTTTTATATTGAATTCTGATATGACATGGTCACTCTCCCCTAAAGTTCCTGCAACTTCAATCCCTTCTATCACTTCTTCTCTGTTTATAAGAATAAAGTCCATTTATAGCAGTCCCTGTATTTGCCTCCTCTACCTTTTGGGTATTGGTTGTCAGCTAGGTTAGTCAGGAATCTGTTCGATCTCCCATTTGTTGCAGAGTTTGTCTTCCAGTTGATGTCAGGGTAGTTAAAGACCCCCATTACTACTGTGGTATGTTTCCTACATATAGGTAGTCCTCAACGTACGAGCACAATTGAGCCCAAAATTTATATTGCAAAGTGAGAAATTTGTTAAGTGAGTTTTGCCCCATTTTATGATTTTTCTTGCTACATTTGTTAAGTGAATCACTGCAGTTCTTAAATTAATAGCATGGTTGTTAAATGAATCTGGTTTCTCCATTGACTTTGCTTGTCAACGTTTGCAAAAGGTGATCACGTGACTCTGGGACACTGCAACCATCATAAATGTGAGTCAGTTGTCAAGCATGGGGATGCTGCAATGGTTGTGTGAAAAATAGTCATAGGACACTTTTTACAGTGCCGTTGTAACTTTGTTGTGTGTCTGCAGAGAGGAAATGGTCTGTAACATATAATGCAACTCCACCTCCTCTTTTGTTAGCTCTGTTTCTTTTGAATAGTTGTATCAGTACATTCCAGTCATGAGTTTCATGCCACCAAGTTTCTGTAATGGCAACTATATCATACTTGCACTCATTTACTAGTATTTCAAGTTCATTCTGTTTGTTCCCTAAACTTTGAACGTTAGTGTACAGGCATTTATACTAACATTTACACCAAGTGGCTGACCCTGGTATGATTCCTACATCCCCTACTTTGCATTTGAGTTTTTCTTCTTTTTACTCTCAACCTCCTTATTTGATTGGTTGTCTCGTGGTTTTTGCTTGGAAATACATCCTAAAGGTTGTGAAATTTGGTCACCCTCCTCCTTCAATTTTAGTTTAAAACCCTTCTGATAAGATGACTCAGTCATTTTCCAAATATATTCCTTCCAGATATTCTGAGTAGATTCGGCATCTGTGCAGCAAGCAAGATATACTCCCATTGGCATAGTATTATGACCGATCATCACAAATTAGGCTGCTCAGCAAACAGTATAATTTTGGCCCCCCTCAGATTATTAGTTACAGGTCCTTACATTTTTGTTTACATTTTGTTTACAACAGAGAAGAAAAAAACTGGCCTTGAATTCCTTCCATTAGCCAAGGGAAAAATATAGATTTCATAAATAAGTAGACAGATAATTTATTGGTTAATTAGTCTTACAACCATATCGAATATAAAATGAAAATAAAATACAGTATATAAGTCCAAGGTAAAGTAAATAAAAGGAGATACAGTGATAAAATGCATATGTGTTAAATACTAAGACTCAATATTCAGGTAAATACAATATTCAATATAACACGTCCTTTGGTCAACTGCCTTAATCATAAACTTAGCCGTTTTCTTCATCATGTATAGATTAGAAGCCAGAAGGAAATAAGACAACCTGCCATTCAAATCCCAGTGGGCTTAGAATTTCAAGTAGGGATGTTATCTAAGCCTAAGAGGGGCATATAGTTGACTATCAAACAAAACAAAACAAGAGCAATATCTTTGATAGCTAAGGCACTGGATATACATGATATGGAAGATGGTGGAAGCTCCGATAGTTGACCAACTGGCTATGGAATCAAACAATTCAAATCTGGCTCTAGTATATATTGTTCTTGAGAATTGGGTCAAACTCAGAAATAATTTTTGACAGAAATTATTCAAATCAAAAAATAGTTTTGTTCTTAGCCAACCAAGTTAAAGATCTATTTAACACCTTATCAGTTTGAGTGCTAATATCTAGAATGAAATAAGTAAATAAAATTGCTAACCACAAGTGTATATTAACATTTTGTGCTTCCTTTGCTCTCTACCAGCTATAGAATGGGTAGTTCGCTAAACAAAAATCAGATCAGATTTTCCTACTCAGAATTCCCAATGATTGAGGAAACGGGTTTTTAAGAAACACATTGTGGGGAAAATAAGAGGAGGAAGATGTGTTGGATATGTTTCCCACCTTGAGATAATTGTAAAAAATAATAAAGGTGGGATACAAATAAATAAATAAAAATAAGCTGTAAATAGTCTGTGCTTTGCAGCCAAGTAACTATACCAAGTTACAGTTAAATATTTTTTTAAAAAAATTTTTACATTAACAAATACTTAGAAATTTTGGCAAGCAATTTGACAAACACAGAATCTGAAACCAATAGAAAATTATTTAAGTGCCTTTGCTAACGCTAAAATTAAATTAACACTTGGCAAAAACTTTTAAACTGATTTTATGTACTAGTGCACTATTCTATTAATCCTTAAAGCTATTTGGCACTGTGGAGAACTGAAATGTTTTAAATACATTATCATTTTCTGCTTCTTTTGCATATTGTAGACAGAAAGAAATGAGCCAGTCCAAGCACAGGCTGTCTCTGAAACTCGTAGTTTCAATACTTTGAACGTGTCTTCTCCCAATGGATTGGTACTTACCTTTATTGGTCAAAAATTCGCAGGTTGGTTGAATAAACATTTTTTTTTTACAAAAGCAATTGTACTGTTAATGTTCCATCAGGTAATGAAAGCTCTTACAGTATGTTACTTCCTGAGTACACAAGCTTTTCAGTCCACACAAAAAGAAAAAGCAATATTGGCTTTAGTGGCTAAAATATCCTTTAGTAAGCATATTGGAGACAAGCAGGAAATATAGTAAACTTACGATGAACGGGGATCTACTCATTTTTTTACTTCAACTATATAGGGATGTTGACATATTTTCTACTAAAGCTCTGGATGGGAACCTACCCCAGTTCAGCTAGAATGAATTTACATCTAAGGATATCTGAATCAGGGAAAATTCACTTTTTAATCTTCTAAATCAGACAGAATTCTGGGATGGTTTTCCCTGCAATTAAAAATGTCATATCCATTTTATTTTTACAGCATATATACATGTACCCATAGTGTATTTAATTGTTTAACTTCCCAGAAAGCTTTTTAAAAATATGAAGCACTCTGTTTTCAATCTTTGATGCATCAGTTTCCCTGATGCTAGCTTTTAAATGAAGATTTCATCCATGTAACCTCACTTCAAAATATAACTAAGACTTTCAGCAAGATACCTATGTCAGAGATACTTCTTTAGGTTGCACATTTAAGATTGGGAAATGCTGAATAGTAAGTAGTTGGACTCCATTTGATGCTACCATTCCTGCAGCTGAAAAGACTTGAGTTTGTTCCTCATACAGTAAAATCTGTGGTGGCATTCTGTTCAATTTATGGTAACAAGTAGAGCTAATGAAACTAATGGTAAAGGTATTAATTTGCAGGATTAAAATATATATGAATAGATCATTTGTAGCATTACGTTTAAAATATTTGAACTGCTGCCTTTCCTCTCTTGACTAACCTTTCATTCACTGAGGTATAAGCATAAATTTGGGTCAGTATTGTATTGTTATTCTTGGGTTTCCATTTTGACATTTTGTAACATTGGTGAGGTCCTCAAGTTTCCGTAGTCAACTGTTACTTTAATAATTTTAACCGACTTAACAAAATTGTTTTGCTATGTAAAAGGTGAAGAAAAAGGAGAGAAAGACAAGAACGATGATGAAGAAAGCAAAACAGATGAGACTAAATCAGGTGAAATCAAGCTGGAAGAAATCAAAACAGAGGAGAGCAAAGAAAAGCAGATTCAGCCCCATGAACCTGTAGCTAAAGACAATGGAGACAAGACATTCAATGCTAAAGCCAGTGTTGAATCTGGAGCAGATCCTACTGTCAGGAATGAGACTGCCCGTGACAGCAAGGCTGAGATGGAAACAGAGGATAACAATATGGTCAAGGAATCTCCTTTTGAAATATTTATTAGGCAGAGCTATCCACAAAGAGTAAAACAGTCGCAACTTCATAAAACGGTGAAGAAACCAATAGAGCAAGAATTTTCCAGAGTAATAACACGAGAAGGGACTGTTGTGAAGTACATGATAGATGGATCCACTCAGGTATACTTATATTCATTTAGCTTTGAATGTAAAATTCACTTTTTATTACTGAATTAAATCCTGACTGACTCATAACACCCTAATTAAGTAGACTTCACCTCAAATTATGACAACCTGTGTTTGAATATATATTCCTGCATGCTATGTTTTTTCTGTATTAATTATTTTTCTCTTGGCTTAGATGCACATGGAGAAGCTACTGTGCTTTGCTAATATTTTCAAACGGTTTCAGTCATTTTTCAGTATGAAGCGTGGCCACCAAGGAAGTTTAATTATTGAGTAGAGTTGAAATCTATAGAACTGTTTCATCTAAATGTAAATATAAGTCTGTAGAAATGTTAAATCCAGGTATAAAACTTCTTTACACATTTTGGTCATTTTTTTTAATTTGAACATAGTACTGTATCTGCTGTTCTGCATATCTTTGTAGCTGATCACATTTTGCTTTGCTGTTTTTAAGATACTCTTTGCTGATGGCACAGTGATTAGGAGTCCTGATTCTGGCCCTGTGATCCCACCTCCACCTGCACCCAGCACACCTCATACAGAGATCACACCAACTCCGGAGACAAGCAGTAAAAAAAGCAGTAAGTCATATAGTCCAGGACTGAAAAAGAAGTTGAAGTTGAAGAAGTCAAAAAACAAACAAACAAACAAATCTTATAGAGTAAAATAATATAATGTTGTATAATTATAGTACTTTATGTAATATATTATATCACATTGTTCTGTAGGGCATCCGTAATGCAAAGAATCATATTCAATATTTGTGCCTTTATAAAAATAATGTCACATATTCTCAAACAGCAGTAAGATGCATTTATCCAGTACTATTCCTCCCCAAAGAAATAGGCTGACAACTGAAAAGATAAAAAAAACAAAACCCTAGATCCCTCAAGAATCCTTGGAAACAAATCTTTTCTTAAAAGTCCATCTCGAGTCTGGAAGTCAAATTCTTCCAGATCTGAATCTAAATTGTCTGTGAAAAATAGTGATTTTTTTTTTTGCTCTTGATCTATAATGGAGCCGTAGGATTCCATGGAGCTGAAAATCCCTGGTCTAAGTTATGATTTTCTTACAAACAATTTCTATCCTTTACTTTAGGAGTAGGTATGCTTTAATGAAAAATAGTTCTGTATTTTGACAAAGAGTAACCATGAAGGAGTAAGTCTTCCAATGTCCATATTTTGTGGTTAGATAGTTAATTAGAAAAATACATGCTGACACTTTAGCTGCCCTTCACACAATGAAGTTTTTAGAATGTTATCCAAGTGTATGAATAAATGTTATTTTTTCCTGTTATTTTCCAGGAAAAAATACTAAAGGTCTGCTTGCAGGAAAAAATGAAGCTATTGAAACAATTGCTCAAGAACATCTGCCTGAGCCTGAACAATCATCCACTGATGCCTTTGCTGGCACCTGGATAACGACTACCCCATTAGGCATTCAGATAGGCACCAAGGGAAGCGAAAAGCTTGACCTGAAACCACTCTTGTCTTACCAGGCCACGGATCCAGTTAATGGAACGGTACTGTTTCATTATCCTGATGTCTTTATAAGTAATACAATCCATTTTCACAACTTAAAAGATCAAATCTATGTTTCCAATGTTTGTATTAGGATGGAGGATGGCTGGGCAGGGGCAGGGGCCGTCAACATAAAGTTAATAGAAGGCCTCTGATCATTTTTTTATCTAAATTTTTTATAGGGTTAGGGAGAGGGGTGGGTGATAAGGGTTGTCTGGCTTTGGGGGGTGGCCAATCAACCATGGCTCAGGCCAGACTTGGGTCCGACCGCGCGGCGGGAGAACAGGGTGTCGCTGTCTCCGGAGCTCACGAGCGGGTCGTGGGATTACCAATTCCCACGACGGGGAATGGCAGCAGGCGGATAGACAGGGGGCCGTATCGCTACCGGGAGGGCCATCTCCGCTACTTGCAAGCGGTGAGGCGCTCCGACCCTCTGCTTCTTCCCCGAGGTCCCGGGAGCGAGGATGTGCAGCCTCCTGAGCTCCGGCTGGTGTATCTGAATGCCAGGTCCGTGGTCAACAAAGCTCCCCTCGTTAGGGATTTAGTTGAGGGTGAGCATGCGGACCTGGCCTGCATCACGGAGACTTGGTTGGGCCCAGAGGGTGGGGTCCCTTTGGTTGACCTCTGCCCACCAGGCTTCCGGGTGCTACACCGGCCACGAGCTCATGGTAGGGGTGGGGGAGTGGCGGTCACTATTAGGGAGACCTTATGTCCGCGGGAGACCACCGTTTCTCAGATAGTCGGGTGTGAGTCTCTCTTTGTGAGATTTGGTTCTGGGGCACAGTTGGGCTTGCTGCTGGTGTACATTTCGCCTAGTCGCACAGCGGCAGCCCTGCCCGAGCTGCTCGATATCCTCTCGGGGTTGGTGGTTGAGTTTCCCAAACTTATAGTTTTGGGAGACTTCAATCTACCATCCCTGGGAGGTTCATCTGAGCTAGCTCAGGAGTTCATGGCTTCCATGACGGCCATGGACCTGACGCAAGTAATTTCTGAACCAACTCATGAGGGAGGTCACACCCTTGACCTGATTTTTTTATCTAGACGGTGGTTGGATGATCTTGGTGGGGGCTCTCCATTTATTATGCCCCTGTCATGGACCGATCATCATCTCCTGCGGATGGTCTTCCGTTTTGCCACCCCCCGCCGTGGGGGTACGGAGCCAATTAGATGGTACCGCCCCAGACGCTTAATGGATCCTGATAGATTCCAAGCGGCGCTGGGGTCCCCACCTGCCTCCATTGCTCACAGCTCGGCGGATGCCTTAGTGGAAGCCTGGGAAAGGGCAGCCACTGAGGCACTTGACCGGGTTGTACCCTTGCGGCCCCTGACCCGGCGCAGATCCCAGCGAGCTCCATGGTTTACCGCGGAGCTCCGGGAGATGAAGCGTCGGAAACGGGGCCTAGAGAGCTGTTGGAGGTCTAGCCGATCCGAACCCGACCGGTTGCGGTTAAGAACCTACATTAGGTCTTATCTCGCAGCGATGAGGGTGGCGAGGTGTAACTACTTCTCTACCCTCATCGCGTCCGCAGATAATCGCCCGGCCGCCCTGTTTAGGGTGACTCGCTCACTTCTTAATCAGGAGGTGAGGGAGGATCCCTTGCAGGGTCGTGCCGAGGAATTTAGTCAACATCTGTCGGATAAAATCGCTCGGATTCGGACCGGTTTGGACTCCAACTGGGCAGAGTCTGGCGATCAGGACACGAGCGGTCTTGTCAATGTTACCTGGGAAGAGTTTGATTCTGTGACCCCTGATGAAGTGGACAGGATTATGGGGAGGCTGAGCTCCTCCACATGTTTGTTGGACCCGTGCCCTTCCTGGCTGGTTTATGCAGCTAGGGAGAGGACACGAGGCTGGCTCCAGGCGGTTATATCTGCTTCTTTGAGTGAGGGTTATTTCCCCACCGTCTTGAAGGAGGCGGTGGTGAGACCTCTCCTCAAGAAGCCTGCCTTGGACCCAGCTGTATTGAACAACTTTCGTCCAGTCTCCAACCTTCGCTTTCTTGCAAAGGTTGTTGAGAGTGTGGTGGCGCATCAACTCCCTCTGGTCCTGGATGAAGCGGATTATTTGGACCCCTACCAATCGGGTTTCAGGCCCGGGTACAGCACGGAGACGGCATTGGTCGCATTGGTGAATGATCTCTGGAGGGCTCGGGATAGGGGATATTCCTCTGTCCTAGTCCTATTAGACCTCTCGGCGGCTTTCGATACCATCGACCATGGTATCCTGCTGCAGCGTCTCAGGGGATTGGGAGTGGGAGGCACAGTTTTTCGGTGGTTCTCCTCCTATCTCCTGGGACGCTCGCAGTCGGTGTTGGCAGGGGGGCAGAGATCGGCCCCTAGGTCTCTCGTTTGTGGAGTTCCTCAGGGGTCGGTTCTCTCGCCTCTCCTGTTCAACATCTACATGAAACCGCTGGGTGAGATCATTCGTGGTTTTGGAGTTGGGTATCATCAATATGCCGATGATACCCAACTTTTCTTTTCGACCCCAAACCACCCCAGTGATGCCCTCGCTGTGATGTCCCGTTGCCTGGAGGCGGTTCGGGTCTGGATGGGGAGGAACAGACTTCAACTCAACCCTGACAAGACTGAGTGGCTGTACATTCCGGCATCCCGGGACATTCAAAATGTTCCATCTCTTTCTGTGGGGGGTGAGCTTTTACCCCCTGTGGATAGGGCTCGCAACTTGGGAGTCCTCCTAGATTCACGGCTTACCCTGGAAGATCATATAGTGGCCGTGACTAGGGGGGCTTTCGCCCAGGTTCGCCTGGTGCGCCAGTTGCGGCCCTATCTGGACCGGGATGCCTTGTGTACGGTCACTCATGCGCTCGTGACCTCTCGCCTTGACTACTGTAATGCTCTCTACATGGGGCTTCCCTTGAAGACCACTCGGAGGCTCCAACTGGTACAGAATGCGGCCGCGAGAGTTGTCTTGGGAGTTTCCCGGTACTCCCATGTTACACCTTTGCTCCGCGAGCTGCATTGGCTACCAGTTGTCTTCCGGGTGAGGTTCAAGGTCTTGGTTATGATCTTCAAGTCCTTACATGGCATGGGTCCGGGTTACCTCAGGGACCACCTGCTGCCGGCGTCAACTCCCCTCCGCCCTGTGCGTTCCCACAGAGAGGGCCTCCTCAGGGTGCCTCCGGTCAGGGAATGCCGACTGGTGGCCTCCAGGGGGAGGGCCTTCTCTGTGGGCGCTCCGGCATTATGGAACCAACTGCCGGTGGAGCTCCGGACGACATCAGACCTCCGAACCTTCCATCGCGGGTTGAAGACCCACTTATTTGAATTAGCGGGTCTGGCCTGATGGGGGATTATGGGTTTTAAATTTGGTGTTTTTGTATTGTATTCTTGTTTTTAACTGGGCATTGATTTAATTTCCTTTTAACTTTTGTACTGTTATTTTTATATATGCCCTGTGAACCGCCCTGAGTCCCTAGGGAGAAGGGCGGTATAGAAATCAAATAAACGTAAACGTAAACGTATTAAAATATTCTGAAATGTTTGTTGAGCATTTAATCCATTTGTAACACTTCATTGATAATTTTCAATTCTAGGTAATGGTAATGAGAGAAGATAAAGTATTAATTGTGGAGAAAACAGATGGATCCCGAATAGTAGATCATGCTGATGGCACCAGAATAAGTACCCTCTTCCAGGACTGTGTAGAAATTGCTTCTCCTAATGACAATGAAGAAGCAGGTAGATAGTAGTAGATAGTAGTATGTTAATGTAAGAGAGGTGGTTGATAATTTCAAATACTTGTGGCTTTAATTTCTCATTACTTATTATATTTCTAACATATTTCTATATTTCAGTGATTAAGTGCAGCTAGTTCTCTCTATATATTCTTCATCTAAAATTGAGGCTATATCTAAGATTAGTCAACAAGAAAAATTCCTGGCTTTTCACTTATTCTTGCACATATGGTGCATAAATAAATCACATTGAGATCTATAGCTATTACAGTTCTTCGTAGCAACTTTCTTTGTACTATGCTTTTGCCAAATATTTATGATGATCAGATTCTCCATGACCAAATTCTCTTATTTGCAACATGCAGAACCTAATGGTGGGCAAAAAACTTTCAGTTTCATTTAAAATTAAAGCTGACAATTATTAATTTGGGAACTCCTTTTTTCCTAATTTTTTTAAAAATATTATTAAATGTCTTCCCCCATAGCACCTTGCAAGTATGTGGCTGGGAGGTAAGCAAGGAAGTATTTCAGTAAGATTAAAATTCAAACTGGAGAAAAACCTCCAGCATCTACTTATCTACTTATTTTTCAAATCAGGGAATTCAAAGTACAGTAAGCTGTTTTACATACTGATTTGTCTGTGTGAAATATTTCACACAGACAAATCAGTATGTAAAACATGTGGGTTAACACATGCAGATTAAAACACGCTGGTTAACATTGCAGGTTAATACTTGGATCAAATTAAAGAACTTATATACATTATACCGCACGTGTGCATACACACACAAACACACATGATTTTTATTCCATTGTCAAGATCAGTCGTAGGAACCAGTTAATCAGGCATGGATTTATATTATTCTTTTTAACTTTATTAAATATTGTTTTACTGCTATAAATAGGAACAAAATAAAGGAAAAAATATACAAAAAATATACTATAAAACAATCATATACTATGCTGTATTTTTAAACCTTTACCACATGGAATCACATTTGACATTTTCCATTTTACATCTCTAAAGAACCACACAAAGGCTGAAAATAAACATACTTCCTCAATTTAGAATCTTTTATTCATAACTTATGTATTTTCCATGATGCCTCAAAATTGATATACCCATGATTTCTCATAAATTAACAAATTCCAAATAATTTACATACATGATTGCACATGAGGTTCATATCTTTAAAACCTAATTTTCTTCTCAATACCTTATGGATAAAAATATAAATATTAAACAAGAAAGAGACAACCAAAGTGCAGGTCCAAATAATATATATTAAAGTTCAGGGAAATCTGATTATTTTTTTCTTTCATATTGTATATTCAATAATCCAGTCCTAAATATAGTAAGTAAGTAAATAAGAAAGATTGTTGTAGCCATAGATCGTAACATAGGAGTGCCATAAAACACAATAAAAATACAATAAAACAATAAAACTATAGAGCAACAAAAGTATTAGATCTAAAAAGATTATAACACAATAAAGTCAAAGTTTATTTATTTGTTTATTTGTTTGTTTATTTATTTATTTATTTATTTATTTATTTATTTATTTATTTATTTATTTATTTATTTATTTATTTTATTACATTTATATACCGCCCTTTCCCGAAGGACTCAGGGCGGTTTACAGGGTGATTAAAAAACCAAAATACAAAAGTTAAAAACAAATTTAAAAAAAAATATATATGTGTCCCTGCCCAAATAAAACCCCAGTTAAAATAAAATTAATCCTCAGCCTGGGCCAGAGAGCTCGAAGAGCCAGGTCTTCAGGCCCCGGCGGAATGAACGGAGGTCGGGGGCAGTCCTCAGCTCCACTGGCAGCTGGTTCCAAAGGGCAGGCGCCCCCACTGAGAAGGCCCTATCCCTGGGTGTTACCCGCCGGCAATCTCTTACCGGTGGCACCCTGAGAAGACCCTCCCTGTGGGAGCACACTGGACGAAGGGAACTTGATGCCGGCAGCAAGTTACAACCAAGAACTTAAATATTTCTTTCTAAATGACAGTAGAGCAAAAAAGTAGCAACTTGTTTGCTGACAGTTGGAATATATCTATAAGGAGATAATTCAGTTTTTCAAGGTCAGAGCCCTTGAGTTTATTTACCATTTGACCCTGATTTCATTGTAAATGAGGCAGTGGAAAATATAATAGATAATGTCCTCCACTTGGTCACTACTACAAGGACAGAAGTATTGTTTGACAGGGAGCTTACAAAATCTTCCTTCAAAATATGTGTGGGACAGATGAAGGGATGTTAAAATCTTTCTCAATGAAACACTGGTTATGTTAACTGGGTAGTGGGAGAGGTGTCTCTGTGTTTGTAATGATAAAATCAAGGTGAAAAATTACACTGGCATTTTTATTAGCATTAGCATCCTTTTCAAAAAAGGCAATCTAATATTTTCTCTGCTCTAAGATCTACGTTCTCCCAATAGTGGTAAGGAATATATTCATAGAATGGGTAACAAAAGTTCTAAATATATGTTTTAAAACTATGCCAAGCAATCATAAAATTTGGTGATTGCTTATTGCTATTTTTTAAAAAGGCACACTCTATATCTCCCCAGCCATCTGCCCACTCTCACAGGCCCAGCAGCAGCCCCCCCCCACCAGCCCAACCATGCTCAGGCTGCACCTCCTCAGCCATCTGTGCATGCTCCAGTTCCCATTGTTAACAAATTGAACAAATGAGAAGTTCCCCAAAGCATTATTTCATCACAGTATTTCTCTCCAAACGATGGACTATAACTTCAATAATTCTTGATAATTTGGATTATAGTCCAAAGAGGGATAAGCCTAAATTAACCTTTTTGAAAGAGAACTTTTGCCTTCTTCCACAAACATACTTTGTTCAATATAAATCCTTTTTTAAGATGAGTTGGTTTTTCTTTCATAGACGGTTACCCTCAAACCACCACAAGAAAGGTGAAATGCATGCGTATCGAAAATCCACACTTTGCAACAGTCCTAACAAACTCTGAGGACAGTACTTGCTGTGCAATTTTTCCTGATGGCACTTCAATTATATCCAATCCACAAGGAACATATCAGGTTAGTTGGAAATTAAGATCTGTCAAAAGTTTTGAACTCTTTTTATCTCAGCGTTCAATTTATCTCAGTGCTACCAATTTAAGTAAAAACAGTCTAACCATTACTATTGAAAGCAATTATATGCACCTAAAACTAATGCTGGAGAAATGATTGTTCTAGAAAGGGAAAAGCACAAAAAGAGTGAGAGTTATACCAAGTAAGTAATCACTCCTGATTACAGTCAGGCTTCTGATAGTGCCTGATAGATACACTCCTCTTCTTATAATACTAGATTTTTTTAAAATGCCAAATTAGGAGGAGGTACAGTAGCCTCCAACATACCGTATTTTCCGGCGTATAAGACGACTTTTTAACCCATGAAAATCACCTCAAAAGTTGGGGGGTCGTCTTATACGCCCAGTCGTCTTATACGCCAGAAAATCAGTGGGTGGCGTCTGGCGGGTGCCGGCAGGGCAGTCCTGCGCACGCGCGCACTCCAAGGCTGCTCCTTAGCAGCTGGGGAGTGCGCGCGTGTGCAGGACTGCCCTGTCGGCTCCCGCCCGACGCTCTTCCCTCTTGAGGCAGCATCGCTCCCCGGCTCCTAAGGAGTCCTCGGGGATGCTGCCTCAAGAGGGAAGAGCGTCGGACGGGAGCCGGCAGGGAAGTCCTGCACACGCGCGCACACGCAGGACTTCCCTGCCGGCTCCCGTCCGACGCTCTTCCCTCTTGAGGCAGCTGCTGCCTCAAGAGGGAAGAGCCAGCTCCCGTCCGACGCTGTTCCCTCTTGAGGCAGCTGCTGCCTCAAGAGGGAAGAGCCGGCTCCCGTCCGACGCTCTTCCCTCTTGAGGCAGCAGCTGCCTCAGAGGGAAGAGCATCGGACGGGAGCCGGCAGGGAAGTCCTGCTCCTGTCCGACGCTGCGCTTCCGCCAGGCGGTGCTGGCCGAGACGAGCCAGCAGGCAGCCGCCGTGAGCACGGTGCTGAGGGGCAGCGGCAGGACGGCCCAGCGCCTGCAGGACGGCCAGCAGCCCCATGCGCAGCAGCAGCCGCCGGCTCAGCAACAGGTCCGAGCGCAGGAGCTGCACCGCCAGGCTGCCCAGGAAAAGCAGCCACACCGAGAGGCTGCACGCCCAGGCCAGCTCCATGAGGGGCAGGGCGGGAAGCCGGCCGGGAAGAGGGACCGGGAGCCCGGGCCGAGCGCGCCTCGGCCGACGGTGAGAGGGAAGCGGCACATGAAAAAGAGGCTGCGGGCGGAGCTGCCCCGCCCTGCGCCGAATGGGAGAAGTTCAAGGCCTGGGGGGGAAGCAGGAGGGGCGCCGGCCGTGGCGGGGTGGCAGCTGCCCTCCGGTGTTGCCTGCCGCCCGGGAAACGCTGCGCCTCGGGGGCCGGCAGAAGCGCGGGAGCAGCGGGAGGGCCGGCGGGGCCAGTCGGGCCTTCGCCTCCTCTGCGACGGACAGGGAGGGCAGGGCATGTAAGTATTTTCTGGCGTATAAGACAAAAAACCTTGAAAAACCTCTTAAAAGTAGGGGGTCGTCTTATACGCCGGGTCGTCTTATACGCCGGAAAATACGGTAGTCTTTATTTGCAAGAATGCTTTTAAGACAGCTAGAAGGAATATCTACTGAATATTTATATTGTATTTGTACAGTGTATATATGTAGTTCCTGCTTTTCATTTTAGCCAACTTGCTTGTCTAGGTATAGTGTATGTTTTGCCAGTGGTTTTGTTTTGACCTGGTGTACGTCTTGTTTGCTTATTCTTGTGTAATATAGTGAATCTTTCTCTTGAGTTTCACCAGCTGCCTGCTGTGAAGTACATATTTTTTAATTTGGTACTCAGTATCTTTGTGACATTACTTATTTCTGAACCTCATAAATTTGAAGTAGATGTTGGAGCATAAAATTAAGCACAAACTAGTAGTTTTGCATGGTAAAACTCAGATGCCATAATCTGGTATCCATAAACTCACAAATACCTTATCTTTCCTTTAGTCTTACTAGTGTGTCTTTTTAAAAAATGATATTTTGTGACTAAGGGCACACATCATGGTAATAGTTCTGCCAGACATTCATAATGCTCTTTTGAATGTTATGCACTCTAGAAAGAGTGCAGAAAAGAACAACAAAATGATTAGGGGACTGGAGGCTAAAACAGTTGTAGGAATTGGGTATGTCTAGTTTAATGAAGAGAAGGGTGAGGGGTGACATGATAGCAATGTTCCAATATCTGAGGGGCTGTCACAAAGAAGAGGGAGTCAAGCTATTCTCCAAAGCACCTGAAGGCAGGACAAGAAGCAACGGATGGAAACTAATCAAGAAGAGAAACAACCTAGAACTAAGGAGAATTTTCCTGATGGTTAGAACAATTAATCAGTGGAATGGTTTGCCATCAGAAGTTGTGGCTTCTTCATCACTGGACAGCCACTTGTCTGAAATGTCATGGGGTTTCCTGCTTGAGCAGGGGGTTGGACTAGAAAACCTCCAAGGTCCCTTCCAACTCTGTTATTCTGTTGTTTTTTTATTCTGTAAATTGCAAATGTGCTCACTAGTTACAAATATTAAAGACCTCTGAAGTGTTAAAAGACCAAGCTATGTTTTCTGAATTTCTTCTTTTATTATTGTGGTAGATTTTGCCCATAAACAAAGGTTCCCTCTTCATCGATGAAAATTACTCTGCAGTTTACTCGCCAGAGGCATTTGAAAAAAATGAGAGTGAACTGATGTCCAGTGATGAGAACCAGCATGTAGGGAAATATATTATGAAACACAGTTCCAAGATTGTCTGTAAGATGACAGACCCTGCAGGAAATATTTTCAAGGTAAAATGGAAAGGTTAATGTTCAAATTATTCAATGCTTTTTTCTGTGTAATTTGTTTTAAAAATTCTTAAGGGATTAACTATAAATTGTGATGTATTTAAAAATGCTGAACTTGAATATCATATAAATAAAGATTTTTTTTTTCTTAAGGATACATTTTGCTCCTGGATAATCAAAAGTTCATTTCTCCTAGGCCATAATTGATATGTCATCAATTTACAAATCTGAAATATAGACAATTAATATACCCAGGCCAAAATTACTTGAGGTAATCTCATTCCAGAAATTTCAGAACTGATATATTGTACGCTGCACTTGCAGCTTTATTTGCTTTAAAAATATAATAATTTTAGTATTATCTATTAGCAGTGGAGGAATGTTGGAAAGAAACCACTTTTTGCATCTTCTCCCACCCAGCAACAGTCAGGTACCAATATCTCTCTGCCAGTCTAATTGTGAGCTGGTTCTAGCAACTAATTCCACATTGGACACAAAATTGGCTGACTAGGGCTTCATCTCATTCTCCAACTCTTACTAACTTTCCCTTCTGGATAGTTAGTTCCTCGCTATTCCAATGAAGCAAGGCTTGGATGTTACTATAGCAGACTGATGAGTCACCTTGTGGGTTATTTGGCCCTAATACTCAATTTTAGGCCGAATGGTACTAATGGTACTTTAGCCATTGATAGATGATGAAGGCTCAGTCTTTGATGGTTTTTGCCTTTGCATTTGTTGTCATGCTTATGCTTAGTTTTTGGGCAAATTCTTTGATACCATTGTTATTGCTGGCATTTCCCATCTTGCTCATAGAAGCAGGGAGGAGAGAGAATGGTTCCAAAGGCTGGAATCAGATAGTAACCAATCCAAATATTGCATGATTGTGGTAGCTCTGTATGTTTTCATGGAAGATGCTTCTACGTGCACTCTACCAAAGTATGCAGAAGGATAATTAAGAAAAAGCATTTCTTTGTTTTGTAGGTCATGGCTGATGGTAACACATCTACATTCATTCCTACCATTGATATTGAAAGCAAAGTAACTGAACCCACAGAAATTCAGACTCCTGTGATATATGGGGAACATGCACCCAGGTATGTTGTGCATAAATGTTGTGGACTTAATTGTATTTGTCAACTAATTCATATGGAATTTTTTGTATAATTTGCTTTGCATAATTGAATTGATCTCATTTGTGGGAATGATGATTTAGATTCTTCATTGTCCATGCGGATGGCTCAGGAACTGAACTCCTCCGCACCAAAAATACAGAAGAATATCTGGCCATGGCATACGGTCATCCCACTATAACTGTTCTTCAGGAGGCAGTACAAGAATGCCCAGGTAGGAATGCACCATGTCACAGAGATATCTCTTGTTTCTCTGAGCCTTACCTCAGAATTAGATTTTTGCATGTTAATAAGCAAACGTTAAAGCAAGGTTCCTCTGAATAGAGACAGATGCAGTTTTGTTCTAAATGTACATATGAATTTAAGAAAAATTCATATGCCAGTTTCAAAATTAGTTATAGCCTTTTTGTTACATTATTTTTAGATATTGTTTTTTTAATATCACAAAAATATATCCTGTGGTTACATGGTTGTATGAGTATTTTGAGAATTTTCTGAGATGTAATTATAGATACTTGATACTCTCCTATGAAACTTCTATTTCTTTTGGGAAATGGTTAGAAAAATAAAAATATTTTTGTACGATATGTATTCTGTAACACAGACTACTGTCCAAGTAGTTTTAATACCAGATAGCATTAAAATCTAGTTTACAACTATTCTTTTCCATATTACGGTATGTATTTTTAAGGCTTCAAAAGGGCAGAGTGGTACTGAAAAACTATTAGAGTTTCTGAACTGGGAGGACTTACTGACCTTGATTTTAAAACATATTTATATTATTTATCTCTATTAATAAGGACAAGTAGCCTTATACAAATATTCCACAGTACAAGCAGCTATTCGTATATTATTGTACTCCCAAATTTTCTCTCATCTTTCAAAACAGGAGTCCTAAGCATTACTGTTCTTTGCCCTTTGACTGAAGTATCTCAATGGATAATGAAAAAAGACTCTGACACCATTGTTCCTTACAATCTCCAATCCAGGGATTGGGAAAACTTTCCTCCTGTTGAGGTAGGTAGTTTTCACATCTGTTTCCTTCAATATGATATGATATGACACTTTTGATCTCTTAAGTGACACTACATTATCTTTTCATTTTTTGTCCTTGAAGCCCAGTATCCAGCTGCATCTGTAGGGATGTGTCTATGTCAAAATCTGCATGATAGCGAGTATGATATTTGGATCTGAGCTTTTCACCTTTTGTGTATATGTTGACATCACATACAGGCACAAAATGGATGAGGATTGTCGTATGTCTATGACATCCCACTCTGTCATCTTGTAGATTGTTACCGCATCCATGGATGCTTCTACACATTACATTGGCATCTGGCTGGCTAAGAAGTTTAATAAGTTAAATAAACTATTAGTTTCTGACAAATTCAGAATTTTAATCACATCATAATTTACAAGAACAAAGAAAAAGCCATAGGAATATAAGTGATTTGTGGTAGTTTTCTTTCGTTCCATTAGTAATGCAATTGCATATAAGACTGTGAAAAAGAAAACAAGAGCTCAGTCCTTCTTACTAGTGGTGTCTAATTATTTATCTTCCAAGAACTATTCTTTACATTTATTCGAACTACATAGAAAACATATTTTAATGTACTCATGATTACAACGTCACTTAACAATTTTGGTCTCGGAGCACTACAGGTAGTCCTTGGAAACTGTTCACTGTATGCAAGTGAATAGTCACTTGTTCCCTGACTGGTCAAACTTACAAGGATGCTGAAATTAGAAAACTACAACCAGTCCTCAAAGTTGTTTGCAACCACATTGACACAGGAGTGCTATTGACCAAACTGCTATAGATATTGATCATCATTTGCAACCTTTAACAGCCAGCTTCCATCAAGCAAAGTCACTGGGAAAACCTGCAAGAAGTCACAGGTTATGGTCACATGGCGTTGCAATTTACAACCTGTGGTGCTTCACTGAACAATCGCAACTGGAACTGCCATCAGTGTAATCACATGACATCACGCATAATTACTGTGCCACTTAGCAATACATTTTCCAATTCCACTATTGCAGTAGGTGAGGACTGGTTGTAATTTTAGTTTTCTAAATGTACTTACATTGAGATACAATTCCTGTTCTGTAAATAGCAAGCATTCCTGTCTCTGGCTGACATTTGATTTGATTATATGCTGTTACTGAACATTTTATGTAGAAGAAAGTTCAGTAGAATCACATGATAAGCACCCCTCTCCTTTTTCCCTTGTCATCTCGATTCAGAGGAAGACCCCTGGCCCTCCGTTTGGAATGCATGCTTGGAAAGGCCTGTGCATTGAGTTCAAGGAATTAGCAGTTTCTCCTGCACCTATAAAAAAATGTCCAAATGTGCTCCAGATTCGTCGACTAATCCAGTATGAGCCAGTCACTGATGAATTAAGACACAAATTGCAATCTTCTGTCAAGGTAAAGTGCAAAAATACAAGTAGGTGATTCATGTATCCCTGCAAAATAAAAAATGATTTGCTTTTGTGAGTAAAGGAAGAAACTACTGAAAAGATATTTAAATCATGATGTACATGAAAGGTGTGAAATGGTGGGAAGAGACTGCCAGATTAATGTAAGGAGCTGGAGTCAGGTGAACAGTACTAAGGGAGGCACAAACAGCTTTGGTGTGTGAAAATAGAGCAAATGGAAGACGGGGTGGGATTAGTACATTTTTTTTATTTTAAAGATGTTCAAAACTAAAATGATTTGTGAATTTCCACCCAAACAATTTTAACGACAGTCTGTTTTAATGTAGTTGAGAGCAAGTGAGACATGAAATATTAAGAAAATCAAGAAGAATGGAAGGGATAGAAAAGAGAGTTAGTCAATACACAGCAGATCATATTGATTGTCTCTGCTCGCCCAAATAGATCTGGTGAGAGGAACATGTTTCAGGACCATGACAACTACTTTAAATAATACAAATATATGAGAGAATTAAAATCTCAAGTCTCTTTACTTCCATTTCCCTTAATAAAGTTTTCAACTATAAACAGCTTAAGGAATCTTGTACTGTCTTCCTCAAATAATACTATTATGAAATTCAGTCAAATTTGGCAAGGTTATTGAAATGAATATTCATTTACTTAATGTTAGTTTTCATACCTCCTGTTAGTTACCCTGATAAAATATGCTTACTCAAAAGTAGCTGTCCCTGCATTCAGTGGAAATTATTCCTAGGGAATTGTACAAAGAATCAAATTAGAGATTTCAAGGGGGAAAAAATCTTCTCCCTCCCCCCATGCGAAGATTATGAAATATATTTTTAAATTATATGTAAAATAGTTAAGTTGTGAAACTTTGGTCTGTATTTATAAATCCATTTCTGAAAGAAATCAATTAACAGGAATTCATGAAGTAGCATGCCTTACCTGTCATCTTGTTAGGAATACATTGACAAAATCATTAAGCAAGAAGATGAGATTGAAGATAGGATGATTAAAGAACCAAGAACGGAAGAGGAAAAGAAAAATGCTGCAGACCTTCTCAAGCTTGTTATGGTGAGAAATGTGCTTTTTTCCTTGTGACTTTTTTACAGTTCCAGTTGGGGTGAAAGCGGAAACCACAGCAGGTAGGCAACATAGTGTGTCCCATACACTATTTGCTGCCCCCAAAGTCAGATTATTGAAATTTGATGGATAAATGTGAATGGGAGTGAAACATTTGGGTGAAATGTTTCAAACTTGAATCAGACATTTCTGTTCCAGATGTGAAACAGACTCTTTCTTACCAATAAAGGAGAATACTGTATTTGTAGCTCAGGGTTGAAATGAGGGGTCCTTAATGCTCTCTGAGCTTGGTTGTTTTCTTGCAAACATTTCATTAACCAAACTAAGTAATAGTATGAGTGCAGATTATTTGTTCGATCGTTGGAAAGTTTTGCAATACTTTCAATAAGTGGATGCAGGTTTTCATGTCCAGTGTCAACCCAGTGTCGGTGAGCACTTTCACCTCTGAAGATACCGGCAAGAGTTGCTGGTGAAACATCAGAAGACCAAATAATTAGACATGTTTATTAGCCCACAAACTGAGCTAATAAGCCCATTGGACTTTCAGTCAGGTTTCTAACTTTTTCAAACAGTACTTCAGAGTTTGAAGCATGGTATTTTGAGGCCAGAAATTTTTTAACAGAAATTTTTTTTATAAGCCCACTTTCAATTATTAAAATCCTCCAAAGTCACCTCCCCACCATAAGAAAAAAAAATCAGCCCAGCCTCTTCTAGTGAAATGGAAGCCTTTTGCTGATGAATTTTGGCTTCTGACTCATCCTTAAATAATTTAAATTATCTAGGTTTATGTACTTATACAACTTAGCAGTTCGAAAGCACGTAAAAATGCAAGTAGAAAAATAGGGACCACTACGGTGGGAAGGTAACAGTGTTCCGTGCGCCTTTGGCATCTAGTCATGCCGGCCACATGACCACGGAGACGTCCTCGGACAAGTGCTGGCTCTTCGGCTTTGAAACGGAGATGAGCACCGGCCCCTAGAGCTGGAAATGACTAGCACGCATGTGTGGGGGAACCTTTACCTTTACCTTACAAAAAAAGAACAGTCATAACAATCATGTTATTGTTTGGTAGTGGTTAGCTTATTCTGAAGTTTTTGTGTGTTTGTGTGTGTTCTGTTCTCTTAATTTCATTTTTGCAACACTGATACACTTCTGTAAAATGGGCTTAGTTAAATAAGTCAAAATTCAAAAGGAAATATATAATTGTTTTTATGGTAGGAGAATTATTCCTTTTTAAAGCTTCGTATGTTTTTTTAAAGCAAGTTACATGAAGATGTAAATTACAGACATGTTGCTGTAATCTCAGAGGAAAAGTTGCAAAGAATGAAATGAAATAATTGTTCAGTTGTCAATGAAATCACAAGAAGTGCAGTAGGGCAGTAATGGATGCTAACTGTGGTAGCAAATGTAATAGTCACATTTAATGATTAAACAGAAATTTAATTTTCGAGGCAAATATATAAAGAAATCTTTTAATGTTTTTGCTCTTTGGATTAGCACAGAGCCCTGAGCATTCTTATTATATATTGCTTCAGTATCCTTCAGCCAGGCAAAATTTGAGACCTTCATAAAATCATTTGCTATGCTAAATTAAATCCTCTTCATACTTCCAAAATCTCCCAAACCTGCGGCTTTTCATCTATGCAAATTTCAAGGAGACATATATCACTATTTGCAGATACTGTTATGGTACTAAGGGGTTTATTGACCTATGAATCTTCAGAGTTTGGGGAGGATTCAGACTATTATTCCATTGTTGTTCCTAAGCAAAATAAGGAAGACAAAAATAATCACTTGAATCTACTCCCAACACTTCAGGAGATTGCATTAGTTTTACTCGCTTCACAGTTCACTGATGCTGTATCCTACCCCTGGAGAAAGAAAGATTAATTTTAAAAAAATTAAAGGCCAAGGTGAAGTTGTGAAGTTATGTTTTCTTTAACTAAATATTTCATATTGCAGAATTATCTTCATTTTTACAGAAGAAAAGCAAACTGTAACATTGTACTGTGATTTTTCAATCATGTCACTTTTGAGTTCATTTTTACCTATTTTTATATTGTACTGATTAACTTCAGTGCTTCCCATATTTTCATCTGCATGTTTCAGAATTGTTTCTATCTGTCATACAGCCATATGGTGCTTCCAGATGATCTTCCATTCATCCAGCTCCATTTATAGAATTTGGAAGAGTGAGAGCAGACATTGATTGATTGAGATCAATGCATTATGTGTAAATCCACAGTATTTCCATCAAGAAAACTGAAATTTATCTTGGAGGAGATGATGATGTTGTTGGAAGGGACCTTGGAGGTCATCTAGTCCAACCTTCTGCTCAGGCAGGAAACCCTATACTATTTCAGACAAGTGGCTGTCCAGTCCCTTCTTAAAAACTTCCAGTGTTGGAGCATTCACAGCTTCTGGAGGCAGGTTGTTCCACTGATTACCGTAATTGTTTTAACTGTCAGGAAGTTTCTCCTTAGTTCTAGGTTGCTTCTCTCTTTGGTTAGTTTCCATCCATTGCTTCTTGTCTTGCCTTCAGGTGCTTTGGAGAATAGCTTGACTCCCTCTTCTTTGTGGCAACCCCTGAGATATTGGAACACTGTTAACGTGTCACCCTTCATTCCTTATATGTTTTAGTCTCCATTCCCCTAATCATCTTTGTTGCTCTTCTCTGTACTCTTTCTAGAGACTCAACATCTTTTTTACATCGTGGTGAACAAAACTGGATGCAGCATTCCAAGTGTGGCATTGTAAAGTGACATTTCCTGGATCCATTTTTTTTCCTTTTTTGAAGATGGGAACTACATCAGCTCTTTTCCAGTCCTCTGTTAGTTCCCCAGTTCTCTAGGATCTTTGAAAGATATAGTTCAGTGGTTCCAAGATCACATCTGCCAGTTCCTTTAGAACCTAGTGGTGTAATCCATCTGATCCTGGTGATTTGAACTCGTCTACGGTGGACAGGTGCTCACTTACCATTTTCTTACCAATATTAACTTGTGTATCTAATCTTTTTTACGATACTTTTTTGGTAGGTTGGACTGTTTTTTCCCTTTGTGTAAAAACGGATGCAAAAAACGAGTTAAATAGTTATGCTTTCTTCCTGTTGCTTGTCACCTTCTTACCACTTTCTCCCACTAATGGACCAATCATTTCCTTCACTTTTCTCTTGTGTTTTACATGTTAAAAGAAGCTTTTTTTGTTATTTTTGACTTTTGTCACAAGCCTTAGTTCATTTTGAGCCTTAGCTTTCCTCACTTCATCTTTGCAGGCTCGGGCTATTTGTTGTCTGCTAGGTTTGTCAGGAATCTGTTTGATCTTCCACTTTGTGCAGAGTTTGTCTCCCAGATGATGTCAGGGTAATTAAAGTCCCCCATTACTATTGTGATGTGCTTCCTACATATCTTAGTCAGCTGACTAGCAAAAAGTTCATCTATTTCCTCTGTTTGGTTGGGTGGCCTATAGTTGCCATATGGCAGTGTCATTCCCCCCCACCCTTTTATATTGACCCAAATGCATTCAAGACAATTTTCATCATTGTTGTGCTCTTATTTCTGTAGAAATGTTGTTATTTCTTATATAGAGAGCAACTCCACCTCCTCTTTTATTTGATCTGTTTCTTTTAAATAATTTAAATCCCTCTAGCTATGTGTTCCATTTGTGGGTTTCATCCCACCAAGTTTCCATAATGGCAACAATATCATATCTGCCCTCATTTACCTGAATTTCTAGTTCACCCTGTTTATTGCTCATACTCTGTGCCTTGGTGTATAGACATTTGAGGCCTTTGTGATTGACCCTATGTTTACTTTCTACGTAAGCTGTGTGGTACCTATTTTCTTACCTCTTGTTTGATTAGTGCACTTGATGTGGCACTCACTATTAAAAGCTTGATTTTGCTTGACAGCTAGGTTGATATTCTTGTCTATGGACCTCTGTGTTACACACAGTGATAACCCTATCATTTTTAGATTGCCGGAGAGAGGAATGTTCTGTATCAATTAACTCACTGTCCCCATTGTTTAGTTTAAATATTTCTCCAGAAAATGTGTGAATTTATTGCCACGTAACTTAGTCCCTTTCTTTGATGGATGCAAGCAGTCTCTTTTGTACACTTTTTCATTGGACCAGCTGCAGACATAGTGACTAATATAACCAAAGCCTTCCCCTTTACACCACTCCTTTAGACACATTTTGAATTCTGCTATACGCTGGCCTTTTCCATTTTGTTCCTTATACACTGGTGAAACTTCTGAAAAAGTAACCCTACAGCCTATCCTGCTAAGTTCCTGTCCCAAGCTCTGGAAATCATTTTTCGCAGAGAGTACATTTTTTGGAAATAGATCATTAGTGCCAAGATGTACAATAGCATCCACATCACAGTCCTTGCTGACATTCTTGACTATCTTAAAAATATGCTTCTTGTCCCGACTGGCTGTAGCACCTGGAAGACACCTGACTTCCTTCAAAACCTCTGTATCCTTTCCTAAATTTACATCCCTTATAATTGAATCACCAACCCGAAAGTGGCTTCAGTTTTTGGATGCCTTGCTCTTCTTGCATGACTGATGTGTAATACCTGATTCATACTTTTCCCCTGTCCAAAACAAGTTCTTCATCTCGGACCATGATCCCTTGCTTATTTGAGTTATCATCATCACAACTACCTTGACCTGTCTCCTTGGTGTCCCTATTAAGGTCAGCAAGGGACACAGCAAAAGCTTTGTGTTTATGGTTCACAGCTCTCACCCTGCCAGATCCCATGGATGTCCATACTGCCCTTCTCCTGCAGGATCTTTGTGGTAGAGGGGGCTGATAGCACAGCACCTCAGTAGAGCAAAAGGGCTGAACTGGACACCTAATTTCTGTCCTTCTAGATTAGTGATTTGTTTACACATAGGACAGTTTCCAAGTTTGAAAAGAGTACTGCGAAAAACAGCTGGAAAACAAGTGTTGCACTGGACTAAGCCAAGCAGAAGCTCAGCCCTTAACTCATAGCTTGCAGCTCCGCCCAGCAACCCCTGGGCAGTTCAAATGCAATGGAGATGCAACCAGAAACTCAGCTCCTTTTCTCCTCCGCACTCCGCCTTAACTTACAGTTTGCAGCTCCTCCCAGCAACCTCTAGGCCAGGGGTGTCAAACTTGCGACGTCACGTGACATCGCGCGACGTATCGGCGCTTTTTCCCCATTGCCGGCAATGGGGTGGGTGTGGTTTTGTCATGACGTGTCCGGCCTGCGGGCCGGCAGTTTGACACCCCTGCTCTAGGCAGTTCAAATGCAATGATAAACAACAACCAAATGGCTTGTATTAACAAAAAAAGTCAATATGTAACAATACCCAATTTGCACTCAAATTTTATTTAATGCCATTTTGTGCTTAGTTGAAGGTTTAGAAATCCCTTAGAAATCCTGGTTGAACATGTTCTAATGACTGTATGTCCTTATATATTGCAATCATTTAGAAGTGATAAGATAATTTTGTTATTACTTTGACATCAAAAGCTTTTAGTCTACCTGGTATATAACTTTTTTTTACAGAAAAGCCTTAAAATAACAGCTACCTTCTTATGACCTCCTCTTTTGATTATTGAAATTGAGCCCTACAAGTGCCTTTAGTAGGGAAATATTTAATTGCAAGATATTTAAAATTTTAATTGCAAGGTATTTAAAGATCTTAATCTGTTCAGTTACAGTCCCATTATTTTGCCATTTTAAGTCTATATTTAGAGGATCTCTTTGAAAAGGCCATATTCCTTTTTTTTATAGTTAATAACCAGGACTAATCAATAGGACTCACATGCACTTCATGTTGTTCTCACTTCAGTAAATCAAGTTTTGGTAATTACTTATCATTTTAATTGCAATTTTATTCAGTTGGGTTTTAATTGGAGTTTATTAGGGGTTTTATTTTATTCAAGGACTAAATTTAATTATTTTAATTGTTCTTAACTTTTGTAATGTGTATTGTTATTTTAAATTCCTTGTGAACCACCCTGAGTCCTACGGGAGAAGGGCGGTATATAAGTCCAATAAACATAAACATAAACATTTGCATATAAAAATAATGCAGCAGATTTACTATCCAGATCTGTGATGGCAGGTTTGTGAGTTTTATTTATTTTTTATTTATTTATCAGATTTAGAGACTGTCCATCTAACTCACAAAGCCATATCATTGATAAGTAGCAAGTAAGCTAAAACATACCCTTGTTTGGCAGCCTGGGACGTAGGATTACAACAGAAAACTGACTTGGTTTTAAAACCTAATTGGATATAGGCATTATGATGCAACATTTTAATAAGTGCCATCAGGTCTCTAGCAAAAGATGACATGTCCAATTTGTCCCACAGTCATTTTATATGAATAGAGTCAAGAGATCTTCTATTTATGTTTATTGCAGTCTTTTCCCAGTCTTGAAGAATCCTCAGAATTTTGCAATAGAGGTAAGAATTTAATATTCTAAATTTTTAAATCTTCCCTTGTGGAGTTAATGATTATTCATATTTTGAATAATATTTTCCTCCATTTTGTAAGTCTTCTTCAAATTCTAACGTGTGTCATTCGAAAAGGATATAGAATTATTAACTATTATTTACAAATGAGAATCCTAGAAACCATTCAGGAAATCTTGTAAATGTTCAGGATTGAAATTTGCAGTACATTTATTAAAAATGTTGGGATGAGCATGAACATTTTAATTTGGCACTGCAAAGTATAGAAAGTCAATTGCTTCTCTTTGGAAAATGAGTTTCATGGGCCCTAACATATTTAAAATCAGGATTTTCATAATTTGAGGTTTTTCTTGAAACCGAGAAGTATCTGAGCATTGAGTGCTCCAATCAGTATGTTTTAGAAGTGTATACCATGTATCTAAATTAATAGCAGTTGACTCTAAATTGTGTACACACACACACACACCTTTTTGTTGTATACAATTTGCATAATTGTCTTGCAATTGTCCAGTCCAGACCTAGCTAGTATCCTAAGACAATGATTCATGTATACTTTTGTAGACTGGCTGACAGGAAATTCTCTTCTCAGTAGTTAGAAGACTTGGCTTCTCACTTGTTCTCTTCATATTATGTTCATAGGGTGCTTTACACTTCTCATACCAATGCTCAAACCTGTCACAATCTATTCAAGAAGCCAGCTAGATTCTAAAAGACTTCTGTTGTGACAAGTGATTTGCAATAGGGGGAAGAAGGCAGTATCTAACAATTCTCTTTGCTTGCTTTATGTAAATGGCACCTGCATGCCATCCCTTGATTTACTGCATCAGCCATTTGCAAAAGGGTTTCCTTGCTAAATATTGTGCATGTTATCTTCATTTGCTGCCCAACTGCATTCCAGTGCAAGTGTCAGTCGGGAAGCCCTAATTTGAGTTCCAGTGTAGATTGAAAATGGCAGCTGTGAGGGCATACATTCTCAGCTTGCTCAGATTATTGAAGGAAGAGACCAGTAGAGGAAAAGCCAGCAGTTCTGGGGCTCTGTCAGTTAAACCATTTGACCATATTCCCTAGGTTGAGCATTGATTTGGGTAAAGCTTAACTCACAATTTATTATGGTGGCCCAATGTTTGCCTTTTACATTGCTAGTAGATAAACCTGAGACCCATTGGATCACTCTTTTGAGAGATTTTCTTGCCATGTTCCTCAGTGCTTTAAAAAAAATGGCAGAACTTGTAATGTACTATATTCAATTCAAATGTTGGGATACATAGAGATACGTCTGTCTTGAAAATAGCCCAGGTTTGAACTGCATAGCACAGTTAAAATCAATACAAGAAGTGTTTCATAACATTTTGTATTGTGTACTAAACTGTTTTATGATAATGTTTATGTCATAAAATGTTTTATAAAATTTGCTAAATTGTATTTCCACGGGAGTCATTGGTCCCAGATTTTGGATGCATTCTATAAGTTAATCTGTTTGAGGTACCTTGATTCAAAAATTGTTGCCCTATAATGCACTCTTCCTCCTACGTAAAGGTATAGGAATGAGAACTTTAGCAGTATTTAGATAGCAAGAATTGAATAAAGATGTTCATATGGAAAATGATCAATGATTCCTATATATTCCCTGTTTGAGAAACAATGACTGTCTGGAGGCCATTGATACTCATATCCTGATTGGAACTTCTTTGTACAGCAAAATACCTGTGAACATATTGTTTTGTGAAGGAACTATGAATCTTGGCACTGCCACCTTGCCACGGACATGCCACCACAAACACTTTGGCATAGAACTAATTGCCATGGAAAACTTGCCATGGGACAAGTTGACACGCACCCTCCGCAGCACCTCCCTTCATGTCCTGCCTGCTAATCACCTACTCAGGAGGCCTTCCCTCTGGGCCACATTCGTCGGTTCCTTTTTCCCCACGGGCCCTCATAGGAGGGTGTTCTCTGTGCCAGTCTCAGTGCTGCACTGCCCACACATAAGAGGCATGTCCCACCCATTCCTTTTTCCTCGTGGGAGGATGGCGTCTGTGTCAATCTCAGTATTGCGCTGCCTGCATGCAAGAACATGTCCCGCCTGCCTTGATATTGCCATGCACAAGAAGCACATCCCGCCCGTTCCTTATTTCCTGTGGGTCCTCACTGGATTGTCTCTCTGTGCCAGTCTTGCTATTCTGGACTTCTTGACATGCTGCGCTGGATCCTGATGGCTCCCAGGTGGGGAGAGGGGCAAGCAGGGATGGTGACAGCTGTCTGGTGACTGTCAGTGACTCCTACTTAGCTTGCTTTTCATGGGGGGGGAGGTTCACCTCCCTTCTCCAAAGGTTTCCTTGCCTCACTTTCCAGCACTCACACACCCGCGAAGGGAGCTGCCGTGGGAGGCTCATCAAGTTACCCCACTGTGAGTTTCCTATGGCAATTTGTCCTGCGCTGAGATGGCAGTGCAGAGATGCCCCTGGCGACATGGCCATAGCAAGATGGCAGCACTGAGATGTCCCATTCCGTTTTGGAAATGGATGGGATAGATCCAACCCTATTCAGTAAAAGCAATGAATGCAGACTTTAAGTGAAAAAATGGCAACAAATGTAAGATTGGTTTTTCTTATTTTTTTCCATGAATTTGCAGCTCCAGTTTCTGTACTGTATGAGCAGGCAATGATTTCACAGGTGCCAGGTTCACCACGGGAAGTATTCTCAAAGCAAACGGAAGAATATTGGAAAATGATGAAGATGAGGTAAGAGAATTTGGTGCAAGAAACTTTTCCAAAAGTTATAGCAATGCTTTTCTTATTATTGCATGCTTGGATATGTGTGGTGGAATGCAGTGCAGAGTCACAGGAGGGAGGGTTCTTTCCAAGAGAGCAGACAGCAGAGCTTGGAATCAAGAGGGTAAAGGCGGACTCACCCCAGAAATTCACAGTGTATCTAATAGTTATGCTGGTAGTTGTTTTAGTCTGCCAAGATTTCTGTCTATAGGTGAACAAAATAAAAAAGACTACTCAGAAGTAACTTCACATGTCATTCTTGATTGGGTCTGACATTAATCTTGCCAGACTAAAGCAACTACCTGCATAACTACTAGAGCTAGTCTCTGAATTGCTAGGGGTGTCCACCTTCAGCCTCTTCCTGCAAACCAGAGATTGCACACTCTGTGGTCTCTTTGCTCTCTGGGAAAGCTCTCCTCCCTCCTATGACTGGACTACATTCTACCACAGTATGTCTTCTAGAGCAGAAATAAATTTGGTAAAAATACACAATATTGTACTGTAGTATTTTACAAAACATGAGAATAGTGAAAGAAATCTCCAAAGACTTTTCTGCTGTTGTTACTAAACTGAGCTCTCTTCTCTTGGAGATATTGGTATCTAAAACAATCAGATTATTTCAATATCATTGAGTCCTTCGGGAGAAGGGCGGTATAGAAATATTATTAAATTAAATTAAATTAAAATCATCATCATCATCATTCTAGCCATTGTCTATCCACTGCAGGATGAAAGCCTCCTCCAGATGTTTCCAAACAATATGGTCCTGAGCTTTCTTTTGCCAATTAGGCCCGCAATACTTGCTGATGTTGTCAGTCCATCTTGTTTTAGGTCTCTCATGGATGCTTTTTATCAAGTGGGATCCATTCTATGACTGCCTTGGTCAACCTGCCATCAGTTCTTCTTGCCATGTGATCAGCCCATTTCCATTTCAATTCTTTTACTTTCTTGATGATATTGTATACTTTTGTTTGTTTTCTAATCCATGTCCAGGTCTTTCTATTTGTCTTGTAATGGCGAGTGTGTATCTTTCCATGGCTCTTTGTGCCACTCGTAGCTTTTGTATTGATTGTAAGGTTAGTGTCCATGTCTCACTGGCATAGGTTAGAGAAGGTAGCACACACTGATCGAAAACCTTTCTGTTCAGGCATAGGAGGAGTTTGTTCTTGAAAATTATGCTTAGCTTGCCAAATGCCTGCCAACCACATTTAACGCGCTGTTCAATTTCCTTTATTGTATCACCTTCCATTAAGGTCTGTTGGCCAAGGTATATGTAGTGGTCTACTACTACTATAGCTCTTCTCCAGATATATTTTTTTCTTTCTTTGGTGAATTTAGTAAACATAACCTGGCTCTTTTTCAGGTTTATTTTTAAGTCAAATGGTTCTCCTGCTTTGTGCAGCTCTTGCATGTATCTTTGTAGTTCTTCTTGGTCTTGTGAGAAGAGAACAACATCATCTGCAAATCTGAAGTGTTTTAAATAGAAACCATTGATTTTTATTCTATCTTTTGCCCAATCTAGTTTGTGAAATACATTTTCAACCAGGCTGAGAAACGGGTAGGTGATATTATATCACCTTGTCATACACCTCGTTCTATGTTGATTTCTACGTTAAGGTCATTACAGTAAATTGTTGCCATTGTTTTTTTCATATATTGATTGTGGTAAGTTTATATAAGCAGTGTCCTCACCTTGGTTGAGCAATGCCTTAATTATTGCTTGTTGGAATACTGAGTCAAATGCCTTTTTGTAGTCAATGAAAGCCGTGCACAGAAGCATGGTGTACGCATTGTGCCTTTCAATGACTTGCTAAACAAACTGGATGTGATCCATTTTGCTGTAGTCACTTCTGAACCCTGCCTGATCCTTTGGCTGTGTATCATTTAATATTCTCAATATTCTTTTTGCTATTATCTGAAAACCTTGTAGATGGCTGAAAGAAGGCTTATTGGGTGACAGTTCTTTAAATCATCTTGGGCCCTTTCTTGTGTATAAGAATCACTTCAGCATTTTTCTATCCATTGTGTTTTTTTCTTCTCTGAGGCATTTTGAGTATAGTTTTGCTAGTATCTTGTGTAAACTGTGATCACCAGCTTTCAGCATTTCAACTGTAACACAGTCATTTCCTGAAGCTTTGGAGCAACTTTCAGAAAAACCTCCCAAGAATGAATTTCTATTGACTCCAGTGCTGTTGTTATACTCCAAAACTACTGTTTCTCTTGTCAAAAGCAGAAAGAAATCAGGAATTGATATTCTTATCTAGTTTAATCCTAAAGTACAAGTTCTTACATGGAGAGCTGTTGGATTCCAAAACAATTACGCTTTAAAATGTGTTAGATTAAAACTCTGGGTGCCCTAATCCTGATATGTTTGTGAGGAATAAAAATTCAGCTCCAACGGTGTTGGAAAACAAAACAAGTTTTATTAAAGCTTTTGCAAAAGCTAGTGGAACTCTTGATAATGGCAAATCTCAGAGTTCACACCTGAATTAATTTTTGCATAGGTTTGTATACCCTGTCCCATGCATCACGCCACATCCTTCCAAAGCAAGCATAGGCCCACCCGGTCACATGCTTTCTGACTGCCTAGCAACCATTACAATTACCAAACCCAATTATTAGATCAAAAAGCCTCCTTTGTTCCTGTCTTATCGTCCCTCCCTTTTCTGTGGCATGATTTGTAACATGGGGCTAAATAAGGGTATAGCCTTATCTGCAAGGTGAACTGTTACCCAAACTGGATAATTGCAATTATAAAAGATTTATGTCTTCCCTTGTTTATCTATAAGAGTGCCTATTTTTCATCTAAAAGCTATGTGTGTAACAGACTTCATGCTTCAGTTAAACATGGCTGCACTTTGGTTCATAGTTATACTTTGAAATACTAACTCTAGGCAGTTTTTATAAAGAATAAACCTTATATAAATGAATAATATGTTATTCATAAGCTATATGCTATTCTACAATAGTGTGCATTATTCTAAACATATGCTTTAAGTCAGTAGTTTGTATTCCTCCAGCTTACCATATCTCCTTTCCTAAAAATACCTTAGCTAAGTGCCTCTATATGCCTGTTCCTTTAGCAGAAATGAAAAATTATAATATGTATATTTATTTGTACCTCATACATTGTTTAATAGATATTGAGCAAGTGAACTACCCTTTAGAGTAGGCATTAGATTTGAAGGTAACACCGTTATTTCAGGTATTGTTTGCTCTTTCACTAACAGTTTATTTTATTAAATTTCATATTTGGTGGAACCCAATATTGTGATAGAGGATATCTGTTAGTGTAGCAAGATTTTCTTTTCAACTCCATCCCATCACCAGCTTTCAGAAGTTATTCTAAAGCAAGGGTTTCCAACCTGCAGGCCATGGCCTGGTAGTGGGCCGTGCTCTGTTTGGAACTGGGTCACAGAAGTGGTGGATGAGTGTGCCTGTGCACAGAGCTCCACTTGCATGAGCAGTGAGCACGTTCGACCACCATTCATGGAGATGGAGCTGCATTTACAGTATACAAGATAAAATATTAAATTAAGGTAAAAACATGATACATCACCATAATATGGTGCTATAGAGTGACAATAGGATAAAAGTTATAATGGGATATCTAAGGAAGCTAACCATCTAACTCTTTTTAGTGTTGCTGAAATGAGATTACTCCAGGTGCCTTGAAATAGAAACATATGATTTTACCATATGAAATAGAGCCATATGCCATGTCATATTTAAAATCAAATGGAATGCTTACTAAATGACTATGAATTTTATGAAATGTTTCATTTTCCTTTATGCAGCCATGATGAGCCCGTGAAGATTTCTGCCTGGCAGAGCAAATTAGCAGAGACCAGGTAATGGTTTTTTAGTTTTAGGATATGATTTAGAAGCCATAAACCGAAGCGGGGGGGGGGGGGGAGTTTCCTAAAGTCTGAAGATTTTGAATTAGACAGTTATTTTTTAGTATAAATTTCTGGAACCTGTTTATCATTTAAGTACTATTAGGAATAACTCTGAACAGAATTCCATGGTGCTCAGCAACGATTTGGGAAGAGAGAATCAGAACTGGATATCAACTTCAAAATAATGTCCTACTTCATGCTGTTTTTTATAGGATATTGCTATAAACTCCTTGTAAGATGACCATGCAAGATTTCCTATAATATCTCTAACAAATGAAAATTTACTACCTATTTGAACCAACAATTCTATTCTCCATATCCCCTTCTCCAGGATAAATATAGGAAATTTTTTAAGTAACCTGGGTTTTTTTAATATTGTTTCATGTATTCTTCCTACTATTTTCATCTCCTTTCCTTTATTTTCTATTGTGTAAATTATCTCACAGATTACTACTAGCTTCCCTAATGGAAGAATTCCCACTCCTTTTGCTATGTACTTAATATGATATTTCCAAGACCTCTTAAAAGTTAACATTGTAAGCCGGTTTATATTTTTATTATATGAGCAAGCTCTTGGAGAGAACCAATAAAGGCCTTCTTTGAGCTTGCATAAATTTTTTCTCTGTATGTGCATACACACATACACAAATGATAGGACTTGTTAGTAATTTGTATAGAATCAGTGACATATCAAAATAAAAATAAGAAGTACTAATGAGAGAACAGAAGGGCTTTAATTCTTCAGTTGCATCCTGGAACCCTTCTCACTCCCTGTACCTCGCTTCTCCTGCTTTTCTGTATTCTATAAAACAGGGTTGGGGTACTGTGGCCCTTTTATGATCTGTGAAATGATTTTTTTCATTTAATTTTCAGTAATGTACTGCCAGAAAAAAAGTATATCATTACAACTGAAAATTATTTTTCTATAAGTGAGCAAGAGAATTACACATAAAAAATGAAAACAGTTTGCCAATCCCTCAACTTTTTGTGAATCAGTTTTTTTAAAACTTACTGTCTTCCAGAGTGGAAAAAATAACTTCTAGAATATAAAAAGTAACTATTATATAAACAGAATAAAGTTTACAAATCTACAGTATATGCATGCATAAGGCTTATTCAGTAATCCTTTCTTTATTAATGTTAGCAAAATTGAGAAAATAATAAAGATCTATAAACACATCTCAATTGTCTTTTTAAAAAACCAATAGTATGCATAAATAATCACTGGAATAAATTATAAAATAATGTGGAACCATTATATTACTATATATATTTCTGCTTTACTCCCATTTAAAAAAATTTCAGGCAGGAAATTGAGGATGGAAAGAATTGTCTTATGAGGCTGAGGTACAAAATGATCCCTCCCTATTTCAAGTCTGAATTTGGAATGGAATTTCTTCAAAAAGAGGTGAGCATATTGTGGACGATGGGTCAGGTTAGATTAGTTCAAAGAAACCTTTCTTTAAAGGATTAAGTCACCAAAAGTTGGATTTGAGTTTTGGTGATTTAACCATTGACTTACAAAATGGTCCAGAATATCTCAAAAGAGTTGTAGGCCAGCTACAACAGAAGAACTCTACTATCAAATATTTTGGAGTTTAAAAAATGTTATATATTTAAAAAGTGGAGCACAAAATTGCTATCTGTCCTGGTCTCCTGGGCTATGGTCTTAGATTTCAAGTAAAAGCATTTTTTCTCTATTGCCTTTAAATAGCACTGGATCATTTTATTGTTTGATTTTTATTTTAGCTGTATTTTAGCTTAAATTTAAGCTAAATGCTTTCTTATGTCTGGGGACTCCCTGTTTGAGGCCATAGTGGATATTTATAAATATTCTTCACAATTTAAATAAAAATATTTCAAAAAACTAGGGTAGAGGAGGAGCTGAATTATGACATTTTGTGTATATTTAATATGAAAATAAATGTTATGGTATTGATCTATGGATTTGCAGTATTCTTAAGCACATCACAGTTTTTAGGAGAATTATTATCAATAAAAGATGGTCAAGGACCAGCAGATAAAAAGAAAAAGAATCTCAGATCATATTATGTAGGGCCCATTAAGTTAATCTCTTGTTTTTGTCCTTCTAAATGTATAAAATAAATCCAATACAAATACTGATAACTGACATATACAAATCAGCCATTTGTTTTAGAGATTCTTGTTTGTGTTCTTTATTTTGTTTTAGCAGTGTTTTTTGTCAGAAAGTGCACTTCATCCTTTTGTTCTTTTCTCCCCTTAAAGTTTCCAGATGTTGAAATTCTCTCAGGAATGCTCCCTCCTTTTCCAGACAAAGAAACAAAGGAACCGTTGTTGGATACATTTACAGAGTCCTCTGAAAATGAAACTGCTAGAGAGAGAGCAAGTAATACTGCATTTACTGGGTGGTGGACACTTTGAAGGTGGTAGCACTACTGTATAACAAATGCTTGAGAAGTAATATGGAAAGAGACCAGTAATTCATACTGACAGAAAAGAGAATGGAAAAAATGCTTTTAGGCTATTGCAGATGTATTTTACATAATTATTATTATTATTATTAATTTTATTTGTATAAATAAATATTTGTGGGACTGAAAAACAAACATGATGATGATGATGATGATGATGATGACAACGACAACGACGATGTTGTTCATTCAGTGGTATGGACACTGTCTTTTGGCAATTTCATGGGCCAGATCTTGCCAGATCTTCTTATTGTGCACTATTACTTCTATGCTCAGGGACGCGGTGGCTCAGTGGGTTAGGACGCTGAGCTTGTCGATCAGAAGGTCGGCAGTTTGGCGGATCGAATCCCGAGTGCCACGTAGCAGAGTGAGCGCCTGTTACTCGTCCCAGCTTCTGCCAACCTAGCAGTTCGAAAGCACGTAAAAATGCAAGTAGAAAAATAGGGACCACTACGGTGGGAAGGTAACAGCGTTCCGTGCGCCTTTGGCGTCTAGTCATGCCGGCCACATGACCACGGAGACGTCCTCGGACAAGCGCTGGCTCTTTGGCTTTGAAACGAACATGAGCACCGGCCCCTAGAGTCGGAAACGACTAGCACGCATGTGCGGGGGAACCTTTACCTTTACTTTACTTCTATGCTCTGGCTGGTGTCAGGTTTGATGGCATCCAACCACCGTGTTTTTTGGTGGCCTGGTTTCCTTTTACTTCTAACTCTTCCAAACAGAATTGTTTTCTCCTGTGAATTCTCCCGCATGACATAACCAAAATAAGTAAAATGCAGTTTTGTGATTTTTCCTTCCAGTGACATATTTGCTGTTATGCACTCCATTACTTGCTTGTTAGTCACCTTTGCTATCCAAGGAATACGCAGGAGCCTTCTCTATTATTACAATTCAAATGAATGAATTTTCTTCTTGTCTTGCTTTGTTAATGTCCTACTTTCACAATCATGAAAGTTGTGAAAGCTATGGGGAATAGATAGCTATGGAGAATACAATAGAATGGATTAACCTACATTTGCTTGCCAGGCTGATGTCCTTGCTTTTCCATATTCGGCTCATGCTCATCACTGCTGTGTGACTTGATGCAACCTGACATTTTATTTCTGGGATGCGCTCCCTGTTTTGAGCAATCCGTGACCCTAGGAAAGTGAATTTTTCCATACATTCTGTCTCTTCACTGTGAGTTTCTATTTTGATGTTTCCAGTGGTCTTTTTGATGTTCAGAAAATGACCAAAATTCTCACTTTCTTCTTTGATTTTCTTGATCAAATGTTCCAGATCTTCTTTGGTTTCTGAAATGAGAGTTTTATTGTCAGCATATCAAATAATTTTGATATTTCTACCTCCAATCTTTACCCCAATTTTTGATTCTTTAAGATCTAGGTTCTTCACAGTCATTTTGGCATACAGATTGAATAAGAAAGGGGAAAGATTACAACTTTTTCACACTCTTTTCTCTATCTTAAACCAATTAGTGTCTCCATATGATGTTTGCATATGGCTTCCTGATTTAACCAACTTGACCAGATGTGCTGGTACCCCCAGGTCCTGTAGGGCTCTCCACAGCTTCTCATGATCAACACAATTGCAGGCTTTCTTGTAGTTGATGAAGCACATGTAAATAATACTTTGCACAGTGTTGTCAGCAATAAATATAAATTATTTTTTTTTATTTCGCTGTCCAGAACCTTTTAACATCCAATGAGAAAATACAAAACTCTTGAAAAATTTGGTTATTTCACACACAAAAAATGTTCTAATTTACAGTCTATAGAGATTCTCAATCATCCAGGTGATGTCCCAGTGGTGCTTTTCCAAAAGGCAACTGGACTTTTTTGGGTTTTTTCTTTGAAAATGTTTCACTTCTCATCCAAGAAGCTTATTCAGTTCAATTTTTCAATTCTAGTTTATATTTTAAAAAACCACAATGAAACCATAGGTGGTATTTAGGAGTGGCATAAGTATAGCATCTTGAACACTAAATTGCTAGCTAATTGCTAACATCGTTAATTGTTAATCAAGAATTCAGTTTCTTTAGAATTTTTTTTTAATAACATTTGTAAGGATGCTAAAGTGGATGTGCAGATGGTCAGACTTCTTTCTCCCTGATAGCTTTTCATCTACTTATAATTAGGTATTTATTAATTGATTTATTTATTTTATTTTTATTTTATTTTTATTTTTTATTACATTTATATCCCGCCCTTCTCCGAAGACTCAGGGCGGCTTACAAGCTTAACAAGCTTGATTTATATGGTCTCTCATCTCTCAGCCACTCTGGTTGGCTAATAGCACAATAAATGATGCAGAATAAATAGATCACACAAAAAATGGTTGATCCTAAAATTCATAATTTTGGTCAGTTTTTCCTGAGCTTAGAAACTAGGTTACTCTGGTGCAAAACTTCTCTGCACAGTAATACCTGCAAAGGCCTGGTGAAAACCTTGCAGCATTTGTCTGTCACATTCAGAAGGGCTTCTATGCTGCCAGTCTTGATTTAGAAAAGCTGACTACTTGTTTGACAAGTATACTTAAAAAAAACACACAATAGAGAGAAATCTCTGCAATAGTTTCTGTGTTTTCACTTTTTCCCTCCTGCTATTTATTTTAAATTCTGCAGTGAATAAGGGCAGTAAGATTAATTGGATGCCTTCCTCTTAAAAATCCCATTTTTTCTAACTAATTAGATATACCAAGAAAATAGATTATGAATTTTCTTCATAAAACTTAACAAACCATATTCCTTGAATGTCCTTTGAAGCATGTTTCTGTAATTGTAAGAAACTCCCTTGCAATCGTTAAATCTTTCACCTGTCAGACCCATCAATACCGGCTGCGGCTAGCAGTCCTGTTCCCACAATCCTGTTCCTGGATTACTGGAACCATCAACGTGGAAAGTTTGAGTTACGCAGCAATGAAATCAGTTGCCTTTTTACAGTTAAGATGGCACAAAACTCAAAGAATTTCTCTTGCGTATTATGCCTTCGAGTGGACAGGAAATTTTAAAGACATAGATAACATTTTCCTCAGTTACAGAGAGTATCTGCTGCTGCTCTCAGAAACAGCCAGGGACTAGGCTGGGGCCCTTCCACCCTTCGTGACTAAATCTGTCCTATGATAAAGAACAGGACCATCTGTTCTGGATATCATAAAAACAATTTGCTTTCATTATAGCTAGCTTTATAAAATATTAAGAACTTTCACATTATGTGTTTTCAAACCATCTGCCAAAGGGCAGGCTTTGTCATTTTTTAAAATTGTTTTGATGTATTCTATTTGCTATTCTATTTTTCTATAAAATAATGTATGAACCTTTCAGAGTGAATAGTGAACCTAGGTTTGGCTGGTCTCCTCCCTGTTGCTTTTCCAAAAGGCTCTAAAAATGTGATTTTCACCAGATCCACGGACTATGAAGGAGTGAAATGGGACAACTTGCCGCAGCCAACTCGCTGTGGCAAACTCACCACGGGACAGTTTGCCGCAGGACAAGCCAACAGTTCAGTTTAATTAATTAAAATAATTTTAAAATTATTTATTTTTTTGTCATTCACATTTCATTTTGTCCCTCCTTTTCCATCCTTTATTTAATGATTCTATTCCACCATTTTTTTGTTATTAGTGTTACTCTTGTCCCCTGGTAAGTTGTCCTGTGGTGAGTTGGCCATGATGAGTTGTCCCATGGCAAGTTGGCCACGGCAAGTTAGCTGCAGTAAGTTGGCCGTGGCAAGTTGTTGTAGTGGCTGATTTGATTATGCTGTTGCTGCCATAGGGGAGGGATAGGGGGTTTTTTAATGGGTTTTTATTATATGGTGGATTTTGAAAATTTTGTAAGCCACCCAGATTCACCTCTGGTTGAATTGGGCAGATATAAATTAGCTTAATAAATAAAGAGCAAAATAGAAATGCTCAGATGAATTTATATTTATGTTTTAGGAGCCAGAGATGACTTGTTCAGACGTAAGCATTCCAAAGAACTGCCCCCAAACACCATTTCTTCCTCGTTCTATGCTGAAACCTATCCATCCCATTTTACAAATGGTAAAGCATTCCAAAGGACTCCTTGAAAAAAGCATTTATTAATAGAACTTTATAACATGTTAAAACATCTACTGTATATATTTATAGCTAGTTAGTTGATCTCCACTTAATATTGGTAAGTTGCATACAGGTGAAACTCCAAAAATTAGAATATTGTGCAAAAGTTCATTTATTTCAGTAATGCAACTTAAAAGGGGAAACTAATATATGAGATAGACTCATTACATGCAAAGCAAGATAGTTCAAGCCGTGATTTGTCATAATTGTGATGATTATGGCTTACAGCTCATGAAAACCCCAAATCCACAATCTCAGTAAATTAGAATATTGTAAAAAGGTGCAATATTCTAGGCTCAAAGTGTCCCACTCTAATCAGCTAATTAAGCCATAACACTTGCAAAGGGTTCCTGAGCCTTTAAATGGTCTCTCAGTCTGGTTCAGTAGGAATCACAGTCATGGGGAAGACTGCTGACCTGACAGTTGTGCAGAAAACCATCATTGACACCCTCCATAAGGAGAGAAAGCCTCAAAAGGTAATTGCAAAAGAAGTTGGATGTTCCCAAAGTGCTGTATCAAAGCACATTAATAGAAAGTTATGTGGAAGGGAAAAGTGTAGAAGAAAAAGGTGCACAAGCAGCAGGGATGACCGCAGCCTGGAGAGGATTGTCAGGAAAAGGCCATTCAAAAGTGTTGGGGACTTTCACAAAGAGCGTACTGAGGCTGGAGTCAGTGCATCAAGAGCCACCACACACAGATGGATCCTGGACATGGGCTTCAAATGTCGTATTCCTCTTGACAAGCCGCTCCTGAACAACAAACAACGTCAGAAGCGTCTTACCTGGGCTAAAGAAAAACAGACCTGGTCTCTTGCTCAGTGGTCCAAAGTCCTCTTTTCTGATGAGAGCAACTTTTGCATCTCATTTGGAAACCAAGGACCCAGAGTCTGGAGGAAGAATGGAGAGGCACACACTGCAAGATGCTTGAAGTCCAGTGTGAAGTTTCCATAGTCTGTGTTGATTTGGGGAGCCATGTCATCTGCTGGTGTTGGTCCACTGTGCTTCATTAAGTCCAGGGTCAACGCAGCTGTGTACCAGGAGATTTTGGGGCACTTCATGCTTCCTTCCACAGATGAGCTTTATGGGGATGCTGACTTCATTTTCCAGCAGGACTTGGCACCTGCCCACACTGCCAAAAGCACCAAAACCTGGTTCAATGATCGTGGGATTATTGTGCTTGATAGGCCAGCAAACTCGCCTGACCTGAACCCCATAGAGAATCTATGGGGCATTGCCAAGAGAAAGATGAGAGACATGAGACCGAACAATGCAGAAGAGCTGAAGGCCGCTATTGAAGCATCCTGGTCTTCCATAACACCTCAGCAGTGCCACAGGCTGATAGCTTCCATGCCACGCCGCATTGAGGCAGTAATTGCTGCAAAAGGGGCCCAAACCAAGTACTGAGTATATATGCATGCTTATACTTTTCAGAGGTCCAATATTGTTCTATGTACACTCCTTGTTTTATTGATTGCATGTAATATTCTAATTTTCTGAGATTGTGGATTTGGGGTTTTCGTGAGCTGTACGCCACAATCATCACAATTATGACAAATCACGGCTTGAACTATCTTGCTTTGCATGTAATGAGTCTATCTCATATATTAGTTTCCCCTTTTAAGTTGCATTACTGAAATAAATGAACTTTTGCACAATATTCTAATTTTTCGAGTTTCACCTGTATATCTGCAGCATATTTTGTTGTCCTCAGCTACTTTCTTGAGTACAGAAAATATTTATTCTGACACATAAAGCTTTCTTTGGAAGAAGAGAGATCGAAGACTCAAAATGTCATAAAAGATATATTACTATTTGTGAATATAGTATAAGTATGTAACACAGTGGAGAAAATGAGATATAGAGTAAATCACAATATCCACTATCATCAGTATTGGCAGTATTTTGAGATGCCAAAGCTAGCTTTAAAAATGCAGATAACTCACCTTTGGCCCCATAGCCTCCTTTCATCCCTAAAGTATTAAAAATGGCTTCATGCATCTACAAAAGTTATGACTTAATTGAGATTTTTAATGTAACACAAAGGGGGAAATATTAAATACAAGACTGGAGGGTATTTGCCTTAATTCTATTTAATTTGTTACTTAAACCTCTGGCATGCCACTCAAAAGCCTTCAACCTCAAAAAATTGCATTATTCTGCAAAAATGGAACTCAATAATAAAGTTCCTTTTTTATTCCTTTGGTATCTTAACTTGATCCTAAAATTAAAATCTACTGTTTATGTATAGGCATATTGCTTTGTTTAGAGTTTGATCTGAGATGACCAGAATGATTTTTTTGAGCTACTGACATAGCAAAAAATAGAAAAATAAAAGCAAAATTTTGGCACTTAATATATTTAATAGTACAGTTGGTGCCTTTGGGCTTACCTCTCCTCACCGAAAATAGATGCCACTCTCTTTCCCTTGAAATAATCAACATTTCTTCCAGGTCTTCAATTGGTTATCAAATAAAATTCCATATTTTTTTTACCAATCAGGTTCTTTTTCTCCTAAGTGAGGAGCATTACCACAAATAAACTTGTCTTCCTCTGTCACAAGGAACTTTGCTCTCACTGTACCCTAACCTCTTCAGCGAGTTGTAGAATTAGTCTAGGGCACAGGTCTGCAACCCGTAGCTCCGGAACCACATGCGGCTCTTTCAGCCATCTCCTGCGGCTCCCAGTCTTCTGCTGTGTGTAGTCCAAAAAAAAAAAAAGTGGGACTAAAAAAGTTTAATCAATCAATTCAAATATAAAGGGTAGGTGCATATCTCGCCTTGGCTAAACTCTTCAGTCAAACCTTGTTCTGCGCATGTGCGCATGTACGCGCATGCGCACACATTTTTTGCGGCTCCCAGTTTTTCCTTTTGTGAGGGAACCGGTTCCGAGTGGCTCTTTCACTGTTTCAGGTTGCTGACCCCTGGTCTAGGGCAGGGGTTGGCAACCTTAAACACTCAAAGAGCTGCTTAGACCCATTTCCCAGAAAAACAACAACACTGGGAGCCGAAAAATGTGTATGCGCACACACGCAAGGGGGGGAACTTGATTGAAGAGTTTAATTAAAAATAGAGGCTGTTGTGCATGAGTTCTCTCTCCCTCCCTCCCTCTCCCTTTCTCTCCCTCCCTCTCTCCCCTCCCCACCCAATAAGCTTGTCAGCTGCTTGGAGAACAGCATGAGGTCACTCTCTTTTACACACACACACACACACACACACACACACACACACAAAGAGAGGGAGAGAGAGAGAGACGCAAGTGCCTCTCTGTCTCTCTGCAAATGGCAGAGGTCGACTGGGAGCTGCAGAAGGCTGAAAGAGCTGCATGCAGGTCCAGAGCCGTGGGTTGCCGACCAGTGGTCTAGGACGTATGCTATAGTTTTAAAACTCTTTTCCTTTTCAGTAGATGCAGAAGGAAGTGAAAATGGAGTCCAGATCCAGCCAAAACTTCAATCACTTCTTGTGGATGCTGCAGGATCCTCAAGAAAAGAGAAAGTGAAATTGCCCGCTTTGATACAAAGAAACAAACCACAATCACTGCCAAAGCAAAAAGTAACATAATTCCTACTTTACAATTACTTTTCTCTTTAATTTTGCTTGACTTTACCTTCATTATATTTGGAAGTGTTCTGTCTCCTGACACTTTTTTGTTCTAGTTAAGATGGTCATTTTTAAAAGAGGTATGAAAGATGTCTTCTATCTAGTTTTCAAGTTTTAGAAGTTTCAGCAGAGCTTTCAATGCAATCAGTTGAGCTTTCCTATTGGTGCAGTGCAGTGATTATAGTATTGTACTGAGACAAATTCCCACATCCCAGTTTGTTTGTGGAGTTTGCTAGTTGAATCAGAAACAATCCTTTTCCTCAACTCAACCTATCTCAAAGTGATGTTAACGTGAGGATCATGTAAGAAGTGAACCATGAACACCACTTTTGAGTTCTTTAGAGGAAAGGTAGACTAAGAAATAAATGCTGTATAATGATTATTTTCCTCCTAAAACAACCCACTCCAGAGAAGGACCTTATTGGCACTTACTCAATAACAGCATTGTTGGACTTAAAATCCAATGGATGGAATTCAGAGGGATATTTTCACAACAGATGGGTAGAAGATTGAATGTTGAACTTGATCCAAGAACATATCGTACCTGCAATTGATGACTAGTTCAACCATTGGTTAAGGGATGGCATATTAATCAAAGAGCCAGTAAGATGTGCATGATCCTATTTTTAAAAAAATATATTTTATTGTTTTCTTAACATAGTAACCTTAATATTTGGTAAACAGTGTGTTGTCTGAGTTTATATTTAGAAACAATTACAATTAATTTCTATAATTCCTTAATACACATAGTAGCTTTCCTTGATTTTCTCTTCTTCCAATAATATTCTGTTTCACCAATCTTAAATTAGTACATTTCTTAGTATTTTGATAAATAAAAATTGAATATAAACATTTTTCTAGTATTTATACAAGTAACAATAACATCAATATAAAGCTTTTCTAATTAATTACCTCATCATAGATCCTGTTTTCAAAGTTCTTATTTAGATTAGTTTTCCCCTCAATGTTCAAGACATTCTTATCTGTTAAGATTTTCTCAGAGTTAATTACACTTAAGTATCTATGTCTTTTTTCTCATACAAGTCGTCCCAACAGTTTTACATTTTTCTATCTTAAAAAGAGAGAGAAAAAAGGAAGGAAATACTATGCCACTTTAAAAACATATCCCTCTTAAGCTAAAATACATTTGTATCATTACACTTAAGTATCTAAAACATTTCCCTCATATTAACCATCCCAACATTTTTATATTTCTCATATTATAAAAAATACTATGCTACTTGAAGGGCCCATCCCTCTTAAACTAAAATTCATTTATATTCAGATTTTTTCTATTTCTTTAACCATATTCAAACAAGTGTTTAATCTTTAAATATTCCATCTGATAAATCCCATCGTCTAATGTCTTGATTCTAACTTTAGCCCTTTTTTTGCCAAACCTCTTTCTTAATCTGTATGTTGCACTGAACCAAAAAGTCTTCCTGTAGTCTTGTAGATGTTGTAAATGCAAGAGACAAGTCAAGTAAAGTGTTTTTGTAGGAAGGTTTCACCCATTTGTATTCATTGAATTTTTCTTTCTTTCTCTCTTAATTTCTCTTATCACTTTTTGTCTCTCAAGTTCTCATAGTTCTCCTGAGAGTTCTATAATCCATTTTGTAGAATCTTTTTTCTTGTCCTCAAACTTATTTTGCAATCTTGAAGTATAAATTATCTTTTCCATGTCCAGTATTTCCTGCAAGTTTTTCTCTGCCTGGGTTAAGTCATAATTCCTTCCGTTGATGAGTTTCATCTTTAAATATATTTTTTTTGGTTTATATTCAGTTGTCTGATTTATCTGATCCCTCTCTATTTTTATTTTTTGAGAGTTTTTGTTCTTGTGAGGTTAAGTTTGATTTGTGCTTTATTTATTTATTTATTTTTATTAAAGAGTTTTACAAAAACAAGATTTTACAATATATCCCCAAATGTGCTTTAGATTGTAAGCCGCCCTGAGTCTTCGGAGAAGGGCGGGATATAAATGGGATTTTTTAAAAAAGTTAAAGGTGTGTTCATTTATATTTTCAAAGTTGCTTTTAATTTCCTCGTGGTTTAAAATCATTGTTGTTTGAATTAGTTGTAACATGGCATACATTTCCTCTTGGAAAATATTTGTTTTTTCTTGATATGTTCTTTCTGCAGATCTCTGACGTTCCATGATAGCCAAACATCAAACTTTTCCTTTTTCTGCAAACAGTTTTAGAGTCACAGTTCAATAAATATTTAGTCCAGGAAGGTCATTTTTTTTCTAAGGTTTATGATTCTCACTTTGTAGGTAGCCCAAAATGTTTTCTTTGTTGCAGCTGTTCTCTGTTTGGTTAGGACATTGAAGGTCAAAGAAACAAGTTATCTTTTCCTAGGCTTCCTGCCAATTCCTATATCAGAGCAACTACAGTTGTATATTTTCATCCACCACTAGATGGCAGCACCAGTTCATTTTTCAGTTTTCAAAACAAGCAATTACTTTCTTCTGTTTTCATCAATAGTCTTTTGATAAGAAAATCTTAACTTATCCAGATTTTAGTCTTATATTCATTTCATTTCAATATATTTCTGTCTCCCATAAAAATTTAATCTGCTGCTTCTGTCTGTGAGAGGGTGGGGCAGAAGTCCCCCTCCTTCTCACTTTCAGAGGAGTTTTGCTTCTTGGAGGTTTTTTTCCAGGAAATCAATTATCAAGTCAAAGAGACAATAAATGGTTGTTGTTGTTAGCTACGAAGTCCTGTCCGACCCATCGCGACTCCATGGACAACGTTCCTCCAGGCCTTCCTGTTCTCTACCATCTTCTGGAGTCCATTTAAGCTCATGCCTACTGCTTCAGTGACTCCATCCAGCCACCTCATTCTCTGTTGTCCCCTTCTCTTGCCCTCAATCTTTCCCAGCATTAGGCTCTTCTCCAGTGAGTCCTTCCTTCTCATTAGGTGGCCAAAGTATTTGAGTTTCAACTTCAGGATCTGGCCTTCTAAAGAGCAGTCAGGGTTGATCTCCTCTAGCACTTACCGGTTTGATCGCCTTGCAGTCCAAGGGACTCGCAGGAGTCTTCTCCAGCACCAGAGTTCAAAGGCCTCAATTCTTTGGCACTCAGCCTTTCTTATGGTCCAACTTTCACAGCCATACATTGCAACTGGGAAGACCATAACCTTGACTATACGCACTTTTGTTGGCAGGGTGATGTCTCTGCTTTTTAGTATGCTGTCTAGATTTGCCATGGCTTTCCTCCCCAGGAGCAAGCATCTTTTAATTTCTTGGTTGCAGTCCTCGTCTGCAGTGATCTTGGAGCCCAGGAAAATAAAATCTGTCACTACCTCCATTTCTTCCCCATCTATTTGCCAGGAATTGAGAGGGCCGGATGCCATGATCTTGGTTTTCTTGGAACTGGGTAAGAATATTTATTCACAGTACCAAAAGCGAATAAATATTCTTACCCAGTTCCAAGCATGTTGTTTACAATCCATCTTAAAATAGTGCTTTTGGGCTTTGTCTGCTTGTAGGTTGGGGTAGACTCTGGAATGAAGATAACCTTTCTCCTGCTGGTTTCTGGAGGGCTTTTCCCGGACCGATTGGATCAATTGCCATCTCTCTGCAGTCGATGGGAACCGTTGCCTCTCTGGGGCAACTTTAGGCCCATTTAGGGTCCCCTAACAGGGATGCGGTGGCTCAGTGGGTTAGGACGCTGAGCTTGTCGATCAGAAGGTCGGCAGTTTGGTGGGTCGAATCCCGAGTGCCGCGTAACAAGAGTGAGCGCCTGTTACTCGACCCAGCTTCTGCCAACCTAGCAGTTCGAAAGCACGTAAAAATGCAAGTAGAAAAATAGGAACCACTACAGTGGGAAGGTAACAGCGTTCTGTGCGCCTTTGGCATCTAGTCATACCAGCCACATGACCACGGAGACGTCCTTGGACAAACGCTGGCTCTTCGGCTTTGAAACGGAGATAAGCATCGACCCCTAGAGTTGGAAACGACTAGCACGCATATGCGGGGGGACCTTTACCTTTAACAGGAAGAATTCAGCCACAGCGTGCGGAGCCCCGCAATCCCTTGGCTGCTGCATTACTGCTCAAAACTGGAAGCCTCGAGATGTGCATGATCCTAAATTATTCTGAATTTATCTAATTTATCTTTTTTTAAAATCTAGAAAAGCTGATGTCATAGAATGTCACAAAAAAGCATACAGGGTCATCCCTCTACCATTGTATACTCCTTTCCTTCCCTATCAGGATATCAGGTGTAACCAGTTATGACTTAAAGGTTACAGAAGGAGAATAGCAACTCAAGTATCTAAGAGTACTGGATTCTTGCCACAAATCACCACCACAAGTAGCTGGTTTTTTCCAGCTGTCACTAAACAATAGCCAAAGGAGTTGGAGCAAATTGACAACAGTGTACCATAATCCTCTCTGTCACCTAGAATGCTTTTAGCTTGGTTTGAGGGCCTGCATTAGATGGATTAGAAGGAGTGGACTTTTCTTCCTTCCCTCTGAGCTGCTTATATAGTGAGTACAAAATGAGTTTTGCCCCTCTCATTCACAAGGACAGAAGAAGCTAGGATTGGGAACAAAGAAGTTTATTTCAAATCTTTGCTACCTCTGTGAACATCCCCTTCTGCTGTTGGATGGCTTCTGCCTATTTTCCTGATATGTGGTCCAATGATAACTAACCATAGCTTATCATTTAGTAAATCCTGTCCATCTGATTGTGTAAAACTAAAATAGGCTTGATGGCAGCTGAAAGTAAGAGAAGTACAATCCAACATTATGGAATAATACTCAATATGCATTGAGTGTCCAAGGAGCTGCGCAGTATAATTTTATTGAAACAAAAATAAAACCCTTAGCAAAAATATATTACAAATTTCTGTTTCTCATCCAGGAACTTACTGAAGGTTAAATAGATTTTCATTCCTTAAGTTCAAATCCATACTACAGAACATAAATATTGTACATTTTTGTAAATGGTGAATTATTCACAGGACTGATTTCACAGAGGCTAATCTACTTACAATTCAAGATATATTATGTTCCAATTTGACAAAAATGAATACTTTATATTTAGCCTATTGTGAATTCTGAATACAAATCTTCCTTTCAGAATTGAAGTATCCATAGCTGTGAATGGGTAGAATATCAATCTATAAATACCCTTTATTCTTATCAATAGATATATGGATTAAGAGTTTTGATCTGTCTGTCCTTCCTAAATAATCTCTCGTTTTGATCTGTCTATCCTTCCTAAATAATCTCTCTCGTTTGTGAAGAATGTAGATCTTGTTTCTGGCAAAGTCCGCACATGCTCTGTCGCAGCATCTTCCCAGAAAATGTCAGGATTCCTTCTTATCCCGCCGAAGGTGACATTTGGCATTCTTAAGGAGGGCTGCATTTATTCAACCACAGTGATTTTGAAGAATGTTGGAATGGATTTCTGCAGGTTTGTATATATTACTATCAAGTTTTGTATCTGCCAAAGGATAACACATCAAAATATTTTGCTTTTTGGTAGTTTGGAGATATGCCACAGAACTGTTTATAGATAACAGATTCTTTTCTATATCAATGATGTCAGAGTGGTACATTGTTCAAGGAGAGAATTTCATCAATAATAACAATTTTTAAAATAAAAGCACTGCAGTAGTCTTGTTCTTTTGTAAGTCATGCATGTAGTTTGTATAACTCAGATGGCACTTTTTAGAACAAAACATTACAATGGTAAACCTAATGACCCTCTTTTACTGGTCTACTATAGAGTGTCCTCTCATACTGTATTGTGGTTTGGTATGCTGGTCTGACAGCCACGGATAGGAAAGCATTACAGAGGGTGGTGAGCACAGACATTGTGGGCTGTCCCCTGACACCACTGGATGACATCGCCAGGGCTTGCTGCCTTGGAAGAGTGAGGAAAATTCTCAGGGATGACTCACACTCTTTACTCTCCTACCATCGGGTAGGAGATACAGGAGTATAGCCAGCCGTGCCAACAGGCTGAACAGCTTTTATCCATGGGCTGTTAGGCTTTTGAACGGGAAATAATTTTATAGACTTTATGCATGATTGATTTGCGAGGCCAGTGCATTGTGCAATTAGCTCACATGGTGTAATAAGATGGAGGGTTTGTTTCACTGTTAGTTGGGGGTGGGGGCACGAAGGGAGGCTCAGCCAATCTCAATGTATACATGGTTGTACTTTGACAATAAAGGTTCATTCATTTTTTTTATTGAAAAGTTTTAAAATACATTTTAACTTTAACAATCCCCCCTCCCCCTTTTCAATAAAAAAAAATAAAGGTTCATTCATTCATTCATTCATTCATTCATTTATTTGCCTTCAAGTATTTATCCAAAAGGTGAAATGCCTACCTAATCTCCCTTCTATCCTCATTGCTGCACTGTTAACATTTAGCGACTTTGAGTTGAACTGCCAAGGATGCACCAACTTCTAATGTGTAAGGTTCTGTTAGAATAACATGGAGTGAAGGTGAAATGGCAGTGGTGAATCTTATCCGGAATGATAACGAAGATTCTTCTAGGGAGGAGATAAAGATTTTGCTGGACTGATGCAACAAAAATAACCTGGTTTTGAATGTTAATAAAACAAAGGACATCATTGTAGATTTTAGAGAGCCTGCATAGTCATACTCCACTTTGTATCAAAGCTGCAGCTGTGAAGGTGATCAATAGTATTAAGTACCTGGGGTGCAGATAAGTAACAATCTGACTTGGTCTCTATGTTATCTTTAATGAAGTGTACAAACCAGCATTTGCATTTCTTGCATCGGATGAGGAGAGCACATCTTTCTCCTTCTGTCCTGGCCACTTAACAGAAGCACAATTGAGAGCTTTCTAACAAACTGCATCATTGTTTGGTTTTGTGGTAGGTCCATACAGAGAGTGGTAAGGACAGCTGAGAAAATTATAGGAAGCTTGCTTCCCATTATTCAGGATACTGCTTATAAGTTTTACATGCTTAGAGCTTGAAGCATTGTTAGAGACCCCACACACCCACTTCACAATCTGTTTCTGTTGCTCCCCTCTGGGAGGAGGTTTCGAAGTATTTCTAGCAGGACTACTAGATTCTATAACAGCTTTGTTCCTTATGCCATCCGTCTTGTAAATTGATATGATACTTTTTTTTCTCCTGCCATGTATATGTACTGTATACATTCGAACTAGACTGTGATGTTTCTCTGTTTCATATATGTGTATGTGGCTATATGCATAATAGTATATTTTGAGGACTGAATGCAACAAAATTTCATTTTAATGTATGCTGATTAGTGTACATTTAAAGTGACAATAAAGTTTTTATTCTATTCTCTTCAATTCTGAAGGTAAAAGTCACCTATAACAATTGGAAACTATACTTTGCAATGGCATGAGACAGAATTTCATTTCTGATGGCTTTTTCAGCAGAACAATCTTGAATTTAGAATAAAGGTGACACTATAATACCCAGTATTATTTTCCCTGGCATTTACAAAGAACAAAATAGTTACGATGGTCAGAGACCATTTAGTTCAACTACATGGCCTATGGACCCAAATGGACATACCTGCTGAATGTTCCAATACCCTCACTTGTACTTAGCTTCCCTATTCAATCCAATGCAGAAAGAAATGTAGTGGATTTCAGGTTTTTTTTGTTCATATCCATAAAGTTGCATCTGTGCTGAGAGTGAAATCTTCATTTTGGGAGGGAATTATCATGCTAGCATTGGTGATATCTTACAAGTTGTCATGTGGGAGTTTTTCTCCTTCTGTCAATGTTAGTCAAAATCTTAATATTCAGGAGAATCTAGTTTGGGGTATAGATGAGCATTGAAGGGGGCAGTTGCCTGAGATACTTCCAATCTTTGCTCTTTGGACAGATGTTTTTGCCTAAATGAAGCAGGCATGTTGTTTCTCACTGGCCCTTTCCTCCAGAAATTCTAATTACATGACAATTTCATTCCTAAGTTTGATGATAATAGATAGTATGTTTAATAGGCAAAACCACTGTGCCCCACATGGCTCTTAAAGAATTACAGCCATAAAGACTAAAGATAGTTTAAAAACTCTCCTCCTTCTGAAGAAATCTAAGTCACTGTTGGACTGATTCTTAATAGCCCATCTGAGCAGCTTTCTCAGATGCTCCTTCTGAAGAAATCTAAGTCACTGTTGGACTGATTCTTAATAGCCCATCTGAGCAGCTTTCTCAGATGCTCTGTCCATAGTCTGGATCCAGGTTTTCTGCACAATTACAAAAAAATCTTCCCATTAATCTACCTGGCATTAGAAATCTTCAATTGATCCCTTGGCCAAGTGATGTTTCCCTTTTTACTAGTTTGCCTTTTCCCTTATAAGTGATAGAGACTACAGAGAACAGCTGGAGGTTGTGGAAATTTACATAGCTGTCTCACTTTGGTCCTTTAGATACATATCCTGTTTGAGACCACTTTTATCTGTCATCAGACTGAAGAGATTAGGAGGGAGGCTGCATCTATTTTATGATGCATGCAGATTGCAGTGGGACCAGATTTCCAACCATTTAGCTTTAGATAGCTTCAAATGAGGCCCAGTACAAATGATCTTTCAAATATTAATGACAAGGAGGCAATATGCTGTTCCCTCACTAGAAATATCCAAGCCACACTATATGTCTTTGTTTTAGATAAAAGACGGTAGCTAGGAAATGAAAAATGTTGAATGTAGCTTTAGTAACCCATTCTAAATGGATATTTTAAAGCTTCTTAAGCTATGAATTTAAACTTTGCCTCCATGTCTGAACTTATCCTTGACACAGATTGAAAATATCTTAATAATTATGGAAGCTAACATGTGTGTGGACCCGCCTTCTTCCATGGTCTGCTTCTTATTTCTCTGGTCCAATACAAAACAAGAAATTAACTTTTCTATTACTTGGCAGGTTTCGGGTGAAACAACCACCACCTTCTACAGGATTGCGTGTGAACTATACCCCAGGGCCCGTAAGTTGTAGTGTTTAATTAATTTGGATTGATTTTCTTCTGCAGGCAGACCACAGTACTTAAATATTGCCTATGGGCCTTTCCTCACAACTGAGTTCAAGTGCTATCCATCCATCTAGAACTGGCAGAATATTACGAGCTTCTTAGTTGATACCTGTCTAGTGTCTGTTGCCTCTGAATTGTCACTGAATGCTGCTCCTGATTAGTGATTAATAGAAATCAGTACACTAAGCAGTTGGATGAGTCCTCTAGCATTAGTGCTTTTTGTCTTCTGTATGTCTTTAACTCCAGTAAAAAATGGAAGCGCAACCTTTGGAGAAGGCCAGAAAGTTCCTCTCCTAACTAGCAGTTTAATAAAATTTCTCCCTATAAGCTATAGATAGAATCATTTTAGAGGGATATAATATAGTTTAATGATCAGTATTAAAGATTTTCCTGGGCTAATGATTAATCACAAGGGTTCTCTGCAGTAGTTAAGGATTTAAAAGAGACCAAGCACATCTGTACAACCTACTAGCAATGAATTAATAAAGAGGCATAAAATGGATTATCTATGTGGGATTGATTTGATACTCCAGGTTTATTGAGATGGCCCTTTTTTTCAAATAGCAATAAAATATAACAGTTCTGAAAAACCGTGGTAGACAGATAAAGCAGAATACCCACAGTGCTTCCTTTTACTCTGCAGTAGTGGAGAGGAGTAGTCACATTTTTTGAGTCAGAGGTTTTGTTTGTTTTTTAACTCTTCAAAACAATTCTGAAGGGTCATGTACAAATGTGCTTAACATTCAGGAGAACCTTCTCCTTCTCCCACTAAGATTATAGAAGTCGTTGGAGCAACATGAGAACGTCTGATGCAAACTGTGAGGCATCTCTTCATTTAGCCAATAAATTGCCCCAGGAATAAGTGCTACTCTAGTGAAAATGTGCCCAAGCAGCATATACATGGGTATCGGGACAAATGGGCCGATTGCTGTATCTTAATAGAATGACGTAGTAATCTCTGATATTTCTGCAGTCTGTTTTATCATATAGGCTTTCAGAAAACTTCATTTCTTCTAATGAACACATTTCAGCACCTTTTTTTAAAAAAGTGGACTTATTCCTTTTCCTAAATATGGGAAATCCTTTAAATTACCTTTAACATGCTACTTACCCACAATTCTTTAGTTTTCTTTCTGTTCAAATGCTGTATCAGCTTTGAGGATTATACAGTATAGTAACTGGAACAAAATTCTAGGTTGAGCACATGAAGGGGGTATATTGCCATAAAAATGGTTTGGCACTATTCGCATGTAAGAAAATTACATGGGATTTAGCTCTTTCACGCTGTGCTCCAAACAAGTCAATTATTATCACAGTTTCAGGTGGAGAAGTTTATAGTAGAAATGTTATGGTGAAAATTCAAGTCACAAATAAAATGAAGCTTTACCAGCAAGTTTATTTAGGGGTGATGGTTAGGAGTAATTTAAAGAGGGCAAGATAGTGGGGTGGGAGGCAAGAATCTAATTTTCTCCATGGTGAATTATATGATCTGTCTTTTCTAGGTGGCTGCTGGACTGCAAACCATACTGGAAATAGAGATTTTTGCCATGGCTGTTGGAGTGGAAGGAGATGAGGGCTTGGACAAACTTTTTCATCAGATTGAAATTCACACAGAAACTGAAACACTATTTCTTCCTGTGGAAGCAAATATCTTTTCAGTGTTTTTTTCCCTTTTGTTCTACATTGCATTTATATAGGGATAAACTAATGGTCTTCACCTCACTGATGTGGCAATCTTACCTTTCTTTAAATCACTTATTTAGTATCTCACCCTTATTTTTATTTATTTCTATTGCCATCTTTCAGAGTAAAACCTTTCCAAGGCTTTACAATATCCATCATAAATATTATGCATGTTTATTTGGTAGAGCAGTCATGCCTTCCTTCTATTGTTCTCTTTAGCTGCTGGCATAATATCAAAAAGAGGTGTTTACATACAATTACATTGCTCCCATTTCTAAGAACCAGAATATCACTTCAATCTACCGTATTTTATAACAAAGCCTAAAACGTTTGGAGTTTTAGTTGTCCCACTAATTTACATCTCCCAGGAGATATCTGAAAGGATAAACGCACATTGCTGGTTTGTACAACCGAGTGATGCGGCATTTCATTATCAGCCCCAGCACTGTCAAACACTATATTAACACCAAAAAATTATAAACAGTTTACCTGGTGTGCTCTATGACCCTCTGCCACTCTATTACATGTAAGCTAGCTGCCACAGGGACATCGTTATTACTTTTTCTGCTAAACTGTCTAAGAAAGAAAGAGACTCTGGAGTCTCTAGTCTCATTGTATTATCTCAATGCTTTTTGTGTTGCCAAAATGAAAGTTAAAGTCAGTGGTTCAGACAGCCTCTTTTTAAAAAAAATGTCTTTATGCTTCATTATTTATTATGCTTTATTACACTCAAGGCTCGAGAAGGGGTTTAGCAAAACAATGTGTGCTCCTTAACTTGCTTTTTCACCAGTCTTAACAGACACCGTCTATGATGAGAGACCACCAAACTATCCCAAGGGAGGGAAAGCCTCCAGCATCCAGTTGATTCCAGCAAGTCCAGGCTCTCAATTTAGAGTAATACTTCCTCACAAGCTTCCTCATTAACGTAAGCAATTGTATTTCAGCGTGGAAAGTCTGGGTTTCATCAAATCAAAAGGAGAGCTTATGTATGGCAATTAAGTTACTATTGGGAGGAAGAAGTAAGGAGCTTGGGATGCAGTGGTAGGGAAGGGGTTAGGAAAGCTGGGGGGTCGGGGGTGGTGGTGCAGGGCAACCAAGAGACCATTTGGGCTTAAGAGACATGAATGGCATTGATGGAGTCGAATCCTAAATGAGAAAATTACAAGACCAGAATATTCAAGCAACCAAATACATACCTGTTTCTAAGTGTTACATATCACAATTTAAAAACGTGCACAAAACCTATTGGGACACTGTATGCTATACATGCTTTTTTAAGGAGAAGTGGCTTGCAGAGTTCTAGGTGGACACATTTGAATGCACTTTGGGGGTAGGTGGTACAGAAATGCACTATGCTTCCTGTACTCAGGAAAAAAGAAACAGTGAGAAAAGGGTTTGGCAAATTGAGATTCCTTTCCCCTGACTCTTGTGTGGCCAACTGCTTTCTGCCAGTCACCTCTGCATCCTGAATCAAGAAAATACTTAGAATATATTTGTCTAGTGATCAGAAAATGCAAATTAAAAACTACAGAAATTCCTAAGTTTAAATCATATGCAAGGTTTTTTGCAGAGATGATCACTTGAAATAATTTTAGAATGATTGGATAAGCAGTGGTATGCCTTTGGCTTTTTTGAGAAAAGTGAGACCTGTAAGAGGTAGGACAGGACTGACTTTTTTTTCTGTCATCAGTTTCCAGAGGACGGCAGAGGCCACAAGTGATTTCAAGCCCTCTGCTTCATTAAGTAAGAATTCTGGAAATGTCAAAGGCAAAAATCTGCTTCCGTGATTACTTTTAACTTACTTTAAATGCACAAGGCAAATAAATGATTATATCTACCTGCTGAATTTAGCAGGCACATGCATTTTGTCAGTCAAGTTAGTTGTACTAGAAAGCTACATCAGAAAACTTGCTTAGAAATTTGTCCATATGCTTATATAATTTTTTTATGTTTGTTTTGCAGAGCAGACCCGGAGTAATTTTTTCTAATATTATGACAGTCCTGCAGTGCTAACGTTCTTAATATGCCAAGAATGTTAAATCAATGTTTTCAAAGGTTAATGATAATGAAATTGTTTTTAACCTAATATTTATGTAATGTATATATATTGGTATTGTAAACAATTCTGAGCATGTCATCTTAATAATATGAACATGCAGCAATAAATAAGAAAAATTCTGCACTACAGTAAATCTCTTGGTTTGAATTTATGAAAATTTAACAGGGTGTGTAAACAAATTGCTACTCCCCTTGCTGAAGGTGAAAAAGCACAAAGAACTTGTGCAACATCTCTAATGTCTTGAGAACATCACTAGCATTCATCAAAAGTAGCTAATTTTGATGCCAGCGTAGAATTGATAACCCATTAATACTTATTTTGAAATTCTGCCAGTGTAGCCTCCCTAGAAAAGTATGAAGATTTAACTGTGTTTATGCTGAGCAGCTTGCTGAACTTTCTGGCACTAGTATTCCAGGTTAAATGAGGAAACCAGATTCCTTAGTAGGCTAGATTAAATTCCCATCTAATATTACACATCTGAAGAACTAATTTTTAATTTCTGTATGCCAGCTAGAAGACTTTTGTTGGGATTTCAAGACTTACAATGGAGCTTGTACCACAGAGGAGCAATGATTTGTGTAATTACAAGTGCCAAGTAATATGCAATTGAGGTAAAACACTTGGTCTCATATCCACCCCAAAACTAAGATCAGAAAGTAATCAAATACAAACTGCTATTACTAAAATGACAAATTCATTAAATAGCAAAAATAAGACTGAAAAGCAAGTACAAATGAAACCTTCTCAAACTGCAAAGACAGGTCTATTTTCAGACCAGGCCAAAATGCTATATTATGTGAAGCATGTCATTGATAGCCACGTCAAAGCTGAATAATTGCTGTTTTTTCTTTTCTTTTTTTCCCAAAGGTGGGAAAAACAATGTTGTAAAACAGAGTAGAAAAATTCATCCATCCAGCAAGAGGGCAGAGCGCTCTGTCTGCATGATTTGTCATTGTGACGAGTGGGATGAGAGTCAATGTGGGGTCCTGGGATAGGAGGTGGCTTTTTAAAGAACTAAAGCAGCAGGTCAGAAGATGTTGTAGCAGTCAAAAGCAGGGAATACATGAAGGGAATAGTCCTGCCCTCATCCTCTCCCAAGCCCTTGAAAGTCACTCCCCCTCAGCAACTGGAAACACGCATCGCAGTGTTCTCAGAGAGCAACAAATCCTTCAGCAAACTGCCTCATAGCATTGCAAGAATCATCTTCTGTTTCTTCTTTCTCTTCCTCTTTTTCTCCTCAAATCGGTCAGTAGCATCAGCAAAAAAAGTCACTTCATCCCTGGCTTCAATTTCTCTTTTTAGGAACTGAAGACCTGCCATATTAAATCCCAGAACATCCTAAAGGTACAGCGTAAATACAAATAAATAGTGAAGTTTAAGAAAAGACCCGGAAAACCATTAAAGCATCATCTACTTATTTCCATATCCACTTGCTACTATTTCAGTGCTCAATTGTCTAATAATCCTGACACCCACTTTAAGACTGTAAGATAACGGCAATATTATCCTATTGTTTCAGATGGGGTTCAAAACTGGGGGGGAATCAAAACAGCTTGCTCTAAGTATTAGCTTATCCAGTAAATCTTCCCCTTTGTTTCAAATACCAGCAAGCTTTAATCCCGCCCTTTCACTACTTGACAAAGCAAGCCACGGGAACTTCTGCCACCCTATTCCATGCATATTTCTAGCACTTGGGAAAGAAGAAATGAGACATGAGCTGGGGCTGAGAGCATGCTCCTAACTCATAATGCAGATGATATTCAGATATTCACTTGCTCCCCCTTCCATGACAATGGACAAGGAACTGCAGAGCTTGGGAGATCAGACCAGAATTCTAAACCAGCATTTTTTAAACATGAAAAATGTTGTGCCACTACACACTTACTTTCACTTGACCGACTCTGGAAATGGTGGTTTTTTTCAGGTTCTCCATCACCTGAACAAGAAGCTGATTGCTTGTAATCTGCCCAAAGTGTATCCTAGGAGGAAGAACAAATACAGAAAAACTATTTTTTTTAGATTATCAAGATATTGGTTCTGGATTCCTGACTAATCCAGGAGGAACTATGTCTAAACTGTGGAAACAAAATAGGTTTTCATGGTTTCAAGATGAAATCCCAGGGCAGGAAGGAAGAATGGGGAAACTTCAGTTGTCAGCCTATCTTCATATCGCATGGGAAGAAAAAAATAACACACCTGAAATTGCAGAAGAGTAGCAAAGGGGAAGAATCTTTTTGCAAGTTCAGGCCACTAGCAAAAATTGGGCCTGAAACTAAAATGATAGGAGTAAAAGAGAAGGGAAGCATTCAGATAGACAGAGATAGATAATAGGTAAAGTTAGATAATTATAAGCATAATAGCAAGTCTGACTCATCAGATAGCTTACTGAGGCAGGGAAAAGAAAGTAGCCTCAATCATTTTCTTCTCAATCCTCACTTTGCTTCAAGCCTCTGACATCATAGTGGAGAAAATGTGGCTTTTGTCAAAAAAAAAGGAAAGGAAAAAAAAAGAACTCCTGCTCTGTTACAGGTCATTTTTACAAATCTTTAGCCTTAAGTCTAAAAACCAAAACACACCTGCTGGTAACCTCCAAGCCTGAATTTTGTAATAAGCTCTACACAGAGCTTCCCGTGTGTCACTTGCAACTTCCATGTTATCCTGCAGAGGCCATATTCTCCCTGTTCCAAAATCTATACACCAACTGTTGACCGATTTCCAAATATATACCAGATTGTTGTTTTAAAGCCCTGGAACATCTAGAGAAAGCCAACCGCAAACAAGATTTGTACTAGCTATTGACATAAAATAAGGAGGCCTGTTTTTAATAGCAGCTGGTTCACCTGCTTAATACTTGGGGCCAATCCCTTTCCCTGGTGGGGCCTCATATATAGAGCTCACTCTCCATAGGATAAAGAGATGCCAATCCACAGACTTTTAAGGGCTTAGAAACACACATTTTTCATCCAGCCTTAATAACACGGAGTTGCATTTTTTTTAAAAAAACCACATTGTTATGTATTATGTAGCCATTAGTAATTTAATCTTATTAAATGGTGGTTTAATATGGTGGTTTTAATGATGGTGGTTTTCTTGCAGATGTTTCAAGACCCAAAGTGGGATAATAAGTGAACTTATGATGTTACCTAGTTTGGGTCATGAGACATCTACAAGAAAGCCACAAAGCTCAGAGAGGACCAAGGAACCCACAACCGCCCTCCTCCTCTTCTTCTCCACTCCACAAACCCCATTCACTGCTGATGTTACCTAGTTTGGGTCCTGAGACATCTGCAAGAAATGCTGAATGGAAATGGCACACCTGCCCTGCCCCCTGCCTTGCCTCACCCTTCAGGACGAGCCTCCTACCCACCATAGCCCCCTGGATCTTCCCCAACCATGCCCGGCCCCCACAGGCGTCCCTCCCCACGAGCAACATTGAGGTGGCCACGCCCACCCAGTCTGCCATGACCACTGCAGCCATGCCCACCCAGTGGGCCACATCCACCCAGCACCCAATGATAAATAAGTGGGGTTTGGGTTGTAGTTTGGGCACTCGATCTCTAAAAAGTTCGCCATCACTGGCCTAGAGATTGATTCTATTGGTGTTTTTATGTTTTTAAATCAACAAAAATGATGAAACTGCTAACCAGCAACTTTTTCCAGTGTGTTTCTTTCTAGTGACTAAACCAGAACTGCTAAGCTGTGCACAAAAATTGAGCTATTGATTTTTTTTATTAATTTCAAATTTGCTTTCTAAGTATGCCAAACTTTGATTCGCTTCCCCATATTAATGTAATGTACGTTAGCCAGTCTCAGTCTTACAGAAAATAGTAATATACCTGATTTTTTTTTAAAAAAGAAATGAAATAACCTTCAATTTACCTGAGCAGAAACAGGAGAGCCCGGCAGAGCAATTCTACCTCTAGACCCAATTCGAAATATTGACTGAAGAGCATTAGAAGGTCAGGCACATAGGAGAAAGGCAAAACCAAAAGGGATTCTTCCAATTCACTAAGAGAGAGAGAAATATGGATCATCATTTCCACATCAAGCACCAAGAACACTAAAAAAAATAATCCCAACAATCCGGCAATAACGTTTTTCTCTATTAAGGGCAGAAAAGCAGATGCTCAAAGGGAAAGAGAAGGCATACTTTAAACAGTGTCCTGGCACTGTTATATTGTCTTCTTTCCAAGAAATAGAATTAGGGATCACGTTGAATCAATGGTTTCAAACGGTGGGTCTGGTTCTAACTCTGATTCTTAGTCTTGATCCAGCTTGGTCTCCTTGTTCTCCTTACTTGACACCAGCTGGATAATATTTAGAAGCAAATGCCTGAAGTTTTTTTCCAAAACACTTGCCCCTCAAGTGGGCTCAAGTGAAAGTTTGATAAACTTTATCCTGGGTGAAATGTGGCTTAATTTTATTTCATAGCAGAGGTAGGTAGCATACGGGTGAGCTCCAGGTCCTATTAGCCTTAGCCATCATGGAAAAATATTAGAGGAATTGCAGTCCAAAAATATATGGAGGACTACAAGTTGCCAATCCAAATTCTAAGGCAATTTCTACCAGTGGAACCATTAATACTCACAGCCATACTTCCATAAAAAAAAAGATGGCAATTTGCATAGAAGTATTTGAATGAATTGGCTCTCTAGAAGTAAATTAGTTGTATTTTATGGTTCATTTAACACTCAGAAATATTATTTAGCTCCTCGTAGTGCATCTGAGAGAGACTGGAGAAGGAGAATTGCAAAATAATAATAATGTTTCTGTCTACATGCTTCCAGCGATATACCTGCATATTACTCTGATCATTAGGACTAAGGAAAATGTATATTCTAAATCTAATTAAGACCCAGAACATATATTGTATCATGGGATTACAAGGATATTATCATATTTGAAGGCTACATATTCAGTAGTGCTCAATACTTTATTAGGGCACATTCTGTTAATGCAGTATATTTGGAAGCTTGACAAAACTACAGATTATGAAATTAGACATGGAATTCATATAAAGTAGATTTAACTTGCTGAGACCCTTCTAGCGTTTACCTCAGCAGCTCCTATTAGACAAGCTATTAAGAAATTCCAGATTTTCTTGGTAAGAGGTTTCTAAGAACATACCTTGATTTCACCTTTTTGAGAACATCCAATACATATGCAGAAGGCTGCAAGGAAAAACAAGAATAATTTCATCATAAGCTACAGTAAGTAATTCAAATTATTAACTTTCAGCAACAAATTTTAGGAGGTATACTATTTTTCTCGGTACCTCACTACACAAACAACTTACTCACTACACAAACAACTATCACAGAGAAGTGACCATCTCACTTCATATTTGTAGGTGCCCCTGGAGCTCAGATATGTGTATTACCATGTGGACCAGTTGTGCAAGGAAAAGTTTAAAAGGCCAATATTAAAAATGTAAGTATCAGAAATCACTGCATACATTAAAAGCAGCAAGCTCTTTTAAAAGTTCTAAATAAATAGGAAAAAGACCTTAACGTTCAAATTTGATGAGACAAAATTCTTTATCTCTTTAATTTATTTCAGCAAACCATCAAGAACTGACCCTTAATAATAATTTATAGATAGTACTCCACCATCTTGAAATTACATTATATTTACCAATTGTGTTGGAGCTTAGTAATTAAATTAGTACATATTGGTAGCAATGTCTGTTTAATTACTTCTTTGGTAAGCTCAAAGGAACAATTACTCTAAACAGAACTGTTACCAATATGCAGCAATTTGTTAAGTATAAAAATTGAAAAACAGATTGTAAAGAAATTGGAAAACAAAAAATTACACAACTCCTTTTGGAAATTAATTTTAATATGACTTTACTGTCTATTCTCCCAGGAACTATGTTAAGATGAATGTAAGTAATCAATTCTATTTTATTATTAGCTGCCAGATTTACTATAGCAAAACAAAATGTAAATGTGAGAAAAGGAAAAGTACCTTGAAAATTCCTTTAGTTAAGTAATATTTATTGGATCTGATTTCTATTCTTACTTGCAGTAAATTACTGAATTATAATTACAAAACAGTATCTATTTAAAAGCTTTTCAGGCAGAAATATGAACACATAAAATTTAATCTCAAGGTTGCAAATATACCTCTGTACAAAAAAAGAGAATATGTTCCATTAAGATTATACTGTTCATGGAAATTTTAGGTTACTGAAATATGAAATTATAGGAACACTAAGTTTGAAAAGGATAAAAAAACAAAAACATGATTTCCAATCCATTATGAATTCTACCAAGACCCTTACGTGACATATATACTTCTATTTATGATATGTTTTTATGCCAAGAAAGTTCCTTCAAATGACTTAAATCAGACTTACCGAAATATTGCCATATGCCTGGAGAATTGGATTTACAGGAACAGGAACCTGGAGAAATAAACTGAGTTACAATAACTAACTTATATGAAAGTTCAAAAGTAATTAGCTAACATATCTTGTTTTGAAAAATTAAATGCATCATTTCACTATCAACTAAAAAAGAAACATTTCTTTCTGGTTATAAAACATGTCTCTGTCTACTCAGTTTCATATTTCATAAAATATACATTTAATCTACCCTAGCCAAATATACACATGACTAAACAGCAAAGAACTTTTCTTGACAGGATCATGGTTCTTCAAATAACTCATTTTACACATGCATGCTCAAATCTGAGCAGTTAACTGAAGCAAATCACAGAACTACAGAGACAGGGAGATAACATACGGTGAATCAAATATGAAGAGCACATGAAGCATTAGTGTCAATACTGGTACAGGTATCAAACAATACTAACCAGTAGCAATATCTTAAGAGAGAAACAATATTGATGAGGTAACTTCCACGAACAGTGACTTGTACTACGTTTATTGGCAATCAAATTATCGTATATTTTAGTCCCCATTTCAAAAGTTAAGCCTTTGCATTAAGAGCCCTGCATAGCTCACTGATGATGAATATTTCTTCTTCTCTGAAGCAAAGAAGATATCTAAGACCATGTTTGTTTCAAGTGAGCTTTTAGTTTTTAGCCAACTTCCCCTAGTAATAGGACAGTCTTCTATCTCCTATCATAAAAATTGGAAGAGACCATTCAGATGTTGAGTCCAACACTCAAAATTAAAGCTTCCTTGACAGATGGCTATCCAGCTTCCTCTTCAACAACAACCTGTGAAAGGTGACTGTCTTTGGGTAGTTGTTTGTAGTATGACCTTGCTCTTGCCCTTTGGAAATTTTTCGTAATACTTATTTGGAATCTGCCTTCCTGTAACTTAAAGCCCATTATTCTCTTTGGAGAGAGAGAAAATAGACATTGACCCTGTTTTACGTAAGATCCTTTCAAATATTTGAAGAGTACTCATAAAATATGTTTTTTTCACCACCCTTGGGAAGGAGGGATCCCAGGGGCAGCCTGGAAGGTGGGTTGATGTGATGTTTGTCCTCCCACTTTCTTGGGTTTTATCTGTTTATTTTTTAATTGTTTTTAGATCGTAATGGGAGTTTTCAACTCTTGTGTTGTATGCCACCTAGTCAGACGTTTGTGAGATGGGCAGCTATATAAATATGCTAAATAAATAAATAGGGCCTCTTCTAAAGTTCCTTTCAACTTGGCCAAGGATGAAAACTGAAGGGAAATAATCTAACCAAACTTACCGTATTTTCTGGCGTATAAGACGACTGGGCGTATAAGACGACCCCCTACATTTCCTGTTAAATTATAGGGTTTGGGCTATACTCGGCGTATAAGACTACCCCTCTTCCAACACACACCAAATAAAAATTAAAAAACATCAGATTTGATTTTAATATGGTAATTTTAATTCAAATGCTTATGACATGCAGGTGCTTAGTAGGAAAACTGTCACTTATAAACATAAGGCTGTCATCAAACATGTAAACATAAAACAGTGCAAGTGGATTAAACTAATAATAATAATAATAATAATAATAATAATAATAATAATAATAATAATAATAAGAAGAAGAAGAAGAAGAAGAAGAAGAAGAAGAAGAAGAAGAAGTAGTAGTAGTAGTAGTTGGAGGGGACCTTGGAGGTCATCTAGTCCAACCCCCTGCTAAGGCAGGAAACCCTATACCATTTCAGACAAATGGCTGTCCAGTCTCTTCTTAAAAACTTCCAGTGTTGGAGCATTCACCAATTCTGGAGGCAGGTTGTTCCACTGGTTAATTGTTCTAACTGTCAGGAAGTTTCTCCTTAGTTCTAGGTTGCTTCTCTCCTTGACTAGTTTCCATCCATTGCTTCTTGTCCTGCTTTCAGGTGCTTTGGAGAATAGCTTGGCTCCCTCTGCTTTGTGGCAGCCCCTGAGATATTGGGTCACTGCTATCATGTCACCCCTCACCCTTCTCTTCGTTAAACTACACATACCCAATTCCAGCAACCGTTCCCTATTTTCCTAATTCACTTTTTCACTTTTCCTAATTCACTCTAAAGCTTTCCCTGCGCAGAGCCTTACGTAAAACCAGCTGCCTGCAATTAGTGCAGGTTCGCATCCCACCAGGCTCAAGGTTGACTCAGCTTTCCATCCTTCCAAGGTAGGTAAAATGAGGACCCAGATTGTTGGGGGCAATAAGCTGACTTTGTAATAATGCTGCTGGGGGGGGGGGGGTGAAAGCCCTAATAAACAGGCATATACACAGAATGAAGGCTATTGCTAAGCACATTGATTTGTGCTTTAAATTGTAAGCCACCCTGAGTCTTCGGAGAAGGGCAGGATATAAATGGGATTTAAAAAAAAAAAAGACCAAATGGGAGATCCGCTCCAGGTTTTCCAGCCAGCCCGCCCAGTTCCTGAGTCAAATGTGTCCTTAGAGCTAAGCCACTGCTCGGGCTGCTGCCTTCCCCACCTGCCTTTTAAGTTGGGATATACAGTACTACAGCTGCTCTTCAACTTTAGAAAGAAAGACGCCCAGACCCCAGCCTATAAAAAATCACAGACTGCAGCTTCTTCTCCAATTGGTCCCACTTTCCCTGCGCAGACTAAATGGGAGATCCGCTCCAGGTTTTCCAGCCAGCCCTGTCCCTAAATTTTCAGCACCCAGCATATAAGACGACCCCTGACTTTTGAGAAGATTTTCATGGGTTAAAAAGTAGTCTTATACGCCGGAAACTACGGTAAATAATAGCAGGTTTTGTTTGGGGATTTTCCTGCATTCCTAGGCAGTTGGGTTTAACTTTTTTTTGGATGGTTCTGTTACATCAAATGGGAATAACCTTTCACTGTAAATGATTAATGCACTTTTATCCACTTTAATACATGGATCTCAAAGATACTAAAATCAGCTGAATATTATGTATAAGACTGATGGTGCAAAGCTTATGTCTCTTTTCAGCCTTGTAAGCATTCTCTCTGATAATAAACAGGTTTGCTTGCACTGCACTGCACAAAACACAAGTAATTCCTTCCTCACCTCTTTTCCAGCAACTCTGCAGATGGCCTTGTGCTCTTCCAGTTTCGTAGTCTCCTCCCTGTAGAGTTCAATGGCTTCCATGATTCGTTCAGCCTAGAGGGGGGAAAAAACCCAAAACACATGGTACTAATTAAATAGAAAAGTCTATTAGAACAAATAATTGCAATCTAGAGTCATTACAATTGCAATGCTGGAAAAAAATCAATTGCATTTTATGTTTTAGGGAAGGGAGTGTCTGTATGCCATACTGTAGTAGTTTCAAATCCTGCCATCACTCTAACAAAAGTCCTGAACGTGTGTCTAAGGAAACATTATTTCTCCCTTGATTGTTCAACTGCTAGGAAAATGAGATAATGTAGAGGTTGTTTTTCAATGATGATTTATTCACTTATAGGTCTGCCTCCCACTGAAACAACACACAGGCAATTAATTTAATGTATTAGAAAGTTTGTGCTTAATTTGGACACCTTTCTGATCAGCAATTGATGTAGATTTTTTAAAGGAGAGATATGAATATTATATTATTATAATATATTATATTATATATTATATTATATGCCATTATATTATTATTATTATTGAAGGAATCTTCCCTTTTAGTAGAAAATTCTAGGAAAAATGAACTTACAGCCTTGATAGTTTCAATGGTCTTCTTCCCAGCTAATCCAGCCTCACCCTGAATCTCCCCAGGAACCTGGCAAGAAACACAAACATTTTACAATTAATATCTGTAAAATAGGGGTACATCTCCTGAAATCTAAATATGTTTACTGAAATTTTAGGTCCATTTTGATTTGAACATCCATGATTCTCTATTTGAATTCTGTATCTTTTGTATATAAATAAGTTCTTTAATAGCCCAGGGCAAATACTTTGATTTTTTATGGACCAGAAAATTAGGATAAACTAGCAGTTCGAAAGCACGTAAAAATGCAAGTAGAAAAACAGGGACCACGATGGTGGGAAGGTAACAGCGTTCCGTGCGCCTTTGGCATCTAGTCATGCCAGCCACATGACCACGGAGACGTCCTCGGACAAGCGCTGGCTCTTCGGCTTTGAAACGGAGATGAGCACCGGCCCCTAGAGTTGGAAATGACTAGCATGCATGTGCGGGGGAAGGAACCTTTACCTTTTACTAAATGATATGAAAAGCATAAGGCTGGCAGTGATTGCAATATTAGTGACCGCTGCTTCCAGCTGAAGTGAAGCAATTTCTGCTTTGTTTCTGAAAGCAGTCTTTGCTTTGTCTTCTGTTTGTGTATTTCCATATGTTTTCTTAGTTATTTTTTTATTTTAACTATTAGCATGCGATGTACAAAACTGAGACAATGCTGTTAAAATTCCAAGGCAAAATCAAGAAACAAATGAGATAATTCCTCACTGTTTTAAGAAAGAATAATGCGCTATTGTAACCAAAAGACTAAATATTACATTGATACAGCAATGGGAATCTTTGATTAGAAAAAAGAAACAGGAAAGTGTGAACTGGAAGTTAATTTGAAAGCTTATGGCTATTACTGTGCTTAATTCTGCTGACCATAATAAAGCTAGATCAACCTGACGGGGGTACTGATTTCATATTAAGATTGTGGGGTTGAAAAAGAATTAAGCTAATATGGGTTAGAATCAAATGCAGGGTAAGCTTTTTAGCAGAGGTTTTTTTGTGTGGGATCTGAAACTATTTTACAAAACAGACGTACTAAGTATATAATTACGACGTCCAACAAAACTAATTACAGAAACATAAAAGTAAAATGAAAAATTAGCATTTGGATTATTCATTTCTGCAAGTTTGACCTAAAATTCAGTTCAAATATGAAGGATAAAGACAATCAGGAAATTCTAGTCAGCTAGTTGATAACAGCAACCAACCAAGCATCCCATGTTCCAGTTTCCATGGATGCTTCAGCTCCATCTTGAGGTCCCCAAGAAAGGCAGCTTGAGAAACAAGAGAAAACAGGTGTCCAAAGAGATGTTGCTTACCACTGGCTGATTTTCCTTAGCGACGCTATCTTCATATTCTATTTCTCTTTGCTGTGAAAGGAAAGTATCTTGTGTGTCAGGATGTCCAATTATATTAAAATTGAAAACAATTCTTCCCGATCCAGAGTATACAAGGAACCCTATTTTTTGCGCATATACCTCATTCCATCCAGCTCTGAAATCTTTATTCTACCCATTTTTTTCCAAACAGTTCAAGAATATTTGCTTCTCTTCTCTCCAATTTTATTATGCTCACAATACCTACCAAGAAAGCTAAACATGAGGGAAGGCCTGCATGAATGCTCATTAGGGAAGGCCTGCACGAATGCTTCAGCAAAGGTGAAATATAAATGAAATACAGCAATGAAATAGCATCTTAATTTACCATAAAGTAACTTAGCAATGGGGTCTTTGGTGCTCTCTGAGTTGGTGGTTTTCTTGCAGATGTTTCAGAACTTTCAGTCTGATGATGTTACCTAGTTTGGTAATGAAACATCTGCAAGAAAACCACCAAGCTCAGAGAGCACCAAGGACCCCACAGTGCAATCCTGAATTATAAATATTCTCTTCTAACTGGGTAGTGTTATAAGATGCCACGACTGAAAGAAATGTTACATGTTTTAATATACATGGCTGAGACCTCTTTCCCATCTCCAGATCACTGCTGGTCCTCAAGACTGCTCTTGAAGGCTAGGGAGATCACCTGAGGAAGGTTTTGAGGGAGAGAGGCAGCGGGGTGGGGAAAGGGAGGTAGGGAACACCCTTTTTCACATTTTACTAATTGAAGCACATAAGTAGAATTTATTTCCTGCAACTTGGAAAGCTGAGCTATCCTATTTTATGAAATAATACACGTTTGGACAAAGCTGCCCCCTTAAATTAAATCTTTTGAATAAACCAAGCTTATTTTACTTGTGAAATACACATTTGCTTTGTTTCATTGACATTTATAATTCTAGTCCCTATATCAGAGAACAAGAGAACCTTTACCTTTAAATATTTTTGAGTGATCAGCCAAAATAAAAATTTACAACTTTCTTCTATTAAACCAATAGCTTGACAGTACAGCCTGTTTAGTGTGCAGCCTCAGCATTGAGCTAATAGATATGTTTGCACGTAGGAGACCACTGTTGAAAAGCCCTAACAACGCAAGTACACATGAATGTATACATTAGAAAACTGGGACTGGAATTCCTCTAAACAGATTCAGAAGAGAAGTTCTGATTACTTCTTACCATTTCCTTCTCCTCCTCCAGAATAAGGGGTTCCCTTGTCCTTTCCCAGAGGCGCAATGATTTATCATGAGAGCAGGAGACAAGGTAATCTCCATTGGGACTGATGGCCAGGGACCACACTTCCTGGTGATGCCCCTATGAATTAGACAGGTGGTTAGTTATAGGGAAGGGAAGAAACCATGGAGAAACTATCATTTTAAAAGTAGGAACAATACTATAAAAAGTAATACATTCATAAGTACCCTGAACATAAGACACACACATCCATCCAATGAGGGCTTAACCTACCAACCCCTGGGATCCTGAACAACCAGATTTTCAACAGCTTCTTGAACATCCTCAGGGTGGGAGCAAGGGGCAGGCGCTGTGACAAATAAGGCATATTTCCTGGGTCCCATTAGATGACATTGCTAATTAATGAGACCCAAAGTGCATCCTCTGTGCAGGACTTTGCTGGATGGGCAGAAACATTTGGAGATAATGTTTCTCCATTATCTCAAGTAGCCAAGCCCTATGCCTTGAAACGTTTTATGGGTGAGGTGATAACTGATACCTGGATTCACACTTGGAACCCAGTGATAGCCAGCACACCACATTCTGGACTAGTTATAATGGTCCGCATGCAAGCATGCACATACACGCAGCAAGTTTCCTGAGAAGTCTATTCCTAAAGATCTTTTATTTTACCTCTAAAGTCTGGATATGCTCAAATTTATCGGCATCCCACTGTTTAATCTTGTGGTCCTTTCCTGCTGTAAAGAAGAGGTGGGTCTTTGGAACAAACTGAAGATACATTACACTAAAAAAGGAAAGAAAGAAAAAATAACTATGAGAAGATATGGAAGATCATTACCATTTCCAAATTCCCATTCACATAGTCACATCAGGGAAAGTATTTTAAAAAGGGAAGAATATACTTAAGATCTGCATATTATAAATGCAAGTATATTTTCCAAAAGATAAAGACTTATGAATTCAGTATATGTTGACTACATTAATACATTTTATCCTATAGCTTTTTTAATTGAAGTTGGTGTTTTGGGGCAAAATTGCCCAATCCTGTTCTTGAAATTTACCATATAAATCAAGATAATTTAATGAGCAAACAGAGGCAAAATATAAAAGAACTCTCCAATCTAATTACTGCAAGTTGAAAAAGCTACATTTTGTACCAAGCTCATGAAATAAATTTTTTGCCCAAAACAAATCTCTCACATGTTTCAAGGAGCCATTATAAGCTCAAAACCCAGTGCACATTTTTACTGTTAAAATTTCTGAAGAAATCCCTCCACTACCATAAAGCACACTGTTTATATCTGAATCTTCCAAAGGAGCTGTAAATCTGTCCAGCTTCACAAACAGAATTGCAAATTGTGAGGAAAGGGTTGTTTTTCAACTCAGGTGGCTTGATGCCAAAAGCTGTTAGTTAAGAAAAAGAAAGAAAGACGACATGTAAGGAGCTCTAATCAGGAAGATTCATTGTCCTGAAAAGTGCCATACGTGCACCACAGGTAGTTCTACAGAGACTACAATATAATGGATTTCTTTCAGGAATGTAAAACTTTTCACCTTTTACGGAGAGATCTCTAATCTCGCAATTCCCATTGACCTACCTGTCATCGTGAGCAAAAAGTGACCTATGACAATCCCCAAAGTCCAAACCCCAGATTTTCACATTCCGGTCAGCAGAGCCTGTTGCAATTAATGCTCCGTCCTTCAGCAGAAGAGAGAAGAAATAACCTTTTCAGAGTTGAAGTATTCCTGCAGTTCAGTCTAGACGTACATGTATGTGTACCTTTTTCTGGAGCAGAACAAAATCCTGCACATAAACTGTGATCAGGCAGCCAAGACAAACCTTGTTTCTGGTACAAGTAGTCCTCACTTCATGACTGATTGCTTAGCAATCACTTGAACTTACAATGGACCTCCTTAGAATTATTTATGGTCTGTCTTTGGAGTTTCAATAGCTGCGCGTGCGCGCACACACACACACACACAGGTCATGTGATTTCATTATGGATGCTTGGCAACCAGCATTTGTGGAAGTTTGCAGCATACTGTGGATTTTCAATGTCTTTTGGCCTGTTTCCAGCTTTTACTTCTGGTTTCTGGCAAAAAAAACCACCAACTCCAAATGGGGAATATGGACTTATTTAACGATCATGGAGCTCACTTAAGAAGCTGCTACAAAAAGGTTGTAAAATCGGCCACGTCATTTAGTGACCCACTTAACGACCACCACAACTTACAACTGTATCTTCAGGTTCAACTATGGTTCTAAGTCAAGGACATTGATAGATACTACTACTACTACCTGCCTAGTGTTGATAGGCAATACTATTTCATAACAGACCAAGAATCAGTCAAGTTCATTCAAACTTTTGGCTTTACATTATTATATCAGCCCTCAACATCAATAAACATGCTACATAAACAAACCCAACATGTTAAGTAAATACCCACAGAGACACTCATACACACATGCAACCTCCAGCATAAAGCCACCCCAAAATCTCCAAAGCATGGTAGTATACTTACAGAAGAGATATCCATGCACAGCACCGGCAATTTATGGCCATAGAGAGAAAGGAAAAACTGGAAACCAAGAAGACATCAGTCACACATCTTAAAAAGTAGTGTGTTAGTAAACACCTAGATCTTTCCAGCTTTCACTGATACGTTAAGTCCTGCTTTTGTTTGGGGTTAATCAACTATCCAACCCAGAAACCCTTGTGGCACTACAGGATTTAGCCTGCTCTGTTAGGGAAAAGACGAAGACGCCTGCTTCTGTGACAAATTCAGCACGAGCAACTTTAACACCAATTTCCCATGTTTCATGCTAGGCTCTCCCGTTGTAGGGCTCACAGTAAAGTTAGGGATTACACTTTGTATTGGGGAAAGTGGGGAAAAACTTGATGTTTCAAAAGAGGGACTTCAGTTTTTTTTCCCCCTTACACTAATGAGGAATCAAAGCAGTTATCCACTATTTTCAGTAAGTCTCCTTAAAACATTTAATCAGATTGTTGGCCAAAGATTATTTTTGAAACTTCTCCATAAGAGGCTGAGAAAAATTATCTAATTTCCTCCCACAAAAGAGGAATAACACTAGCTAATATCCCTGCAGTAGCATCTTAACAGTATCAGAAAATAACCAAATCTGTGCTCTCGAGGATTTTGTCCTTTCTTTCCACTCAATTGCCTTAGTCTCTGTTACTTAGAGCATTGTCAGAAGTATCATCTATCTTTATTAAGGCACAATTATAGAGTGCTAATTATGCACTCTCAGAAAATTACATTATTTTTCAACTGCAGCAACACTTATAGCCAGCACACCTGGCTATAAAGACAGGAGTTCAGCCAGTCTCTGCTCAATTGCTGTGATCTTGGTAGCAGACCACTCTGCCTCTGATGACGCCAGACACAGTTGTCATCAGGAAACCTGTTCTCCAGACCCGGGTCACTAAACCAATGCCACCCAACAGATACTGGCTATGAAAGTACACATCACATCTGCTTAGCTGTATCCATAAACACTGCACGATCTTTGTTACTTGCCCCCCCTTCCCTCCCCATTTTCAAGGATGTTTTTGACTTCCTGAGCCATACACTTGAAATACTCCACAAAGTAACAGACAGGAAAATTTGGTTTGATTTTTTTTAGTTTAAGGAAAATAAGTAAAGAAGTAATTAAAATCAGAAGGAAATAGAACACTGAAGAAAAACAATAACCCAAAAAAAATTATAAAGAGAATTATTTCTGGCAAAATGATTGAAAGAACAAGTAAGCAATCAGAGGGAAATAGGATCAAGATTTGGCCTTCACTTCTTTATTTTCATTGGTCACAGGAGAGAATTAACTCACTATATGGCTGGCTCCTTCATATCAAACTAGGAATTGTACATTTTTTTAATGCCTAAAATGAATCTCCATCAGTTCCCTTAATTTTATATCCGAACTAATATTGGTTACCTTGAGCGTATCAGTATAGAATATTTTTACAGTACAGTCCAATAAGGCAGCGGCCAGAAATTTCTGATTGGGGCTATACCGAACACAGAGAACATCTTCATCCAGCTGCAAAATGCGTGTCTGCTTCACAGAGAGCCTAGGATGGGATGAGCACAACATATGGATTCTTACTGCATAGTCAGATTCAGAAATCAAGGGGGAGAAACTGGTTCTTCTCTTTGCCTGCATGAAGGAGCAGGCCTTAATGGGCACCAGTGACATCAGCTAAGCATCCTGCATTGATTTTATCTAGCCCCCACCCCCTCTCCCCCAGGTCAGCTGCAAAAGTGGACTTAATCCCACCCTTTCCTAAAGGACCTGTTTCACAATTGGTCTCCACAGTTTACAAAAATACTTCCTGGAATAATAAAAAAAGAATCTGCACAACAGACAATTTAATTTAAAATTGCTTCTTTCTACTTCCCACTTTCCTGTGCCACAGCTCACTTTTACAATAAAAAGAGGCAGATAAAATGGCTCTACAACAAGGCCTAAGAATGAATAGGACAGAATAGTTCTATAGACAACGAAAGGCCTGTTTTTGATAAGCAGTTTATATAACCCCCCCAATGATTAAATTCATTCTCCATTTATCTTGAAAAGCTTCTTTAACTCAGCGCATCTAGTAAAGAAATTAGTTTAGAGAACAAATGTAGTTCTAACAGATTGTAACCAGATAACTTGATAGGAACTAAATGTTTAAGCAAAGAACACTTTTTGTCATTTTAAATATTTTTTTAAACTCTGCTTAAATAAAAATGTCATGGTTTTTAAAGTCTTCAAATATATACCTCTTACCAATAAAGATATTAATTTGGTGCAAGAAGTATAAGAAGAAAGATTAATGTAAAAGATAGTCTCAGTATTTATTTCTACAAGACAACAGATATTATGTCTTAGAAATGGTTTATAGCCCAAAAGATATACAATATTATTTCTATCCAATGTTTTTAAAAAGGACAAGCACTCAACATCATGCTAGCAAGCTCTATGCATCAACAATACTATGAGAACAAAATTTAGAGCTCAAATATTATTAATTTCTAAAAAAAAACACCCTCACCTCTTTTGGATACTGTTCCTGTCTTTCACCAGCTGAAATTCCCAGAACTTGACTGATTTATCTGCACCTCCAGTTATAAAACCACGCTGAAGGAGAAAATAATTTAACTTAAAACTAAGCACGGTAACTTTTGCTATATATAAAAGATGACACAGCAGAAACTTCAATATTGCTTTATTCACTCTTCAAGAGCATTTTATATCCAGAAAAGCTAGTGAGTTGATCTGAAAACACTACCATTTGCAGACCATTATCGATTTACTTTTGTTTTTACTGCATTTTCTCCAACCATTTATGATTATTTACTACTCCCCCTTGACTAATCGCATTGAAGATTATTTAGAAGAGAAGCAGCATTACAAGATTTTTGGATCCCAGCCAGTTTGTTTTCCTGGACTGGAAAATCAATCGGTAGCTTATTTCCATAATAATATAGGTTTGCAACAAAAGCCAAAATCCTCACCAATCCAAATTCTAAATTGGACTCTCTACCTACTGATGATTAACATCCCTTTTGCCTTATCAACTGCTATTACTATTTCACACTGTTAATGCAAAAAACTAATCAATCTGACATTACACCTGAAAAGTCATCATAACTTATTTTTAAGTAATTACTATCATTATGGACAAGATCTGCAAAGCATTGCAGAAAGCAAACGAGAACCAGGAAGTATCAGAAGCATTCCAGGAGCTACCAACTGGCATAGAGAAATGTAGCTCTCCACGGAATGCCGGAAGATAATAACAATCTTTACAGTAGATAAGAGAAGCCAACTACTATGCCAATCATTTCCATCCCCCCAAAACTCTACCTATTACAAGCTATGTCATCTTGAACACAACTCTATCGAGACATACAAATAATAAGGAACAAATTTAAATTTGACCTACTTGATCTGAAGAAAGAGATATGGACCACAGAGCCCCCTCATGAGCATCAACAGTTTCCAATAAACATCCAGAAGCCAGATCAAAGAGCTGCAGCTTTCCAATCTAATAAAAATTATGAATTATCATTTGTACACAAATTTATACCAGCTATCGATACCAGCAATTTTTCAAAGATTATATCAGAAGAAAGTGCCAATGAAAGGAACAGACAAACAAAAAATATTACAGGGAATCAAAACTATGTTACTATAACCCCAGCTGGTGATGGAAGAGAATAAAACAAGGAAGGTTTCTCCATATTTTTTGCTCAAACACATTTAATTCAAAATTAGAGATGTGAAGAACTTGGGAGTTTTCTGACAAAAACCTTTTTTTTAAAAAAATTCATTATTACGGTTCATTAGTTAGCCAGATGTTTAGACTGGATTTGGCATTTTTAATCATCTATCACATCTTTTCCAAGGATGTGGGATAGGCAGATGTTATTGTCTGATGGTGTTAAAGGCATTGTCATAGGATGTATACTGTTCCAAGTAAAGCTGCTATTTGCAATTGACTGGTGATTTTGTCAATGTCAATTTTGTCAATGATGGGGTTTAAATAGTGTTTCAAAGTACCTATTGCTATCTTTGCTTTCTTTTGCCATAGTCGTTCTACTTCTATTTGCAGGTCTTTGTATTTAGTGATTTTCTCCCAATTCTTTTCTTTCTATACTGCTGTCTCCAGATTAACATCCACTATTCAGACTTTTTCATCTTTCTTATCAACAATTTTTAGATCTGGTGTCTTATGAAGCAACTGCTTGTCTGTTAGAATTCTAAAATCCCAGAGCACGTTAGCGCCTACATTTTCTATTACTTTGTCTATTTTGTAGTAGCTTGCAAGCAAATGGCATTCCTTGCATATTCCAATACACCATTGTTGCTACTTTGTCACACTGTTCTTTGTAGTCAGTCTATGCAATCTTCTTGCAGTAACTAATTAGGTGGTCCGTTGTTTCTGCAGCTTCTTTGCAGAGGCAGCACTTATTAATGACATTTGCTTTTTGAGCTGGGAGGAAAGATTGATTGTGTTGTTAAATCGATACACTTCTTCCTCTCTGATGACAGAATCAGGAGAAGAGAGAGAATTTTATTAAATATACTTGCCTCTTTTTTGGAACTATTTAGCGTTTAAAAATTTCTATGGCTGCTGATTGCCTAAAGACAGCTCATTTCAGGCACTGGGTAAAAAGCCCTTTTCAAGGAGATGCTGAAGAAAAATGATAACAGAACTACAGAGTGCATAGGATCTGTGTTCCACTGGCAGAAAGCATTAAGTATAGGTTTTGGAAAAGGTGAGTCCCATTACCACAAGGAGGAAATCAAAGGAGATGTGACAGGAACTTCTTGCTATCCCAAAGTGAATTTTCCAAAATAGTTCCCTCCTGGAAGGGGATCTAAAGGCACTCTGCTTTAGACTTCTACACTGATAGTTTCAGACTTGTGGAGAATCAGGGCCACATGAAGTGAGTTCTACCATTAGAACAGCTGGGATAGCCAAGATGGTCAAGTGCTCTGGTCCCTGGTATATCATCAAAAGGGACATTTGGAGAACCAGCAGTTTGCATAGAGCTAGGAATGTAAGCTCCTTTGTACTGCTGAAGCAGAGGCAGATGGACAAGTGATACCACTGATGGGAGACCTAAGGGGAAAGATGAAGTATTTCTTGTTCCTAATTACGTGGGTGGATTACTTAGAATGTTTGAGGCAACTTCTGCCACCATAATCTAAGCCAGAGTAAACAAGAAAGAAGAATGGAGATAGATAAGTTTCAAAGGAAACTACAAGTTTTTTTTTTAAAAAAAAGGAGAACTAAAGAGGACTATGAATTAGTTTGAAAAGAATAATTAATCAATAGGATGGAGAACCAAACAAGCTTTGCCTGTCCCTATCAAGAACAACTGAGATGAGTTAAAACAATGCCTGATCGGGACAACTGTAAACCATACATAAAGGAAACTTGAAGGAAATAGATGGGACTTCCGTAGCAGTAGCAAAACTTCTGCAAGTAAGTGTAATGGCTCTGTATTGGCTAAATATGATTTTTTGTATTAAAAAATATGACATTATTAGCAAGATCTCCTAATGCTTCAGAAAGGATGAGCAATCACCTTTGTCCCTATAATGACCTGCCGGTCTCCTGGAACAAAAAGGGAGCAAAGTGCATAATCACACTCCATGGTCCGGATACACTGCAAGGTAGACCTGGGAAAAGAAACCACACATAAAATTATATCCATTTTACACACAGGAAATAAATTTACTGGAGGTACTTTTGGAAAAGAAAATTTCTTACAAATGGCAAGAAAAGCTATCACTGCAAGATATTTAAGCCCAGGTTTCTCTTCAAAGTATACCGTTTCATAAAAACTAGACAAAACAAACGTAGCTATGATATACTTCCAGTATGGAAATGGCACAACACACAACTGGAAAAAACAATAATTATAGGCATACACGATGCACACACTGCAATAGTAATGAATCAATCTGGGATGTACTATAATTACTTTAGAATTTTAGGACAGCTTCAAGATCATCCATGTGCCAAGAGCGTTATCTTCACAATTAAAGAACTGGGGCTTTCATAGAATTTCTAGAGCCTAGAAATTTGTTTTGGGTGTAAAACTAAATTGAGCTCATAGACCTTTCAAACGAAAATCACACCAGCTATCTGAGGCTGACTTCATTTTACCAGCTTCATTTGATGGCAGAATCACAACACTGATGTTTGCGGAGAAACAACTATATTAGGATTAGCAGCCACTGAAAATCTTGTTCTTTCCAAAACTGTCATCAGATACTGATCTACTTCTGCTTTCCTCAGCTTTAGAATTACCTCCAAAATTCAGTAGAATAGGCAACATAAATTACATGAGTGCTTTGAGACAATTTTTGATCGTTCAGGAAGTATTCCAGTGAAGTGTCTCTGAGATGGTGATGATTACAATAGTTTCAATCTTCCACGGTGAACAATCAAGATGCCTCACAATGTATCTTAATAATTTTCAAGGGCCCTCCAGAAATTGAATTTCAGAGTCACAAAATCTCAGATTCAGAAGGAACATGCAAATTAGGATGAGCAGCCACTAAAAATCATATCCCAGGATCTGAATAATCTCATTTTAAAATTGTCCAGTCCGGCAATCATATCTTGAGCGTACAACCCAATTTGACTACACATTGTACAAAGCACTGCAGTGACCCAGAAATTTTGCATCAACTCACTGTAGGAAAGATCCAACAACACAAAGACTTCTAACTCCATTGATGAATTCTCTGTAAATCTGACTCTCCTGGTTTAAAAGTACACTATTTGGTATATAATCTGCCTTGCTGTCTACAACGAGTTACCATAATTCACCCTCACTGATTAACTCAGTCTAGTGTACAGGAGAGAAGTAACATAAACAAATTTTGAATTCCGTCATTAGGGACTTATGACTTTCTCTCCCCATCATTCTTTCTTCGCATCATTTCCTGAAAGAGTGTTTATCTGCCTTTCCCCCAAGCCTGCAACTTATAGCAAATGAAAGAGTTCAAAATAAAACTCAAAATAGTAATCCTTAGAAAGCTAATGTGAAATTAGCTTAGCAGTCTATACAACTGTCCTGGGCTCCACTTGTAGCTGCTTTATAAATAAGAAAGATGCCAAGAGATCAATGAAAGAAATTTTATGCATTTTCCTAGATTCCATATTAAGAGTCCACATTCACACTTGGAGATGTTTAACAATCCATGTAAACAGGCATTGCAACTCATGTTTTCTTTCACCGTTTATAAAGGATTCATACCTGTTCCATATCTTAACTGATTCTGCAGCAGCAGAGAGAATGGCAATGTTATCGGAGCTAAATGACACTGTTCTAACATCAGTACGGTGACCTCCAATGTTTATCTTTGATGTCTGCACAACTTGGGGAGATTGCTCTGATGGCTTCAGGTTGTAGCATTCAATTATGTTGTTCTGGAGCATTAAGGTGGCTTTCAATTCTCCTTTTGGACTGAGCATCAAGTCAAAAGATCTGTTTCAATAAAATACTATTGTTTAAAAAAGCAGTAATTGTCATGTTAGATGAATTAAGAGCAATAATATGTAAAAGAAGTCAACAAAGATAAATATAAACTTCATTTGCAATCCAAGCTTCAATAATACATGAAATGAGAATTAGCAGACATACGTGCCAAAATCAACAGTCATATTGTTAATATCCAATGGATAATGATTATGACAAGGAAGCACCAGATATTTATTTCTGTTTTATAAATGATACTAAGGCTTACACAAATGTGTAGATCCGCCAAAATTGAGAACAGCTTTTAAAAACACAGACATATAAGGCTACATAATTTACCTGTTGAAATACTTTATGACTGAACAAAGGAACATTCAAATATTGGGGACAATATTTGAGAAAACCTTGACCCAAAGAAGAACAAATTATTCAACAGTAGTGGAAGTACTAATGATGAATAATAACAATGACTGCTTAGTGAAAACAATATAATGAAGCTCAAGTTAAATATTTTGCAAGTGTAAGAACCATGGAAAAAAACTCTTGATCTTTGGAAAAATTGGCCACTAGAAGAAAAGATGGCTGAGGTGTATGTTAAACTGTGGGGTTTTAATGTTGTGTGCCATCCGGAGTCACTGTGAGTTGAAATATAAAGGAATAATTCATAGAAATATAGAAATGTAAGTCTGTTTAATAAATAAATGTATCACTAGTTACATGAGCAAAAGTATACAAGACTTCAAAGAAGCCATTACTGAAAATAATCACAGGAAAAATGACATCCATCCTGTCACGAAGAGAGGGAATAACAACAGAATGTTGTAGCCTTTGTTTCCAACAAAGTTCAGTCTCTACCTACAGTCCACTATAGCTTTCTCCCAGTCTGTTTTCCCTATGGTTAACCAACGTCTCTGCTTTTGACTTTCATCATATATCTCCAGCATTTAGCAGCCAAAATAGTATTTAATTACACGGCCCAATCCTTTGTGCATTGTTATTTTTGAGAATGTCTCTGTTAAGCTACATCAAATCCCACTTCACCAGAAATAGTTTAGCAGAGGAGAAAGAATAGGAGTGTAGTTGACTATGTTCATTTTGTATTACACAAAAGCTTTCCTTCTCTTGTTCTCTCTTTACTGTAAAAAATATTTAATTACATTTTTTTAACTTGGGTCCTAGGTTTGGGCTTATATTACAAGAGAAGCAGAGACTATCCAACCCCGATAATATACAGCAGGGGTGTCAAACTCAATTTCATTGAGGGCCGCATCAGCATTGCGGTTGCCCTCAGGGGGCCGGGTGGGTATGGCCAGGGTGGGCGTGGCCCACTGGGTGGGCATGGCTAGAGTGTGTATGGCCTACTGGGTGGGCGTGGCCAGCTCTACATCGTTCGCATCAAGGGTGCCTATGGGGGCCTGGGCAGGAGTGGGACAGAGCTGAGGGTCTCTGGGCCAGGGCCAAGGCAGTGGGGGCCGTTCCCTCACTGTTTCCAGGATGGCTTCGCGGGCCAAATCTGGCCCCTGGGCCTTGTTTGACATATCTGATATAGTGACCCATGAATCAATTTGTTGTGCTATCATGAAAAGGGACAATATTAGAAGCAATCTGTAACTTTTTGTTTAGTTTTAGGACACTTTAAAAAGTTGAGCTATTGTACAATATTACTGCTTTTTTAGTACTTGATTGCTCTTTAAACAAACAATATATTTATCATCCTTAGTACTTGAAACCCACTTGATTTTCGCAGAAGCTTTGATGTTAATGAGACGTTGAATCTTTTCCTGTAGACCGCACTCTACACTGATATCAAGTTCTTCCTCTTCATTTGACTTTTGCCTAGAACAAACACAACCTTTGCATGAATCAGAAATATTAACATAAATAGGTTGTATCTTGAATCATTAATTTGATCATTTTAAGGATAACTGTTCTGAAATAATATGTAATGTAGTTCTTGTATGTATCAGAAAAATATTAAAAAATGACATGCATAGCTAGTGTATTGCATTCACCTGGCTTTTTTCCTTGCTTTCCTCATTTTCTTCTCTAACTTCTTCTGAACTTCTTCCTTGCTGAGGATATAGAATATTTCCAGGACAGAGTCTGTTCCCTTGAAGAAAGAAAAAACCCAAAATAAATTAGAAACTTGCTGACCCGGAAATCTCTTTCATTCCGCCGGGGCCTGAAGACCTGGCTCTTCGAGCTCTCTGGCCCAGGCTGAGGATTAATTTATTTTAATTGGGGTTTTATTTGTACAGGGATAAATTTAATCTTTTTTAAACTTGGTTTTTAACTTTTGTATTTTTGGTTTTTAATTACCCTGTAAACCGCCCTGAGTCCTCCGGGAAAGGGCGGTATATAAATGTAATAATAATAATAATAATAGGGCCAGAGGTCTGGCAGTACACTCCCATATGGTCCAAAAGCTACCCAACTCACATGGCAAGCAAGGATTCTCCCTGTTCTATCAGTAGCAAGACCAACAACACGATTCCTTCCTTCCCTCATGATGGAACCAGCTTTCTCACACCTTATTGTGTCCTAAAAAAAAATCAATTAAAAGAGGACTAAACCATTATAGTCTGAAAATTTCAAGGAAGTCAATAAAATGCATGCAACCCAGAGGACTGAATAGCAATTATTTATTACTATCCAAGCAACTGAAAATGACAATATTGCTGTGACAATTCGCCTGTGGCTTTAGACCAACAAAGGTGTCCAATCACTTTACAGCTCTCAGTGCCCTTCTTGGAAAAAACCCATAGACAAACATGAAGGAAAACAAAGCAGTGAATGGGTCAAAAGAAAAGAAAACCCAGGGTTATCATCAAAGAAAATTAACAGAGGGTGGACAGCATAGAAAAATGGGTTAGCTCAGCCAAAATGGCATAATACAAAAAAGACAGGAAAAAAGAATCTGGGTAACTACCAGAGCTAAACTGTCTGAAAAGCTGAACTGGCATTTTCCCCACCTTTCTTATTCATCACAAAAAGGAGAGGATATCTGTTCTCTCCAAAGCTTTTTTTAAATTATTTTATTTTAATTCCATTTATATCCCGCCCTTCTCCGAAGACTCAGGGCGGCTTACAAGCTTAGCAGTAGCCTTCATTCTATGTATATGCCTGCTTATTAGGGCTTTCACACACACCCCCAAGCGGCATTATTACAAAGTCAGCTTAATTGCCCCCAACAATCTGGGTCCTCATTTTACCTACCTCGGAAGGATGGAAGGCTGAGTCAACCTTGAGCCTGGTGGGATGCGAACCTGCACTAATTGCAGGCAGCTGGTGTTACTTAAGGAGGCATTAGCCCACTGCGCCACCAAGGCTCTTTCTAAATGTTACAATGGCAGGAAAGGGGGACCGATCTCAGGCAGAAATTGCTTGGTTGTGTTTGCAATGGTCAAAGGTGACTGTGCAGGCACTGAGATTCTTTCCTTGCCACAGGGCACTCTTTCCAATCCAATAATGGATCAGCTTGCGGTATCCGATTCTCTTTCATTCCTATTCACTCTCCTCTATTCCCTTTCATTCAGTGAAGGATCCTACACAAACCACAATGCGGGAAAGACCTAATGGAGAATACAGGCAGAGATGCAAAGACAAAGGTGTGGGCAAGAGATGTTAAGACACTGAATGTATGTACATAACACACACACACACACACACACACAGAGGGACACACACACACACACACACATATTTTCTAGATCCCCAACCCTCCACTAAGAGATGAGCAGCACACAGTGATTTCTTCACCACTAACAAGCCACATTATGGCTCAGCATTATCTATGAACCATGTGCATCCAATAAGGTTGTAAAAAATATGACTTTGCGCCCTTCAAAATATTATTCACTAACTGTATTTGAAACTAGGATAGCACTAATATGGAAAATCTGCTTAAATTGGAAGCACCTATCCTGTCTATTTGCTTCAGATGGAAGCATTTTATGCATTTTCAATATGGTAAATTATGTACTACTGGTGAGTATACATTAAAAAGCTACCTCATTTTGGCCCTCATCTTGGGCATCTGCTTTATCATCTTCAGAAGATTCTTCCAAGCTCTGAATGTGTCCTTTGTTTCTCTTGTTTTCAGGCTCACTGGAGTCTTGGTCCTATGAAGTGCACCCAAAACAGTAAGAGACCTTGGCTAAAAGGAGAGGATCACTTTTAAAGTTTTTTTCTTTCCTGCAGACAAATCATTTCTTTGTTTATTAAGCATCTCAAGTATATAGCAGGTTTAGACATAAAGCCAAAGTAAAAGCAACTGCTTTGTAAGTAAAATAACAAATCCATCAAAGCTGTGTATTAGAGCCAGGGACTACAAAAGTTACAAAAGAGGTGACAATGAAAATTTGTCTCTACCAATATACTGCTTCTACAAGATGATTTATTTTAAATTAAGGGAACCATGTGATATGAAACAATCAGCTGCAGTATCTCCCGGAAAAATAAATGGCTTCATAACTCAAGTTGATTCCTTGCAATACACGTAGTAAAAGAAGCAAGTTCATTTCCATCTATATACTATTAAAGCTTTGTCTGTCACCTTCAATTAGCCCAAATGGTACGTTGTAGGGCAAAACCTTTTGAATCCAGGTACCACAAATCTGCAAACTTAAAAGAATGCATACAAAATCCGGCACTCATTACTCCTGTGTAACTGACATTTCAAGGATTTTCACACAGCTATAGCACTGCTTCGATCATGTAATTGTGATTTCTGATGCTCCGTGCCAGTTTCCCACAAACAAAGTCAAGGGGGAAACAGACAGAAAGTTGGAAATCGCTCTCGCTGCCACCGCTTTTTTGGCCACTTGTGGTCATTCTGTTTCTGTTTAGATAAGGAAATTTCACCAAGGATAAGTGAATGACTCTTTTCCTCACTGGGCCAACATTAGACATCTCTGTGTTCAAAATTATCAAGAGGCATAAAATAAATTGCTCTAAGCACAATAGCGGTACAAAGGAATATTATTTGACCCCATTTGCTTTTTTTTATATTTTGATTTTACACATTCAGTACTGAAGACTCTAAAAATAATGTACAATAGCTTTAATGTGAATAATCATACAAATAAGGTCAAGCAGTAGAAACATCAAGAACTTACCTCCTGGGAATACGTGACGTTCCAAGCTCTCAGTTCACTGTCAGCAGACCCAGTAATAAGAAGTCTTTCTTCAGAAACCAAAACTAACCCCCAAACCTAAGGAAGAGCACACCAAAGGCACTGCTTATTTTAATACCGTAGTTGGTTCTTCAGAGAAGAACTGAAAAGTAAATCTACCTCCATCATTTCGGTAAGATTCATTTTCTCTGCCAGACAACCCAAAGACAAAAAGATAATAATGGTCCCTTAAGATAAGATTCGGGCTTACCATGATATGCTATTTTACTTTAATCAGTGAAAGTTATTTGCATATAAGATACTCTTCTTACCCGTATCGTAGGCAATTCAGAATAACATTCTACAAATTCACCCTAGCCTGTAAAAATAGTCCCTTATGAAAAAGGCACATAAAGTGGAAAAAAAAATCACTGTGATATTATCACTAAAAGAGTATTCTGTGAGAGCTACCTATACAAGTAGTCCTCGACTTACGACTGGTTGCTTAGCAAGCATTCAAAGTTCCAATGAACCTACCACTGGGCTACTGGGCTGCAGTCTGGACTACTGCAACGCTCTCTACATGGGGCTGCCCTTGAGGACCACTCGGAGGCTCCAACTGGTACAGAATGCAGCCGCGAGTGTTGTGTTGGGAGTCTCCCGATACTCCCATGTTACACCTCTGCTCCGTGAGCTGCATTGGCTCCCAGTTGTCTTCCGGGTGAGATTCAAGGTACTGGTAATGGTGTTTAAGGCCCTACATGGCATGGGTCCGGAGTACCTCAGGGATCACTTCCCAACTTCCCTCCGCCCTGTGCGCTCCCACAGAGAGGGCCTCCTTAGGGTGCCACCGATCAGAGAATGTCGATTGGTGGCCCCCAGGGGGAGGGCCTTCTCTGTGGGCGCCCTGGAGCTATGGAATCGGTTGCCGGTTGAGCTCCGGATGGCGCCCGACCGTCGCTCCTTCCGGCGCGATTTGAAGACATTCTTATTTGAACAAGCCGGCCTGGCCTGATGGGGGATGGGTTGGGTTTTTATTGTCATTTTTTAATATATGTATTTATTGTTTTAGTTGGGCATATGTTTAATTTTCTTTTAACTTTTGTATTTTTGTATTTTTTATATATCTGCCCTGTTCACCGCCCTGAGTCCTTCGGGAGAAGGGCGGTATATAAATAAAATTATTATTATTATTATTATTATTATTATTATTATTATTATTATTATTAATTATTGTTATTATTATTATTATTATTATTATTACTATTACTATTACTGATAACCTGGATTCAAAGTTTTGATGACTGGGGTTCTTCCATGGTTATGTAACTGAACTTTGGGTGCTCAGCAACAAGGCCACAATTTATGACCATTTGCAGTATCCCACACTCAGGTTACTGCATTTTTGCTGAAAATTGGCACTTAACTTTCAGTTTGTGGCAAAACAATTGGTTCACCTAAAGATTATGGTGTTTTTCAACAACAAAAAGGTCATAAAATCAGACTGGTCACATGACCAATCTATTTTATGAGCATCATAACCTTGTCATAACATGTCATAGACTACCTGTACTTTGAAAAAGCATTATTTTTTTCTTCCTACTATTCTCACCTGCACATCTGCATTCTACTTACTTCAGAGCGATGCCCAACCAATGTTTTAAAACAGTGCTGAGTATCCAGGTCCCACCATTTTACTAGAGTATCTTTTCCACTGCAAGAAAATGTGGCCTCATAAATAATACTGAAAATATTGCAACATGAGATCAGAAAGTTACCCCATTCTGTAGCATATATAACATATACACAAACAGAATTAAAACCTATAGATTGTAAGTTCTCCAGACAATGCATTATTTCAATTATTACAGTCATTTGAATATGTAGACTATTCTTTCCTAATATCCTTAATTTTCAAAAAGGAAATATCTATGCATATTTCACATAGGATAAATTACAGGTTAATCTCAATGGAATAAAAGAAAAAAATTAAAGTTTCCTTCAATTTATTCACAGATTTGGTGAATTAATGCAAGAACATCTTATTTGAGGTAGTAACACTGAGTCAACTGTCTCCAATGCAAACAATACAACTGACCCAATAAATAATCATTAATTTTCAGGGTTAACTTTTTTCCTTAATTCCTAGCAAATTTTTTGAACTTAAGTAAAATTGCAGTACTTAGTATGAGATTTGGAAGGGGGAGATAGTTATATGTATATGTAGAAAACAATTACCTAGAAATCAATATATTTCTTGTTTTGAAGAACAATAGCTGTGTAATTGCATCCTTGTGGCCTTTCAACCGGTACAAACCACTCTCATTGATCACATCCCAAATTATGATATCTGTGTCCTAGAAAAAAAAATTAAATGGCTCAACATGTTATTTTCCTGGCAATGAACAGAGTAAACTCACCCCTTTACCCAAGCGCCCAATATATTTTCTATTTCTCCAATCCCAAGCATAGTTGTTTAATTTCAATATTAGTTGGTATGCAAGAAAAGACATTCATCTTCCCTTATCTTTCCCTCATTTCATGTTTCAGGTGAATGGATAGTCTAATCAGAAAATCACAGGTCCCAAAATGAACAGAATAAAGCAGAAATAGATTGGTGACAAGCACAAAAACTCAGCAGACACCTTGTCATGTGTTAACATGCTACTACTCTCAATATAAATACTAAATACTTAGAAAACTAATAGGTACAGTGAAGTAGAACCATATTCGTGGAACTTCAATCTCTGCATTAATTTTTTTAAAAAAGGTTCATTAGCTTCCATATCTTAGTTGGGAACTACCAAAAATTATGTAGTTGATCAGTCATAGAAACAAAATCATATATTCCATTCTGTTACACCTACCTGTTTTCATCATCCCCCTTATTTCTCTCCCTCCTTTTCCTAAACCCCTAAAAAATAGGGACCTAAAATCTATCTCACACAAATTCATTCCATATATCTCCAATTACTTTGCACTGAGCCTCAATCATATATTTCATTTGCATCTATTATAAATCAGCTTCTAAAAAAAATAATTCTCACCTTTGATCCTGATGCCAAACATCCTCCCAGCTCATCAAATTTCAAGACTGTAACAGCAGCTGTATGGCCATTGAATGTGACAGTTTTTTCACCACTTAAGAGATTGAACAAACAGATTGAACCATCCCCATATCCAACGACCAAATGCAAACCATCTGGGGATGGGCAGAGGGCAGTGACTTCCTGTTTGGGACCCTGAAAAATGAGAATCTGCAAAGCAAAGGAATGGTATAAGATTCAGAAGAAAGCATCAATCAGTAAATACATGGCTGATTTGAGGAAATATGTCATTTTATATATTTCTGTTGAAAAGCATAGAGTAATGACAAATGGAATCTAGCATAGAAACAAGACTCACTGCTCTATTATTCCAATACTGAAACTTTGGTTGTTTTTATTAGAAAAAAAGGGACAGCTGCAATATTTTGATTTTTTTTTTAAAAAAATTGGCATGTTGAATTTATCAGAATTTTACTTTTTTCATTCACCCTCTTATTTTCCCCCCCATATTGTCCTATTAACATGTACTCTTTCTCAATATACGTGTGTGTGTGTGTATAAATAATTAAAGGGTAAAGGTAAAGGTTCCCCTGCACATGCGTGCTAGTCATTTCCAACTCTAGGGGCCGGTGCTCATCTCTGTTTCAAAGCCGAAGAGCCAGAGCTTGTCCGAGGACGTCTCCGTGGTCATGTGGCCGGCATGACTAGACGCCAAAGGCGTACGGAACGCTGTTACCTTCCCACCGTAGTGGTCCCTATTTTTCTACTTGAATTTTTACGTGCTTTCGAACTGCTAGGTTGGCAGAAGCTGGGACGAGTAACAGGCGCTCACTCTGTTACACGGCACTCGGGATTTGACCCGCCAAACTGCCGACCTTCTGATTGACAAGCTCAGCGTCCTAACCCACTGAGCCACCGCGTCCCTTTAATTAAAGGATAGTTTTTCCTAAAGATTTTATACATGTAAATCTTAAAGTTCCCCTAAGTCTGTGGTGGCAAACCTGTGGCACGCAGAGCCCTCTCTGTGGGCACGTGCACTGTTGCCCCAGTCCTGGGGCTTCAGCTGGGTTTTGCAAACCCTTTTTGCTTTAGGCCTCCATCGCTGTGTGCAAAAAAAAAAGGTTCAATCAATCAATTTCAACTTCTCACGGGAAAAAAAAGATTTTGCAAAGTTGGGATTGATTGACCTTTTTAGTCCCACCCAGTCTGCCATTACCCCCGCAGCCACGCCCACCCAATGGGCCACGCCCACCTGGCACCCAACGATACATAAGTGGGTTTTGCAGTTTTGGCACTCAGTCTCTAAAAGGTTCGCCATCATTGCCCTAAGTTGACAATACTCTTCTCTTATAAACAGACTGCTTTGTTTATAGAGTAAAGCTGCATATTTGGAGAATAACTATACATATAAACAGAAGTAATTACTAACAGTAATTACAACTATTCCATAACTTTTAGCAAAAAATGTGGAACGGTAACTTTTTCTTAACAATGCATATTATTTATGATTAAGGTGCTGGCCATAAAAGATTGTGAGGCTTCCCTTAAGCACAAAAGCCATCTGGGTAACTTTAGGCCAATCTCTCTCTCTCTTGGCCCAACCCACTTCACAGGGTTATTGCTGTAAGGAAAACAAGGGGGAGGAGTATTAGGTATGTTCACAGCTCTGAGTTTCTACTTATAATACTAATAACAACATACATGTAGTCTTTGTTTAGCAATCACAATTGGGACTGGCTACTTGATTGTCAAGTGAAGCTGTCCCTAAGTGAAACTGTGACCGTATCTATAATATATACCTATACTTTATTTCATCTTTTTTTGTTGTTTTACAGATCTGTGAATGTTGTAAATGTGGAGATAGTCAAAGTTATTTCTTCATCACCATCACAGTTCCTAAACGAGGTAATCATTAAAAGAGGGCTACTTATGTTTTTCTGACTCCCTCAAATATCAGTGATTGTAACAATAATTTTAAATAAACCTTCATTTACACCACAGCGCCTTTGTTTAATCTTTTAAACACAAAAGCATCAAGAACAAAATCCCACTATGTACATAATGAGCATGTCTTTGTGCTTACCTTTTCTCCTTTCCTTGTATCCCAGAGAAAAACATGTTCACAGGCTGGCACTGCAACATAGCGACCTTTCTCACCACGCAGGGTCACATAGGCAATATTGCCTTTCTGGCTGGCAATCACTCCAAAGAGGGCAGTGTCCGCATACCGCAAATATTGCTTGGTGAGACCCATGGGAAGGCTTCAGATTTTTGCAAATTCCAAATCAGGCTAGTAGAACATTATTTCCGAAGCAATGCTAGACATAAAAAAAACACATTACCTTTTAGCCAGCCATCACCACTCTTCTACTTCTAAAACCTAACTCAGAAAACGCTGCAATTTCTGGTATTTTGCAGAGTACACTTCTGCTTCTGCAGAGCTCTTTTTGACTCGGCGGTTGTTGGATTTTTATCAGAAAGGACCGAATTGTAGATTGGACTCAGCCACTGAAATTGGCTGGAGAGGCCAGCTCAGTTTCTCTGTCAATCAACTCCGAAGACAACACGAGGATGACGACCGTTATCACTGCATTAGAAAGGGGAGGAAAGGGGCTCCCAAACGCGCCAGAAAAATTAAATGTACTATCACCCACCAGCCGCTGCACGTGTAGAAGGGATAAAACAGTAGCCTGCCATCCCAGCATGCTTAGGAGAGGAACCGGAAGAGGCGGGACGAGGACAAACAGAAGATGGAGCTATGAAAATTTAGAGAGACTCATCTCACTACCGGATTGAACTCTCGAGTTTCAAACGCCAATCGTAGCTCGCTTAAAGCACAGTGAACAACTCTGCCCACTCCCAACTACAAGCATACCAAATGTAACGCCTCGCTCAAATATTTTTTTTATCCCATTTATATCCCGCCCTGAAGCAGTAGGCGTGAGCTTAAATGGACCCCAGAAGATGGTAGAGAGGACAGGAAGGCCTGGAGGAACGTTGTCCATAGGGTCGCGATGGGTCGGACACGACTTCGCAACTAACAACAACAACAACAATATCCCGCCCTTCTCCGAAGACTCAGGGCGGCTTACAATCTAAGAAGCACAAATCAACGTGCTTAGCAATAGCCTTCATTCTATGTATATGCCTGCTTATTGGGATTGGGCTGGGGACAGTTTTAAGAAGCCTGAGGTGGAGATCAGTTAAGTGGGACTGCCCAAGTGTCATGACTCAGTATACCTTTAGGACCAACAACGATGTAAAAGTTGCCTTCTGCTCTCCCTCTCAATTCCGATTTCAAACCAATTCCAAAAATGATTAGTAGATAAGACTAATTAAGCAAACATTGAAAAACAAAACAAAAAGTTGCTATTTATAGCGTACTCCTTCCTTCGGGATCCATCCACAATAAAAGCAAAATCCCAAAATCAAACGGCAGTTAATACGATCCATATCTGTTACGATCCATATCTGTATTTCTCTTTGCCAACTTTAATAAGAAGGGTGGACTTCAACTCCTAGAATTCTCCAGCCAACACGGAAGCTGGGGGATTCTGGGAGTTGAAGTCCATATTTCTTGAAGCTGTCATGTCAGAGAAATCCTGATCCCTATGCATATAGCGAGAGCCGCAGTGAACGGGACACTTTCGCAATAGCCAAGCCTTTAAAGCGGTCTACCGTCTAACTTTATAGACGCTCCAACTTCTAGCCTCCTCCCCAGTTTGCGAGAGGGACCCGGGCGGTCCCGGCAATTGTTAAGCCCCACCCCAAAACCCACAAGGCGCGCTGGTAGCAAAGGCAGGTGTTTCTCGGCCAAGAAGTTGACCCGCCGCCCCTGTCGTACAAAGCTCAGCTGGCTGGTTTGGCGTCTTTGGAGGCCTCTGCCAGGCCGGACAGCGACTGGAACGACCGATAGCAGCCGCTCGCCTTCTTTTCGTTCTTCTCCCATTCTCGATCTTTTCTCGCATCTCCGACGTAAACCTGGGTTTGGGGACTCGGATACTACGGGGCGGAAAGCAGAAGGCGGCGCTTGGCGGCTTGGGGCGTTCACCGGAAGAGGGACCTACGAGCGGGACGCGGGGAGTCAGGGGCCGCTTTTGGCGATTCCGCTGGGCTATGGTTTCGCAAAGCCCCCGGAAAAGGAGACGTCCTGGCTGCCGGGTGTAAGCAGCCATGAGTGCCGCGAGGCATCACGCCGAGGTGGGTGTCCCCGACGTCTCCGAGGGCTCGGCCGCCCGCTTTGGCGCGCGGAGCCCGGGCTGCGCGTGCCTTCCTATCCTCGGGTTCGCCTTTGGCTCGCGGCCTCTCGCCGGTGACGGGGGAGAATTATTCTTGCCTCTGATAAGAGAGCAACTGAAACTCCTTGGGAAGAAGAGGAGGCAGAGCGGGTTTACCGGGCTAATTTTGTTGGTTCTGGGTGGTTCCTCTGCAGTCGGCGGGGGGGGGGGGATTCGTTTTCCGTGCATCCATTCTTTTCGGGTGCCTGAGTTTTGCTGTTGGCTGGGAGCGTTGAATACTGCCCGGACAAATGTTAAGTTTAAGCTAAACTTCTCAGGGGGACGACTTCTTCTGACGATATCCCATTGGAGTTGAGCGGCTAAATAATTTAAATCAATATAAATATCGGCATGCTTATAATTATGTAAATATAAATGTAATATAATTATAGTATCGATGTAAATAGGTTTTTTATAAATTAGAAATAAATATATGTAAAATATAAATAGCGATACAATATGTTTCTAGATTATTTAAGATGCATGCTGGGTAAAAAAATTGAACCCATTAATTGTTTTAAAAAATCCTCATGATTTTGGGGGGAATCTGATGCTCATTCCAATCTGTGTGCATCTCATAGCTCCAACAAACTCCTGCCTTGTTGCCCAAACATGGATTTGAGGTATAGATACTATGGATTTTTCATATGCAATACTATTGAAACTGTCAAAATATGGATCACATACAGCTGCATGGAATGAGCCATATTAACCATATAAGACTGGGTGCAGCCATAGGTTTACATGTATTACCATGTGATCCACCTAAAGCCACAAATGATAGGTTGCTTCCACCTGCACAAAATTAATCACAAGTTACAGATCTGAAGAAGTCTGTTGTGGCACTTAGCATCACGATATTTGTAATTGCTTTTGTTCATATTAATGCAGATTTCTCTGTGATTTGTTTAAAAAATATAAAAGGAACCACATGCATAACTTCTAGTTTTTAAACAATAATTTTGATCACGTTCAGTTTTTTTTCCATCATAAGAGTTCAAAAAATTGTCACATCTTTAATTATTTCAGGCAGATCCTGGATGAAAATTGTGACAATCCATACCTCTAATCTGCATTTCTACAGTGGAATCAAAAAGATCAAGATTTTTTTTTTTGTGTGTGTGAAATATTTGGTGATCTTAACTTTGATACTTTAAGCTGAATGTGTACTCATAGCCACTTACTTCATTATGACTCTTGTATGACTCTTACCTGAGTTAATGTTTTCCAACAGTTCTCCTGGTAGAGTTCCAGCAATTTAAAAAAAAATCCAAAGAACCCTGAAGGCAGATTTCTGCCCATCTAATGAAACAATGCTCTCTTGTATGGTATACGGAAGCTGGGCAAGACCTTAGACTCACATGTCTAAGACTTAGACTTCCTGTTGTATATTATTGGGGGGGGAATTGAAATTTCCCTCCCCCCTTTTGACGTAAGCAGTGCTTAGAGTTGCTTTTAGCCCATATTTTGTTTTATTTCAACTAGACAGTTATACAAACTAAAATTTGATGTTGGCCTCTTTAAAACTGTAGGCAATGGGAATCACAAATTGATATTCCAGGTGATATTGATATTCCAGGCACATGAACTCAAAACTTGTATGACTATTTTAGGTATGTTGTACTAAAATTATTTAAAAAGGTGTATGAATGGAGTTATTGATTTAAAGATGAATAATTAGAGTGTTCTGCTGTATTAAACACACTGAATTTTTATTTTGTTCTGTGTTTTATATGAAACAACAGTAATATCTCAATAAGCAGTGAAATGCTTATGAAGTGAACTGAAATAAGTGATTCCATGGATCCTTTGGGAGCTCCTTCCGATTTTGTGGATATTAACACTTTGCCAGGATGGTCTAATTATCACAGTGAGGACCAATCAAACAGCTCTCATTTACCAATCAAAGGGGGAAAAGTTGATGTTCAATCACCCTTTCCATATAGGGAAGACATCAGTGCAAAGATAATATTATGGTAAGTTTGCATCTCACTATCTTAAATAACCATTAAACAAAATAAGACATTTAGATTTCTGACAGATTCATTCCACCAACAAGGATGAATCACATTTACAAATGCACAAAAAATCTAAGAATTTCAGATAGCTAGTATTTTTTAAAAAAATGTAGAAGCAGAGTTTATTATGTCATTATGATTATATTTATTTTACTGACAGTGTAAGAACAAATGCTCAATTTTATGTGAAGCTTATAAAAGAATCTATGTAAGATTCCTCATGTAGAGGATTCCTCCAGATATTCTGTATTCCTTTTTATCATTCCTTATCACTAAACAGATTGGATAGGTTGATAGGAGTTGGATAGAATTCATTACACTGATAAGAACAGTTTGGTGACATATATTTTATGTATTTAAAAGAGAAATAGACATTTGGGGGTTATTGATAGGCTGCTATCATATAATGCTTGATGTTTTCCAAGATTCCAAAAATAATCCAGAATGGAACCAAATTTGGTATGATAAGAAAATCTGGCAAAAGAAAAATAAAATTTTAAAAATGGCTGGATCAAGCAGGGTGCTGCAGAGAAGAAGAAAAAAAAGAGATATTTGGGCAATTGCTTGGAAGGCTGATGACTTCTCTCTTTTCTCCCTTCTGATCATGTGACCCTGCCTGAAACAATTTCTTAACAACTGGGTTTGGGAACTCTGTTGTTAAGTGATGCAGTCATAAGGCATGACATCACATGACTAGCACTGGCAGTTCCAGTAATTCTAGTTGCCATCATTAGGTGAACCCACAGGGTCACTGCATCCTGTGGTCACATGATCACCATTGGACAGACAGACAGACAGAACTTTATTTTGGTCATTGACCATTTAAAGTACAACCAATAAATTGCAAGTCTTCCCCATTGATTTTGTTTGGTGGAAGCTGAAATGGTGATTATGTGACTGCAGGTTTGCGAGCCAGTTGCTCAGCACTCAAATGCAGATGCAAAATGTCAGAAAAGTAGAGGCATGCACAAACAGAAGAAAACACAGCTTCTTATAACCCCTGCAGTTAAGGGTGTTGGAAAGAATTCCAGGAGTCATGCTTTGCCCTTCTCATTTATAAACACAGACATATTGATTGGCCTCTTTCAATTCAGTTTTCATTTTAAAAGTGTATGTTCACTTTTGAGGACCTCTGTAGTCTTAATATATTTTAGGGCAATAAAAGAACATTGTATATGATGTCTATTTTTCTATTCGTAACAGGTGATACAGTGTTTTATAAAAAGATTAAAAGGGGAATTAAAACTGGTGGTATTTTTTGAAAATAATCAGATATGCAGATCTTAGCTATATTCCATTGCTGTCTACCTAGATAATCAGTACTGCTATGGCAGGGGTCGGCAACCTCGGCTCTTTTATGACTCGTGGACTTCAACTCCCAGAATTCCTGAGCCAGCTATGGGAGTTGAAGTCCACGAGTCATAAAAGAGCCGAGGTTGCCGACCCCTGTGCTATGGGAAACAACTAGTTGGAGAACTTCCTTTTTATATGCAGGTAGCTTTGATTCTGCTTTTACTTCTTCTACTTTGTTAATGAATTGTAATCTTTTCAAAGGAGAGGCGACGTAGCATTGCTGAACTGCACAGCTATAGTAAACACCAGCAATGAGTCTCTCTCAGATAAGAATCCAGTCTCTGAAAGTATCTCCATGCATGCAGGACCTGACTTAAAAGTTGAACTACAGAAACTTAAAGGTCAGAATAATATGTTAATTTTTATAAAATGAACTTTGCTTTAGTGATTCTGTTTTTCCCTTATTCAATACTTCAGGATAAGTGGCTGCAGGGATCAAGGATGCCAAGAGCAACAACATTTATCACAAATTACTTAGCCATAATTGCATTTTTAAAAACTAAATGATCATCTGTATGCAAAAAAATTTCATTATCAGCCAGGTAATATGTGAAAGAGATGGGAATGAAATTACTAAGTATTGGAAGAGCTGTTTAGTTTCCTTCATTTTCTAGAATAGAAACTTGGTTCCAGGGAACTGTTTCAAGTTTTAAAGAAAAGAACGGATGCTGAAGCAAGAAATGAAATTTTCAACTGGAAAAGGTCTATGGTTGTCTGATGGACAGAATACCTGAAGCACTAATGAGTGATCTCACATTGGTCATTTAAGTCTCTTGGAACAAAAACTCTGGAGTATTGCACTGCAACGTCAGAGATTATTGCTCCTTCTAGTTCAGGAAAAGAAACTCCTGTGCAGTTGGTGAAAAGTAGACAAACATGTTTTAGAGCCATCCAAATGTAATAGCAAGCTGACAGACCTATCCTAACTTTATGGAATTTCTGGTCAATGAAATGGACTTGTAGATTCTTGTTATTACAACCACACCAGCTCTCTACCCTTACTGACTGCATCTGGTGTAACCTGACAGACAGTGCTAGGAGTAACTCTTTCCTCAGGCAGATCTTAAAATAAATGCCAAGTCAGTATTTTCATTCAAGATGTTTTATCAGAAGTTGACCTGGTATTAGAAGACTTTTAATACTAAACTAGACTTTTCTAGATAGTTGCCATCTATCATTGATGGTTTATAATATCCATAAATTCCAGTCAGCTAACAAATAGTTATAGCATAACTAACAGGTATGCAGTTGGTCTGCTAAATTTAATTAAATAAAAATAAAAATAAAATAAATAAATTATAGTTTAACATAAAGGTGAATGAGACTTATCTTTACTGAACAGCTGGGCTGTTCTCCAGCTTTCTGCTGGATGACACTGAGTTTTTGTTGTTGTTTTTTAAAAAGTGGATATAGTGTATAACAGACCTGGGCATTTTGCAGGCCATAGGGACATCCAGCCCACAGGCTGTCACAGTTGGGTGTGGGTGGGGGTTGGGGCTTTGGCTTTGTCCTCCACAACAATCCTAGTTTCTCATGTAGCCCCTTGGTAAAATCAATTGCCCACCCATGGTGTGTAAATCCCTGGGCCCAAGCCCACCCAGGAGTATAAAGGAATTAGAATAAAGGGTTCTAAATTGAAAATACAATGCTGGGTGACCTTGATATTTTATATTGCTCATCTTGTTCTGGTTTCTTATTAGGTTGCCGGACAGGGGAAGCAAAGATGACCAAGGGGTTTAATCTTGCTGCCCGCTTCATCATTCACACCGTGGGACCCAAATATAAAAGCCGATACCGAACAGCAGCAGAGAGCTCCTTATACAGCTGCTATCGCAACATCCTTCAATTTGCAAAGTAAGCATGTCTCTTCTTTGACAGGCAAGTACCTTCTCTACACACCCAAAAGCATACACTGCATGTAAACTATCAAGTTCATGTAGCCTGCAACCAGTGTAAAAACAGAGGTTTTGGAATGCACCTTAAAATAGGGCAATGTATCTAAAGTGTTACCAAAAATGGCTGCTATGAACTATTAAATACCTATTAACAGGATGGTGATAGATACAGCAAACACTGAGGAAGATGGATTGGTGAGGATAAAAGGCCCAATGCACAGATTTTGGCTCCATATTAATTCAAAATTAATCTTAAATCATTTTTCCACACATTAATTCCTGAGTGAGATCTACCAATCCTTCTACACTCCTGAAATCCACAAGATGGCAACAATTTTTTTTTAATTTGTATTTTTGGACCAGCTGCCAATTTAAATGATTGTTTTTTTTAAAAAAAAAATAGTGTGACCTAGATGGGCTAATAAACACCTGCAAATAGCTCAGAAACCACAGCTGTTACATCCTGTTTCTCTCAATCTAGCAGATTGTGAAATTAATTTTACAGACATGTGCCACCACCTTCCTCTTCTTATCTACTTCTGTAATTTTAATTGTCTTCCCCAACCCGAAATATTAGTTATCCAATATTAGAAGTAGAATACCAAAAAGTATGCATATTCCTCGAAGCAACAGAGTTTAATAAATGCTAGGAATAAAACAAAAGTATTTGTTAAGTGATGTGAAAGACAGAAAAAGGGAGGAGCTGTTCAAATCACTGGAATATTCAGTCCTTCACCTAGTTACCAGCCCCCTTTCCTCCTTTCTTGAAATAAAGAGAAATCACCAGAAATATCCCCTGTCGTGTGAAACCTGGAGCCCATGAATTTTTAATTTAGGGCTGTTGAGAAGTAAATACTTCCAGTCAACTTTCTCTGTCCCCTACCAGATCATATCCCTTATTCTTTGTTGTTTAGTTACTTGTATGTTATGTTAAACCCTGAATTGTGGTTTATAAATCATAGTAGCTTGGTTCAAACATTCTAAGTCAAAATCAAACCACCACATTATGGCTTATCATGATAGGTAAAGCCTGTTTTTCACTCCTCAGAATATGATACGCAAGCCTTTTCTGATTTACAAGATTTTCCACATTTTTTTAAATATAAAAGATGGTTCAGTAATATTACTGATCTTAGATCTAGGACTGAATAATAATAATAATAATAATAGGTTTAGTGAATCAGTCACCGTTCTGGTCTTCCTAGATTGACTTGCCACTGTTAAACTAATTAGGCTCATCTGAATATTATTAGTTTATAATTTTCTCAAATTCTTTCCAAATTCCTTTTGGGTTTACAGTATTTTATTCCTCTACTGATTCATTGGACTTTGTTTTGGATGAGATGGGAGTAGTGGTAAGATTGCCCAAGGAATTTAGAAAGATTCACAGAATTCATATTAAATGGCAATTAATTCATTATAAGTTTATTTGAATCTAAAAGTTGAACATTTACTTTCTTTTTATTCTGTTTTTAATCCTCTAATATTTAATGCTTTTGCTTGTACTGTCCTCATGTGAAGAATTTACATATAATTTTATTTTTATCTGTTCGATCCAAATTCTACCTTTTTTAATATTAGTATGTATGTATGTATGTATTTATTTATATATTTATTTATTTATTATTTTTTACAAATAACACAAAGCGATGAACTGTTAAACCAAGGATGGTTATAATGCATTTTTGTGTAGGAAGGTGCATTTCCCTTCATATTGTAATACTATCCCTCCCTATCTCCGTATCTAGGAGCAACGTGAAGGAGGAAGGAATCCAAATGACTTTTTTTTGCCAGCCCTTTGAGGTAGTCCAGATCAGGAAACAAACTAGAATTCTGTTGCTGCAGGATATAACAACAGAAACTTGAAGTTACTGCTTTCTCTTTGTTATATTAAAAAGAATCAATGTGGGATAATCATATATTTCTTTCTCACTCACTCAGCACTTTAAGGGCTAAGATGATATTCATGTAATTTCACTTCTTGCATTCCTTCCTCAAAATTACTTTGTAACCTTCCTACACTTTTCAGAACAACCTTTTTCTCGTATTTTTAAAATCATTTTTAAAATCATCTTTGAATGTTCTTCCATTTTTAATTTTGCAAATAGGCCAAAGGATCTCTCATTTCCCCCCAAAAATTAGGAGAAAGCCTCCAAGTTTGACTGCTACTCTTAATCACCATAGTTGTTCTATCCTAAATAAATACAGGAAAATTGGTATGCATATGCTTTGACTTGGTAGAATTGATGTTCTTACTCCTTGCTGAAATTATTCTTTACAAATGTTATTTTAGGGAACAAGCAATGTCCTCAGTGGGATTCTGCGTGATAAACACTGTGAAACGTGGTTATCCTTTAGTGGATGCAACTCACATAGCATTGCGTAAGTATCCTTGAAGAGGTGATTGTTGACACAATCTGATTTATAAAGCTGGTACTTCAGTGATCAGATCTCTCTGCCTGAAGCACCTTACAATCTACTGGTAGAGCAAAAATAGACCACAGAAGGAGAAAGAAATAATGGAGGCAAGGAAAGAATATGTGATAATATCAATGAGTAGCTGTTGTAGAATAGTGGTGTCATGGGTCCGACAGATGGCACTCTTCAAAGAACTTCGAGACATTGTTTACCTTAAAGAATCTTTATTTGAGTAGCATAACATCAGCACTAACAATCGAAGTCAAAAACTGAATTTTATTATTTATTATTTTATTATTTATTAATGGGACTTATTAATTCCCCTCACCTGGGCACATAGTATCAAAGCACAATTCCCTCCTCCAATTAACAGTCATAAATAACATTCCCCAATTAGCTTGAAGCTTGGGCTTTCTCTCCAGCCCCCCAATTATTTATCAGTACTGGTTTCAATAACCTTGATTCTCACGCTAAGCTCATTGTTATGTCTGGCTGAACTCTCATTCACATTTCCCCCCTCCCAGCATCATCTAACTCTAAAAGCGAAAGGAAAATGATGGCTACATTTCCATCTGTTGTCAATGCAAAACATCTGATGTTAGCAGTGTTGACATGGATTAAGAGCAGGTGGGCAATCTTTTTTATGGCCAGAAGAGGTGTTTATTTTTCCAGAGATCTGGTCACAAGGGCAAATGATTGAATTATGTCACTGGAGTAAATGAGGTTGAATGTTTACTTATTTTGAGTTATTTAATGAGATATTCAATCCCATATATAGTCACCACACACTGGGGTATTAAAGGATGTAAGGCTTATCGTGCATCTTTCTACCTTCACAATTGTTTATGTTGCATTGATTTTGCTCCTTCCCTTGTTTTCCATTTCTCCACAAAATGATGGGCAAGGTGAATGTGTAGGTTATGAAATACCAGGTCTGATTTAAAAGTATATGCCAAAGATTCTGCAAAATTTTATACATTGTATTTCAGTCATAAAGATATAAAAGTATCAAAACATGTAAGTAATAAATGTATGATTGTGGACTCTTCTCTATTTCATTTCAGGGAATACACAAGTTTCTGTATTAATATTTGGACCCACATACTTTATTTAATTACAGGCTGAGAATATTTTAATTTTAACTGGGTTTTTTATTTTTCTCAGGGTTTTATTTAATCTTTTTAAATTTGTTTTAACGTTTGTATTGACTTCTTTTAAATGCCCTGTAAACCGCCCTGAGTCCTTCGGGAAAGGGCGGTATATAAATCTAAATAAATAAATAAATAAATAAATAAATAAATAAATAAATAAATAAATAAATAAACAAACAAACAAACCAGGTTGACTGGCATCAACCTTCACCCTAGCCAGCATGGCTAGACATTGTTATTGTATTTTATAAAATGTAAATGGTGCAAAATATATAATAATGCACTTGTATATTTATTTTAGTATTTGGCATACAATTGGGCCATTTATGTTACAAAAAATAATTTAAAAATAAAGTTTTTGTAAACACAAGTAAACACCCAGGCTTGCTTTATTTATCTATTAAAGTATTTGTGGCCAGATCATGTGACTCTGGACAGCATACAAGAACAAAAGAAAGGAAAATGATCATCAACTGATACAAAACATATTAAACAATGCAATGGGGATTAAAACTGACATCTTCTGTAGCTCATCAAATTGAGAACTCTTCTTATCCTGATCCAAAGGTCCAGGGAAAGAACTAGGTCTTATCCACATTTCTAGAAACATGATGATGGAAAAATCATTCTACAATTTGGTCTAGTGGTTAAAGCGCCAAGGTAGAAATTGGGAGATGGTGTGTTCCCAATTCACGAGTTTGGGACAGACACTCTCATTCAACCCAACTCTCCTCATAGAGTTATTGTAGGAAAAATAGTAGGAAGAAGGAATATTAAATAAGTTTTGCCACCTTGAATTGTTTATTTAAAAAGTAACAATTGATACAAATAAAAAGTAAATATGCAAGAGAGTCAAATGATGAATAGGCATTACAACAAGAGTTCTATCCCTTTTATACCCATGTTGCAATATCACACACATAAATGTAAAGGGCAGAGCTTTCTCGGCAACACTTGTTTCAGCATTCTGATAAAACATCTGGATTCTGCAGATGCTCCTTCCCATTGACTTCTCTATTTGTTGTGTAGTTCTACTATCTACAGATCTCTTGTATGGTTTCTGTTTCAGTAAAAAGAATATTTGAGACAAATAACATGAGAATAAGATTACAACAATTCCTGAAATGCTGCCTTTCATCGATAAAATAATAGTGTCGTGGGTAAACTCTAATGAGGCACAGGTTATCATCCCTTCCATGGATTCTGGGTGCCGTTACATTTGGCAGAATTAAAGGGCTGAGTAGACGAGAAATGGATATGAGGTGTGAGAGCCAATATAGAATAGTAGTTAAGGTGTTAAATGTGGAGGGGGGGGCAGAACTCAGCCACTGAGTGCGCTTAATGACTTTGGTCAGTCTACCTTTCTCAACCCATCTTATGTTACAAAGTTTCTCTAGGATGCATGTTAGGCAAGATGCGACTGTATGCTGATTTCAGCTTGGAGGAAAGGTAGAATATAAATGTGGTAAAATGCTGACTCCTCTGTAAATCAGACTATAAAAGTCAATTTCACCTCTCAAAAATCATCCCCAAATGCAAAAAAAAGTAATGGGTACACGCAGAGATTCTTCCGAGCAGATTCCTTTATTATTTTACATCTATAGACAGAATCTTGTGACTGAAGTAGAGTACTACTTATATGAAGCATATACTTGGGGAATTTTTAGGGAGGGGTTGTCTTCACCTTCGTATTTCTCATGGCATCTGAACTGAGTTGTATCTTAGTTCCCTGGAATGGATCTCTTTCCTCCCACTGCATTCGACCACGGGTGGGGTGGGGGGGGAATATTGGTCCTGTACGGTGTTATCATCAACATCTGTACAATTATTAGAGAACCAGCAACTCCATGCAGCAAGAAAGGATTCTGCTTTTACCCTGTGGTGCTAAGTAGATCATATGGGAAAGTTAGACAATCATTCCTGCAAGCACTTTAGGCATTTCTGCTATTTCATATTATTTCATTTGTTATGTGGATGACCTTTAATTAAATGTTGTCTCCCTCTCATTTTTCTGACTTGTTTTTCTTTTCATTTCCTCTACCCATAGGTACAGTCCGACGATTTTTAGAGATTCATGGGGAAACACTTGAAAAAGTAGTGTTTGCTGTTTCTGATCTTGAGGAGGTTTGTAAAGTATATTGTTTATGTTTGCAAGCCTTATCTGCGCAGTTATGTTTGTTTTTCCTTATAGCTTTCTTTTGAAATGTATAATTTAATTTTAAAAAAGTTTTCATTACTTTATAGATTCCTACGTTTTGCTTCAAACTCCTTGTATTCTGATTCAAAAGTGGATATACTTTGGATGGTAGATAAAAAATTGGTGAACCCTTTCATTTGTTGATCTTAAGTAAAGTGAAGAAGTAGATTTATGTTTTATTTCTAAAATGTGTTGAAAATGTAATTTACTAACGAAGTGATAATGATTAAACTGATGCTGATTTCTTGTATGAAATATGGCATACTATAGAAAATAGTAGCATATAGTGGAACCTCAGTACTCGACTGCTTTGAAATTTGCACAAATTCGACGTGCAAGCTAGGACTTGTCACTGTTGGCTACCTCGTGACTCGCTACTCTTTCCAGCTGACACAAAGAGTCACGCATTAGTCACGTTCGTTTGGTACTCAGCATTTTTAGTGCTCATCGCGCCTTCTGGAATTAATTAATTAACAAGTACTGAGGTACCACTGTAAAGAGAGAAATATATCCTTGGATTCCATGTGTTCTCTTCTCTTTGATTTCTTTCTTTTTCTTTTCTTTTTCTTACTTTATATTAATTTGTATTAGTGTTTGTCTTAAACCTTTAAAGGAGAGAGATACCAATAGATAAAGAGGTTAATAATAATAATAATCCCCTTCATGGATTACTGCCTTGTCGTGGCGAAGGGGCTTGCGTAATTCAATGAAGCTATGAGCTATGCCGTGCAGGGCCACCCAAGATGGAAAGGTCATAGCAGAGAGTTCTGACAAAACGTGATCCACTGGAGAAGGAAATGGCAAACCACTCCAGTATCTTTGCCATGAAAACCCTATAGACAGTACCAAAAGGCAAAACGATATGACGCTGGAAGATGAGCCCCTCAGGTCGGAAGGCGTCCAATATGCTACTGGGGAAGAGCAGAGGGCTAGTACTAGTAGCGCCAGAAAGAATGAAGCGACTGGGCCAAAGCCGAAAGGACGCTCAGCTGTGGATATGTCTGGTGGTGAAAGGAAAGTCCGATGCTGTAAAGATTCTTTCTCCATAGGAACCTGGAATGTAAGATCCATGAATCAAGGAAAGCTGGACGTGGTCAAACAAGAGATGACAAGACTAAACATCGACATCTTAGGTATCAGCGAACTAAAATGGACAGGAATGGGTGAATTTAATTCAGATGACCATCAGGTATACTACTGCGGGCAAGAATCCCTCAGAAGAAATGGAGTAGCCTTCATAGTCAATAAAAAAGTAGGAAAAGCAATACTGGGATACAACCCTCAAAATGACAGAATGATCTCAGTTCGAATCCAAGGCAAACCATTCAATATCACAGTAGTCCAAGTCTATGCCCCAACCACCGGTGCTGAAGAGGATGAAATTGACCGGTTCTATGAAGCCCTACAGCACCTTATAGAACTAACACCCAAAAATGATGTCCTTATCATCATGGGAGATTGGAATGCTAAAGTAGGAAGCCAAAAGATAACTGGAATAACAGGCAAGTTTGGCCTTGGAGTACAAAATGAAGCAGGGCACAGGCTGATAGAATTTTGTCAAGAGAATACGATGGTCATAGCAAACACTCTTTTCCAACAACCCAAAAGACGGCTCTACACATGGACATCACCAGACGGTCAACACAGAAATCAGATTGACTATATGCTCTGCAGCCATAGATGGAGAAGCTCTATACAGTCAGTAAAAACAAGACCAGGGGCTGACTGTGGCTCAGACCATGAGCTTCTTGTTGCAAAGTTTAGGCTTAAACTGAAGAAAGTAGGGAAAAGCGCTAGGCCAGTCAGGTATGAATTAAATCATATCCCTGTTGAATATACAGTAGAGGTGACAAATAGATTTAAGGAATTAGATCTGATAGACAGGGTGCCTGAAGAACTATGGACAGAGGTTTGCAACATTGTACAAGAGGTAGCAACTAAAACCATCCCAAAGAAAAAGAAATGCAAGAAAGCAAAATGGCTGTCTGAGGAAGCTTTGCAAATAGCTGAGGAAAGGAGGGAAGCGAAAGGCAAGGGAGAAAAACAAAGATACGCCCAATTGAATGAAGAATTCCAGAGAATAGCTAGAAGAGATAAGAATGCCTTCTTAAATGAACAGTGCAAAGAAATAGAAGAAAACAATAGAATAGGGAGGACCAGAGATCTTTTCAAGAAAATTGGAGAGATGAAAGGAACGTTTCATGCAAAAATGGGCATGATAAAGGACCAAAATGGCAGGGACCTAACAGAGGCAGAAGAGATTAAGAAGAGGTGGCAAAATTACACAGAAGAACTATACAAGAATGAGCTTAACGTCCCTGATAATCACAATGAGGTGGTCACTGACCTCGAGCCAGACATCCTAGAATGTGAAGTGAAGTGGGCCTTAGAAAAGCTGAGCAACAACAAAGCTAGTGGAGGTGATAGTATTCCAGCTGAGCTATTCAAAATCTTAAAAGACGATGCAGTAAAAGTGCTACACTCAATTTGCCAGCAAATTTGGAAAACTCAACAGTGGCCACAGGATTGGAAAAGATCAGTTTACATTCCAATTCCAAAGAAAGGCAGTGCCAAAGAATGCTCAAACTATCGCACCATTGCACTCATTTCTCACGCTAGTAAAGTTATGCTTAAAATCCTACAAGCTAGACTCCAGCAGTATGTGGATCGAGAACTACCAGAAGTACAGGCAGGATTTCGAAAAGGCAGAGGAACTAGAGATCAAATTGCTAACATACGCTGGATCATGGAGAAAGCTAGAGAGTTCCAGAAAAACATCTACTTCTGCTTCATTGACTATGCTAAAGCCTTTGATTGTGTGGATCATAACAAACTCTGGCAAGTCCTTAAAGAGATGGGCATACCAGACCATCTTATTTGTCTCTTGAGAAACCTATATGCGGGCCAAGAAGCAACAGTGAGAACTGGACACGGAACCACTGATTGGTTCAAAATTGGGAAAGGAGTCCGGCAAGGCTGTATACTGTCGCCTTGCCTATTTAACTTATATGCAGAGCACATCATGAGAAAGGCAGGGCTAGATGAATCAAAAGTTGGAATTAAGATTGCCGGAAGAAACATCAACAACCTAAGATATGCAGATGATACCACTCTAATGGCAGAAAGTGAAGAGGAACTAAAGAGCCTCTTGTTGCGAGTGAAGAAGGAGAGTGCAAAACTTGGGTTGAAACTAAACATTAAGAAAACCAAGATCATGGCATCTGGCCCTCTCAATTCCTGGCAAATAGATGGGGAAGAAATGGAGGTAGTGACAGATTTTATTTTCCTGGGCTCCAAGATCACTGCAGATGGGGACTGTAGCCAAGAAATTAAAAGACGCTTGCTCCTTGGGAGGAAAGCCATGGCAAATCTAGACAGCACACTAAAAAGCAGAGACATCACCCTGTCAACAAAAGTGTGTATAGTCAAGGCTATGGTCTTCCCAGTTGCAATGTATGGCAGTGAAAGCTGGACCATAAGAAAGGCTGAGTGCCAAAGAATTGAAGCCCTTGAACTCTGGTGCTGGAGAAGACTCCTGCGAGTCCCTTGGACTGCAAGGCGATCAAACCGGTCAGTCCTAGAGGAGATCAACCCTGACTGCTCTTTAGAAGGCCAGATCCTGAAGCTAAAACTCAAATACTTTGGTCACCTAATGAGAAGGAAGGACTCACTGGAGAAGAGCCTAATGCTGGGAAAGATTGAGGGCAATAGAAGAAGGGGACGACAGAATGAGTTGGCTGGATGGAGTCACTGAAGCAGTAGGCGTGAGCTTGAATGGACTCCAGAAGATGGTAGAGGACAGGAAGGCCTGGAGGAATGTTGTCCATAGGGTCGCGATGGGTTGGACACGACTTCACAACTAACAACAACAACAAATCATGCAAATTTTGCCTGCAGTATGGAAGTGGCATGTACCAAGAAAGGCATAGACTTGTGATAAGCTGTTCTGTAAAGCTATTTCTCTTCCTTTAAATCCTCCACTAGAAATGAAATTGTTGGCTTTTTAAAAACAATGCTAGTACATTGTACCTCTCTAAAAATATGAAGGTGGTCTCAACTTTTCTACTCTGCCTTATAAAGTTGGGACAGTCCCATTTAGTAGAGCTGTAAAAACAGGTGGTTTTGGTTCTGAATTTCAAGGCATGCTGAGAACTTCAGAAGCACTAAACTCAGCTGATACAGACATATGTCTCTGTTTAGGTCAAGGATACTTAATACCAAAATGAAAATTTGGGGGTTGGTTAGATTGTCTTCAGAGGCACACAAGGTGATTTGGAAAGAGCTAGGTACTTCCTTTCTAGCTTCAAACTGAAAAATGGGAACTTGTCGTCTGGGTGTTAGGTTGGGAGTTTATCACTGTGTGTGTGTCCCTGTGTGCCGCTTTTGCATATGTCAGAATGCAGAAGGAAGTTTTTCCACGGTGACGCCTACCATATGTCAGCTGGATTTTCAGATAGTTGCAGAGGTTAATTTTCTAAGCTGAAAGAATAAGAATTCTGTTTGTATGAGAAATTGAAAGAGAAATGCCAGGGGCTGCTCTACACATTGGAAAGCTTGTATTGGTCGATCATTTAATATGATATTGGCGTGACCAGTAATTTCATTTTAGCACCAGTTAATAACTTTCCTGATTTCAACCTTGCCCTGAAAAGTGAAACACAAGATGAGACAGTTTTCACATTCTTTTTTCTATAGGCTACTTATCAGAAGATGCTGCCTCTGTATTTTCCAAGATCCCTGGCAGAGGAGAGAGAGTCCCTGCCTTTACTTCCTGAAGACATAGGAAATGCAGAGGGGGAGCCTGTTGTGCCAGAACGTCAGATTAGAATTTGTAAAAAGCCAGGTGCTCCCGAGGGTGAGTCTGCATTTGTGGCCAGAGAAACTTGCAGAAGACTTAAAACAGGCAACCAACCTTTTAAAGGGCTGTGAATTTTACATTTAACATTATTATTATTAATATAAATTATATTTCCACAGTAATTTCAATCCTAACCCATTTTTCAAAGTTAGCTTATGTATGTTTGATTTTTATAACGAAGAGTTTAAGAAACAAAATAAAAAGTTAGAAAGTAACAAAAAAGTGAAGGGAAAAAAAAAGAAAAGCCCTTTTTTGTACTGAATAACTATCGTCTGAATTTTTTCCCACCATCTTTGTCCTTTTTTTTTTTAATCCTGAAATTGTCAATTTGACCTTTTCTTCTTTCAACAAAAAGTCCGTATAAGTTCCCACTCTTTCAGAAAGGTTTTATTTTCATTTCTTCTCTGACCAATTTGATCAGTTTTGACATTTCTGCAAATTTGGTTAAATTTATAATCCAGTTTTCAGCTGGCGATATCTGTGGCTTCAGCCAGACACAGAGAGAAATTCAGACAGGCTTGATGGGAGAGTCACCCTTCACGGGCTATCCAGGGTTCAGCACTACTGATGCTTTTTGCTCTTTTTGACCTATTCAAAGCTTGCAATATTGTAAATTGTAAGTGGTAAAATTTCATCAGTTCAGATTGCACCAGAGATAGAACTGCTACTAACCTCCGATGTTTTGCCACAGAACCTCTTCTAACTGCAATTTGTTTTCACTCAAATGGCCCCTCATTTTCCTGTATTGGAGGCGTAATGTGACATTCTCAGTGACAGACTCTTCATTATCCTGGAATATCTTCTGCAGATAATTCTGATGAAGAAGGGCTGGAAGCTGACTTCTCATTTATTGGCTCTCATGCTTTTGCTCGAATGGAGGGAGATGTTGATAAACAGAGGCGTCTCATCCTTCAAGGACAACTGTCCGAGGCAGCACTACAGAAACAACATCAGAGAAAGTAAGGCACTTTTACCAAAGTCCATCTCCTGTTTGCAGGCCATTTGTTTTCAGTCTCTGGGGTAGCACGCGCTTAAGAGCAGTGTACTTACTCATTTTGATCACAGGACAGTGTTCTGCTAGCGGGTTTGTACAGACTTCTTAAAGTTGGCATGCAGATAATGGCTTGGTTCCAATATGTATTTGGTTGTTTCCAGTACAGTTCTTTCATAATTACTTTCCTTTTAGGCTAAGCAAGAAATGCAGTAAGATATTTGGCAGTATACATAGTACCAGGTTTGACGTTTATGCTAATTGTGCTATTAGAAAACTCTTAACTATTTTGAAATTCTGTGTGGTTGCTTTCTAGTTACAACCGTTGGCTTTGTCGAGCAAGAGCTGAGGACCTGTCAGATATTGCTTCACTTAAAGCATTGTACCAAACAGGTATGTTTACGGTCAAATTAACCAGAATGTCTGTGACTCCCGGTTGATGATTGTGCAAATAAAAAGCAGTGAATCTCACATCTTAATGCTAACAAGGAGAAATTTAGCCTATAAGAGTTTACTTATGGTTAATTTTCCTTGAGAGTGACAGCAGCTACGTAATCAAAATTATAATGTTAACTATTTACATATTCAATGGAGAATAGCACTAGCAAAAACACTTAGACTTATATACGACTCCATAGTGCTTTACAGTACTCTTTGAGTGGTTTATAATGTCAGCATATTGCCCCCAACAATCTGGGTCCTCATTTTACCGACCTCGGAAGGATGGGAGGCTGAGTCAACCTTGAGCCAGTCAGGATCGAACTCCAGGCTGTCGGCAGAGTCTGCCTCCAATACTGCATTCTAACCACTTCGCCACCAGGGCTCCTGGTGAACATTACATTAACTGATGTAGCTGATAAGATAGTTCAAGGATTTCAACAGTTAAGAAATAGTGTTTTACTTATATTTTTTAGATTTAGAAAAAAAGGTAGCCATTCTCCTGAAAGAGGACATAATGTGAGTTATGTAATCTCATAATTATGCAAGAGATATAATAGGTAGACTTTGATTCCTGTGTAACCCCAAACAATGCTGACAATATTCAAACAATGACTTTTAAGCTGGGTTTGATTTGGTGTGTATGTGTGTGTGCTCATTCTAAATTCTGGAATCTTAAAATATTGTCCTGATGTTGTTCATTCTGTTCATAGGAGTTGACAACTGTGGTCGTACAGTGATGGCAGTTGTTGGAAGGAATATTCCTGTAACTCTTATAGACATGGAGAAGGTAAGATCCTGAGAAAAATTTCAATAATGATGACAGATTATTTTACAATTTTAAGAAATCATGCCTGCACATCCAGATTCGTTCTTCATCCTTAAAAGGACATTGAGACTGAAAATAAAAGCCACTCTGGACACAACTGAAAGTAGACATTCCAAGGTTTGGAGAGCCTACACAACTGCCTCAGAAGACAATTCTATAGTGCAAGCAATTTTGCCTCAGCTGAATGTACTTTGAGGTCTACTGATCCTTAGCCACACAGACTATTATAGGTGAAACATTTTTTTAAATTATTCTCAAAGCTGATTGGAAACCAAAGCAGTTTCATCTGAATGCACATTATTAGTCTGCAATTTATTTTCCGTTCATTGCTCACCAAATGAAACTTTGCAAACAACCCATTATAAAAACCATACAGGATTTTGCTAAGAATATGGATCAGTGACCTGGACAAATTGCAGTTGGTGTAAACTTGTGTATTTCATATAATAAACGTTTCATATAATAAATGTTCCATATATTAACAGTGCTTTAATCATCTCTAAAGAGGAGTGCAGTTACAGGTAATCCTCAACTTGTTCACACTTACGACCAGTTGCCAAGTGCTTCCAATCATGTGATCATCATTTGCAGTCTTTTCTGCTGTCTTCCCCCGAAAGTCAAAGGGGAAGCTGGCAGGGAAGGTTGTAGTCTGCTGCTGGCTGCCAAAGATTTTCCAGTCACCTCCATTCACAAAATCCTTCTTTGGGCTGTAGAAACTAAGTCTGGATCTTCAGGATCCCTGCCTTGTTTCTCCAGCCCAGTGCACAGAGGGGAGAGGAATTGGACTGGAAAAACAAAGAGGGGATTACAAAAACTGCAATTTCATTTCTCCAGCCCAGCGCTTGAATTCCCTTCCACACATAAAAGGAAGGGGAACTCCTCCAAAGGACTTACAGAAATGAAGTATGGATTCCAAACTTATTTTATCAGCATAAAAGGGAACCTGTCTGATACACTGCTGAAGGTGCTGGGCTACAAAACCCAGAGGGGGTGAGTTCTAGCTCCCCCTCAACCCTTTGTCATGAAAACTGGCTGGGGGACCTGGGGCCAGTTGTACTTGCTTGGCCCGGCCCACCTTGCAGGATTGTTGTTGTGGGGAAATAGGATCATTATGGGAGTATGTCTGTTACTTTGAGTTATACATAAAAAAGATGGGATAAAATTTTAATAATTCCTGTAAAACAGATTAGGCTGAAACATAGGCAAGGTTATCAAATCAGTTTCATAGCTGAGAAGAGGGTCTGATACCTTTTTTTCTATATCCATTGTGTCTTACTCATTGCTATTCTTGATGACAGAGGAAAGCCATTTAGCAAAACAAAATGTATTTTCTATTGAGGAAATTATTTTCCCCAGTACTATTTTTGTAGAATTACAAAAAAGAGGGAATGCCCAGTTGTCTCTGATAAAATGGGGTTTTTTTCCCCCAGGCTCTCTTGTACTTTATCCATGTGATGGACCATATTGTAGTGAAGGAATATATTATTGTGTACTTCCATACACTCACGAATGTCTACAATCACTTGGACTCAGATTTCTTGAAGAAGCTCTCTGACATTGTCGATGTGAAGTAAGTTTTACATTTGAATATCTTGAAGCCATCTCTCCCTATTGGTATCTGTAATTAAAAAGCACTGCAAAGAAAATTTACTTTAAAGAATGTACTGTATATACTCATGAATAAGCTGAGAATTTTAGGTGCCAAAATGCACCCCAATATCAGGTTTGACTTAACTGCAGATGGGCTTATATGAGAGTATATATAATAATACTTTTTTAAACTACCCATATTTCTCATATGCTTTCATGCATAAGCCCATTCACGGATAAGCCAAGTCTTTAATTTTTAACCAAAATACCGTGAAAAATGTAGGTCAACTTATCTGCAGGTGGTGCAGTTTTGATTGTATTTTGATTAAAAATTCAAGGATCGGCTTATCCGCAGATGAGCTTATACGCAAGCATATATAATAATGTTTGGGAGGGGGAAGGGGTGGAGACATAAACTTAATAAACACCAAAGAAGGATGAGGATGGATGTAGTACTTTATTGTGAAAACTGAGATAGACTTCTTTGCAAAATCAGAGGTCTTGTTTCAGTTCCTATCCTGATATGCAAAAATGTCAATCTCATTCGGTTGCTTAGAGCAGGGGTGTCAAACTCAATTTCATTGAGGGCCGCATCAGCATTGCGGTTGCCCTCAGGGGGCAGGGTGGGTGTGGCCAGGGTGGGCATGGCCTACTGGGTGGGCGTGGCTAGAGTGCGTATGGCCTACTGGGTGAGCATGGACAGCTATACATCGTTCGCATCAAGGGTGCCTATGGGGGCCTGGGCAGGAGTGGGACAGATCTGAGGGTCTCTGGCAGAAGGAGGGTCTCTGGGCCAGGGCCAAGGCAGTGGGGGCTGTTCCCTCACTGTTTCCAGGATGGCTTCGCGGGCCACATGAAACCACTTCGCGGGCCGGATCCGGCCCCCAGGCCTTGTGTTTGACATGTCTGGCTTAGAGTAAGCCAGTTCGGTGAATGGGCTGGGTGGTATCAATAAACATATGTCATTAGTCAAATGTTTTAAGATTTAAGAAACTTCTTTTGTTATTAACCAGGTACAAAAGAAATCTGAAGGCCTTGTATTTTGTCCATCCAACATTTCGCTCGAAGGTGAAGTGTGTCATCTCCAGGTGGAAAATGTACATTTTTGCATGCAATCGTAAATAAGTGCGCCCCTGAAGTATTGAACAATATTGCTGAGGTTACGCATACCGCTATGGAGGACCGCTTAGGTTACCACAGACTCTTGGAGGAGTCACAAGATATAAGCCTAACCAGCAAACAATTGAATGAAAGGGTTTTGTAAAACAAATTACCCCTTCAAACCAATTTATTTACACTTATAGCATGTTGTTCTCTCCTTTTCCTTGACATATTTTCTATATTGTCTGCCTTTAAAAAGCAGTTGCTTTGGGAAAGAAAACTGTCTTCTTTGCTTAAAAAACTTGCAGAGTACACTTATGGCACCGTATTAAATATGTTTCTGTTGCATGTCTCATAACTTCAACATGATTTTGAATAATTTGCAGTCAAAATAATTGGTGGAAGCAGTGTTAATTTCCCTGTTCTTCCTTTCAGGTTTCAACCTGGTTCTTCACAACCTTTACGGTCTCAGGTCTAAAGGACAAAGTTCACCATGTGGAAAACCTCCAGCAGTTGTTCACAGCAATACCCCCTGAACAAATTGACTTCCCTCCATTTGTTCTTGAATATGACATCAGGGTAGGTGATTCCTAGGAATATGCATTAGTTTAGCACTCTTCCATGTCTTTTAGATTTCATGAAGCAGAGTGGAGATAAAGAAACGTTTCTTTCTCTTGGTTTACAAAGATGCCTGGTGTTTTGCTTTAGAAACAGCCAAGACATGAAGGCCATGTTGGATTGTTTGGGCCTTTAAAAGAATATGCTGCAGAACACTTTTGTGTACTGTTGAAAATACACATTATATTGCTGTAAGAACACATTATCTAGAGAATAGGTGACCACTCATGTTTAGAGCAAAAAGCTGCACTTCCTAGGAGGCTGGTATTATAACCTAGAAAATGTTCAATTCTATAGCTCTTATCATCTTGAATGTGCTCCATTACAAAAGCTAATGAGTGCTTGGGAGGAAAGGAGGGCATAAAGCACAATAGTGTGGAGTAGATAACTGTTGTCTAATATAAAGTGCATTTTAACAAACTGTTCTTTATCCCTGAAGGACATTTTGCCTCCTGTCTGTCCTACTTCATCTGTTTTTTTCTTTCATTCAATCATTTCTAAATTAAGGTTCCTGGACTTCATTTATGGTGTAGTTATTGGGTATTTCATTTTTTTTTTTGAAATCTTGCAGTGTCCATTGTGGCAGATGTTTTTTACACAGGTTGCTCTAAAAGCACAGAGGTTTCTCTTGTAGTGGTGAGGGAAGATGCAAGTGAAAGTGCTTCTCTAGTTTTCCCTTTTAAAGAAAGCACAGGGAAAGAAATTGTTGCCTGTGACCCAGCTTCCCTTGATTCATTCCCTGTGTATTGTGGCTTCTTGTCCTTTCTCTGCTCTGGCACGTTTCTTTGTTTTCATTGGAAAGAATTTGCCGCTGTTGTTTTCAGCATGGATACACCACTACCTGACCCATTTTTCAGATATATTCTCCTCTGGCTAGGCAGGGTAATATCTTAAAAAAAAAGGAAGGCTCCCTGTAGTTGAAAAAGAAGGAAACCTGAATGCAGATGAAAAGAAAGAACAGTCAAAAGTGATATTTGTACAATTTGTCTTGTATTTGTCTTCTCTTAAATAAAGCAATCTAGTCTGGGCCATAATATCTAAACCTTTCTAGCTTTCCAATCGGTTTAGGATTAAAACACTGCAATTCAGATGACAGGGCTTCTTCCCTCTACAATAAATGGCAGTGACTTGGTCCAGAGTGCTATCTATTGAAATTAAGCACGTAGAGGTTTCACAGCTCTTCATTTAACGAGATCTGAATGTGATTTCTTCGTACACATATGTTCTTGGTATTAATGTTTTTTCCCCCCTCTCTGCAGGAAAATGGATCGTACTATTCTTACCCTTCTTCTCCAGACCTCTGACTCTTCAGCTCTGCCATGGTTTTTGATTGCTCAACAATCTTTCACATGTTGCTTGCCAATGTCATATTAAGTCAATCTAAGTTATTTACAGAGTTCAGAGATAGGGCTTTCTTCCCCACCTCTGCTATTTTTTTACAATGAGATAGTTGCAAGGACACAAGCAATCAGAAAACTACAGGGTAATGAACTGTATTTCAGATCTAAGTATCCAGGAGAAAATGGATTTTCCACGTGGGAACATTCTTTTTTCTTTTGCAAGATGTCAAGGTGATTCTGTTGTTACTACCATTGTATTTTCCCAAAACATCAGTGGCACAATCTGCAGACACTCTGTTTTGGGGGAGAAAGATACAGTATCTATTTAATAGAGTTCTATGGCCTTTATATATTGAATCCACCACTAAGATACATATTTATAGAATTCCCTTTAGAAATGTCTGCAGGTGGCAGAACTAAATTGGAGAGTTACCATGAAATACTTAATCTAAAGGATCTGTCATCTATTTCTGTCTTGCCAAATGATGTGAGATGTAAAGGATGTGCTGCTGTGGCCACTTGCACATCCCTCCTCCAGTAAAATTCAAGGGCATATTGGGACTGCCCGGTATAGCTGTGTTTTGCAGTCACTTGGGGAATAATACAATGTGTTGATTGCAAGTTGGAAAATTAATTTATGTCATTGAAGAAATTCAGCAATTCGTTGTTTTTGTTTTGAAAATAAATTTATTTGTATGCATCTTTGAGAATTTAAGCCTATAATGTCTCACACAGATTAGCTGTTGCAGTTGCTTTGCTCATTTCCCAGCTTGTGAAATCAGTGATGGTAATAGAACATTTTTACTATGCAGCTATTGTAACAGAAACAAAATAGTGATATCAGCAGATGCCAATAGGTTACGTGTGACTTCAGTCTCACAATGAACGGTACAAGTAGTCCTTGAGTTCTTGAGTTGTGACCATAATGTAGCCTGCCCATTATAACTGTAAATCATAAAGTCATAAACCAATTTTACACTTTTTTGCAGCAGCCATAAAGCAAACAGGGTCATTGTTCAAAGTGCCAAGTTTTGGCAAAACTGACATAAAATGTGATCATGTGATTGTAAAATGCTGTAAACAGCTGTAAAGCAGTTGTGTTGCCAAGCGCACAAAGTGTACTCATATGACTGCAGGATAGGGGGCTAACCATTGAAATTTAGAATCCGGTCATACATCCTCTTTTTGGGTCCATCACAACTAAGTGATCGGTCCTAAATCAAGGACTACCTGTGAGTTGATTGAGGTACAAAATTGTTTGCAATTACTACGACAACATTGGTGAACCTCAGGCCCCACACATGTTGAAATATAATTCCAGTTGCACATCATTGACTCTGCTGCTGAGAACCGTGGTTCACTGACACTGAAGAACCACATGTTCCCCACCTCCTCTTATAGCAATGGTTGAATGGCATAGATTGGGACAGAACTCAGGGGAGGGAAATAGAATTGATTGGTTCAGAGTAGCTGCTATTGTAATCCATGCTACTGGATGAGGGAACCAAATTGAATGTGATGCATATTACTGACCGTCAAAAGTATACATTCCAAATAGAATTTTAAAAAGCAGCTTTAAAAGTCTCTAATAATGAGAAATACCAAGTATATATAACCATTGTGTTTGAGACCAGGTTATTTAAATTTGAAGATAAATAACAGCAGAAATACATAATAGCTAAGAATTGTGCAATGCTATCATCCCTCTTAATTTTGTATTCTGTGAGAGGCGGTGTGGATTTGGAGTGGCTGTCCTGTTCATTAATGATAATGCAGAGGAAGCCTGCTCACAGCTGTGCCTGTGGAAACTTTTCATTTGCAAACTTAGTACAGTGGTTGGGAGATAGAGAGTGCCCTGGGTGTTTGCACAGGGATAAGAAGATTTCCAGATTGGGAAAAGGAATGCTTGTACATCATTCCAACATCAAGAGCAATGTGGCATCTGAATTAATAAATTAAACAATTGTGTCCCCAAGATCCCATACCATTCTCATATTTTAAAAAACTATTTTAAAACAACTGGAAGCTGGTGAGCTACAATGCAAGGAGTCTCCAGGGATACATCTTATTTTCCCAAATGCTTTGGTGCTAATGTGGGCTTTGGAGGCATTCTTCAAAAACAAAACAGCTGAATTGGCTGCAGCCAATTGCTTTGTTTACAACTCATCCCAGGTAATGTAAGTGGGAGCTAAGTTGGGGCAAGCTCAGTCCACAGACAGGAAGAGTTAATTATTTTGTATAACTATAAGTAGCATATTTCTGTGTGCAAGACACGGATGGAAGGGGGATATTTATTTTGTTTTGGCAGTGTACATATTATATGTATTTTATGTTGTGAGGATATGGATGTGGGAGATCTTCCCAGGTTCAGATCAAATTTCTCTACTCATGACTTAGTTTGCCTTCTGTGACATGGATTTCATGTTTTCTAGATAGGTTCAAGCTTCCAGCAGGCCTTGCCACAAGTTTCACTACTAGGTTGTTAAATCTTAGGTTCATCAGGTTTTTCCCCGTGAAATCCAAAAGACCTAATCCAAAGTAGATGTTTGGACAGTTCAAGCATCCTCTTTTAGCTAAAGAAAGCTACTTTTCTAATAAACTAATTGTAAAAATATAGGGCTGGAGGGGACCACCTCTGCCCAGGGCAGGAGACCTTATTCCATCCTGGATAAATGAACATCCAAACTTTTCTTGAAAACCTCCAGCAACGGTGCACCCACAACTCTGAAAAGCAGACTATTGCATTGGTCAATTGTTCTGTCAGGCAGCTTCTCCTCACTTCCAGGTTGGCTCACTCGCAGAATAGCTTCCACCCAGTGCTTCGTATCCTGCCTTCTGGTGCCCTAACTCACTGTGGCAGCCCCTCAAGTACTGGAAGACACCTATCATGTCATCCCTAATTCTCTTTATTAGCTAGACGTACCCAATTCCTGCAACCGTCTGTTTTAGCCTCCAGACCCTTTGTCATTTTTGTTGCTCTGAACTCTTTCTAGGGTCTTAGCATCTTTTTTTAAAACCAGAATTGGACACAGTATATTCCAAGTGTGGCCTCACTACTGTAGTATAGACCAGTACTATCATGAAATTGATGCAAATACCGCTGTTGATACAGCCTAGAACCCCACTGGCGTTTTTGGCTGCTGCAACACACTGCTGGCTCATGCTTCTTAAGTGCTTGTTCACTAGGATACCTAGATGTGTCATGAATGCAAAAAATCCAGAACCTTAGAATAAAAAGAATAGATTTGAGAAATTTATTACCTTGGGATAAGTAGTCATATAATATTACCACTCATCACTTCTGTCAATTGTGTAATAAGCACTACCATTATGGCAACAGCCATCTTGTGGATGGGGCTTTCTGATCTGATCACCATGTCATTTTCTCAAAATCCAAATCTGACTCCAAAGAGAACTGGTTATCTCTTCAATTCTTTTACCAGCCCTGCTATTCAAATCCCTTTCACTTGAGATGCCAGACTTGAAAATTCTTGTTTCTTTTCTGCATGCTGAATATATGCTCTGCCATTGAGATGTGGTTTACCTCTTTAGTAAGATGGCAAAAAACCCATACTGCACTTCTTTAAAACACCACATGTAAATCATAAGACAGATTTTTGTTGTTTTCTTGTTACCTCCCACTTCCCACAATGCTTGCAGAGTTTCTCTTCTCCAATTGAAAGATAAAAAGGACAAGTATAAGAAGTGGAAAAAGGGGCACATAACTAAGGCAGAATATCAGCAAATAGCCCGAGCCTGCAAAGATGAAGTGAGGGGAAGCTAAGGCTCAAAATGAACTAAAAAATTGACCAAAGTCAAAAATAACAAAAAAGCTTCTTTCAACATAAAAAACAAGAAAAAAGTTAAATAAATGATTGGTCCATTAGTGGGGGAAATTGGCAAGAAGGTGACAAGCAACAGGGAGAAAGCAGAACTATTTAACTCATTTTTTGCATCTGTCTTTACACAAAGGGAAAAAACAGTCCAGCCTACCAAAACCAGTGCCATAAAAAACAGAATAGAAACGCAAGTTAAGATAGGCAAGAAAATGGTAAGTGAGCACCTGTCCAGCCTAGACGAGTTCAAATCACCAGGACCAGATGGATTACACCCCAAAGTTCTCAAGGAACTGGCAGACGTGATCTCAGAACCACTGAACTATATTTTTCAAAGATCCTGGAGCACTGGGGAACTACCAGAGGACTGGAAGAGAGCTGATGTAGTTCCCATCTTCAAAAAAGAAAAAAAATAGATCCAGGAAACTACAGACCTTTCAGCCTGACCTCAATACCTGGGAAGATTCTGGAAAAGATAATCAACAAATCAGTGAACACCTTGATGCAAGCAAAGTCATCACTAAAAGTCAACATGGGTTTGTCAAAAACAGATCATGCCAGACAAATCTTATTACAGTCTTTGACCAAGTGACAACATTAGTGGACCAGAGGAATGCTGTAGATATAATTTACTTGGACTTCAGTAAGGCATTTGATAAAGTAGATCACAACCTACTACTTGATAAGATAGAAAAGTGTGGGTTAGATAGCATCACCACCAGATGGATTCGTAGCTGGCTGACAGGCCGTACTCAGCATGTGGTCCTCAATGGAAGTGCATCTACATGAAAGGAAATGTGTAGTGGGGTGCCCCAGGGCTCTGTTCTGGGCCCAGTGCTCTTCAACATCTTCATCAATGATTTGGATGAGGGGATAGAAGGGGAACTCATCAAATTTGCAGACGACACCAAGCTGGCAGGAATAGCCAATACTCCAGAAGATAGGCTTAAAATACAGGAGGATCTGGACAGACTCGAACACTGGGCGCTCTCTAACAAAATGAAATTCAATGGTGAAAAAAGTAAGGTTCTACATTTAGGCAGGAAAAATCAAATGCACAGGTATAGTATAGGTGGTACTTTGCTCAATAGTAGTAACTGTGAGAGGGATCTCGGAGTCCTAGTAGACAATCACTTCAATATGAGCCAGCAGTGTGCTGCAGCTGCCAAAAAAGCCAACACAGTACTAGGCTGCATTAAGAGAGGGATAGAATCAAGATCACGTGAAGTACTAATACCACTTTACAATGCCTTGGTAAGGCCACACCTGGAATACTGCATCCAGTTTTGGTCACCACGATGTAAAAAAGATGTTGAGACTCTAGAAAGGGTACAGAGAAGGGCAACAAAGATGATTGGGGGACTGGAGGCTAAAACATTGGGAACGGTTGCTGGAATTGGGTATGTGTAGTTTAACGAAGAGAAGGGTGAGGGGTGACATGATAGCAGTGTTCCAATATCTCAGGGGCTGCCACAAAGAAGAGGGAGTCAAGCTATTCTTCAAAGCACCTGAAAGCAGGACAAGAAGCAACGGATGGAAACTAGTCAAGGAGAGAAGCAACCTAGAACTAAGGAGAAACTTCCTGACAGAACAATTAACCAGTGGAACATCCTGCCTCCAGAAGTGGTGAATGCTTCAACACTGGAAGTTTTTAAGTGGAGACTGGCCAGCCATTTGCCTGAAATGGTATAGGGTTTCCTGCCTGAGCAGGGGGTTGGACTAGATGACCTCCAAGGTCCCTTCCAACTTATTATTATTAATTTAGAATGTTTCTACTAAATCTACCCTAGCAATCACCTACATACTTGCTCTTTACTTCTCTGATCTACTTACTGAATTTTCCCATATAAAATGGTGAATTGTTTCCAAGTATAATAACCAATTTGCTAAGATACGGAAAAAAGTACATCCACAAAAATTGCTAGCAAGGGCACAACAACAAACAGGCAGAGAAACAGCATATCCTGCATATTGAAGAAAAGCATAAATGAGAAACCTAAATCAAAGTTGGAGAGGTCCCTTTAGGCAACTGAGCGTGTTCAGTTCAGGAACACAGCTTACAGTATTCTAGACAAATGGTGGTCCAGGCTCTGACTGAACCTAGCCAATGAAGGGGAACCCATTTCTCTGGGTAATGGGTCCCCTGTCAAACTCTTAACTGATCTCCAGAGATGTGTTTCATCTAGTCCAAAAGACTTTTAACTCATTCCATTAGACTATGGTTCTATCAATCTTAAATTTTAATCTTGCCCTTTCATCCTGTTCCTCAATTTCCAAGTGGGCCCTATATCATTTTGCTGGAGAAGATTGAACTGAAATAGCATTTGAGTAGCTTGGCCTTTTTAGTTACTGTTTGTGTTTGGTCCCATTATTATTAATAACGGTAAAAATAACAATTTGTTAAATGAGTATGCTGCCTGAGTTCCAGTGATTCAGAGCAGTTTACAAATTGCTAAAAACATGAAGAACACGAAAACCACACAAAGCAAAAAGGAAGAGAGAGCATAAATAACAAAACTCAGGAATAAAGAAAAAAAGGAAAAGTAGACTTGAACCACATTCGCCAAAGATCTGGGTGAACAGCCATGTTTTCAGAGCCCTTCAAATCGCAAGTAGAGTGGAGGCTGTTAAAAGCTCCAGAGAAAATCTTGTTCTTGAGGGCAGGAGAAACTTCCTGTCAGTGAGAACAATTAGTCAATGGAACAGCTTGCCTCTGGAAGTTGTGGGTGCTCCTTCATTGGAGGTTTCAAAAAAACCACTTATCCCAGATGGAATAAGTACTTCTGCCCTGGGCAGGGGGTTGGACTACAATACCTCCAAGGTCCCTTCCAGCCCTGATTCTATGATTTGGAAGCAAAGCAAGAATCATACTGTTGTGATTCAGGGTCAGCCTGGGGGTTCGGCAGTTGGGTCGGACGACTCAGAGGAGGAGGGGGGTGTTGAAGACCTTGCTGAGGGGTTGAAGATCTTGCTGATGATAGCCCTCAGCCAGGCCCCTCCCACTTGGTCACCACGGAGACCCAGCTATGTGAGCCTGACAGTGTGGATGAAGATGACCCACAGCTGGCCCTGTTCAAGGACGCCCGACGCAGGAGGCAGTCAATTAGGAGTAAACAGAGGAAGGCAATGGGGCTTCTCGGAAGGAGGCAGAGAGAAGCCACGCCCTGAACTCTATATAAGGGGAATGTCTGGGAGGGCTGGTTTGCTGAAGGCAACCAATCGGATGGTTCATGTTTCTTTAAGCTCCTGTTTCTTGGTTCGTGTCTTGTTTGTTTTTGTTGCAATAAATTTGGCAGGCGTAATTCCAGCCTCTTGCCGTTTGTGGAGGGGTTGTCCCTGCTTTTTCTGCAGGGCCGGTAGCAGGCTGGTACAGAACACATACTGAGGCATTCCCATCACCACTCACACCACTGCTTTCTGGACTAGGTGAAGCTTCCAGACAGTTCTTCAAGAGCAGTTCCATGTAACAGGACTCAAGTTGTGAGGTGACCAGAGCATGAGTGCCTGTCTGAAGTCCCTTCTCCCCTGTCTAGAAAAGGGTACAACTGAATCCTTAGATGAAGCTGTGCAGTTCCTCCCCATCCCAACCTGCACACCTCCAGGCACTGTGACAGAACTGCAACAGCCTCACTTGGCTTGGCCTGGAGTGAAAAGATATAATTGGGTCTCATCAGCATACTATGATACCAAATCCCAAACTGGTGGATAACCTCTCCCAGGGGTTTCCTCTAGATGAGGAAAAGAAGGGGAGAATAGAACCCTGTGGCACCCCACAAAGAAGGGGCCTGGGGAAGATCTCTCTCTGCCTATCCTGACTGAAACCGGCTCCCAAGAAAGGAAGAAAACTGTTGCAAAACAGTCCCCCCGATCTGCAACCCAAGGAGCCATCACTGAAGCATACTGCAGTTCAGAGGTCTCCAAACTTGGCAAGTTTTAAACTTCTGGACTATACCTGAATTCCCCAGCCAGCCATGGGAGTTGAAGTCCATGAGTCTTAAAGTTGCTGAGTTTGGAGACCTATGCTGCAGTTGATGGTATCAAAAGCTGCTGAGATATCCAGGAGTGCAAAGATGGATTAAGCAGACAGTATATAGATTCTTTTATTTTGAGCATATACAAAAGCAGCTTCTTTGGTTGATTTCTTGATACCTGTTCAGGATTACCATCTGATCCTCTTTACATTTCATATATATGCCCCTTTTTTGCTGCATTTTTTAGATTTTCACTAAGCTCTTTATGTAGTCACATATTTGCTGTCTCCAATTTCTTTCCTTCTTATTGAAGTTGTTTACAGTTGCCCATTGAGCACCTTTTCCTTTAGAAACATCTTTTTAAGGTCCTTTTTCCATTAGCTTCTTCTCCCCATGGAATCCTACTTATCATTGTTTTAAATCCAATTTTGGAAATCCAAGATACAGGTTTGATTACGCTCCATTTTAATCTTCTTAAAATCAGCTCCAGCATTATACTCTCCCCGCCCTTTCCATTTCCCCAACTAAAACTTCCCTCTTGCTTAAAATCAAGTTGAGAACTTCTTGTGCCTTTTCTCGCCCTGTGAAGGATAAAGCTGTCAGCCAGACAAGTCAGGAATTTGCTGGAAGAACTACGCTTGGCAGAGTTTGTCTCCCCACTGATGTCCGGTTAATTAGGTCCCTCATCAACTGACTTCATGCCTCTTTGAAAGAGTGTAATTTGTATGATTCACATCTTCTCCTTGTCTGGAAAGGTGATAGTAGACACCAACAGCAATGTTGTTTCTACTTGTACCTCTATTTACTCTCTACACAGCATTGCCAAGTTTATTACTTTGGCTTTCTGGGCAGGAACATGTGCCTTTAACATTTCCTCTCTTTTTCTTCTGTTCCTTTTGAAGAAGCTGCATTCTTTATTTGTTGTATTCCAGTCATTCCAGTTTTCTCTGAATCTGACATCCATTTAATCATATCTCCTATTCCCAATCACCACCTAGTCTAGAACCCACATTCTACTGATAGAAATGATTCTAATATCAGAAAGGAAAGGGGATCAAATTCCTCTACCCTTTGAGAATTACTTCACAGAATAAGGGATTGCAATGTGGAGAAATAAATTCAGATATTCAAAGGAACAATTTAATCACTTGCAAAAAGATACAGGGATTGTGGATCGTCACTGATAATAGTTCAGATAGCACTCCTGTGTGACAGATATGATCCTTTGATCTAGTATATTAACTAGATGTAAGCCTTATCCGAAATGCAGGCAGTTACTACACTTAGTGTCCCTGCATCTGTTTCTGGATATGCTTTCTAGGAAAGAAGACCTTTGCAGCCTGAATTTTACTTTTTACAAAGGGATGCAAAGAGAGGTTTTCTATCGCTATATTTCAGCTTCTGAGACAGAGTGATTCTGCTAGAATAAGAAATCTGGCTACTGTTAAATCTTACTTTCAAAATCCATCTTCAGACCAATCTGAGAGAAGATTCCAGTCTAGGGTGGCCTCTCAGAATTGCCATTCTATTCTGCTGTCTTCACAGGGACTCTTCTATAGCACACAGAGGTTAGCTTTCCTGCGGAGGATAAATAGTTCATAACTCAACAACTGCCCTGGTTACAGCTAATAAGATTAAAGTATGCATCTGCTAGGATGAACATCAGTAGACACAGCAAATCAAGTTTAAAAAAGCACGAGCAGGTTTTGTGACATCCAGGCAATTAGCTGAATGGCTTTTTTATTGCTCTCACTCAGCTGCACTGGGCAAGTTCAAGTCGCTGTGCAGCCCCAGAGACATAAGGACAGAATGATGCCTTCTCCCATTCCATGTCTAACCAATGACCAAATTGGACTATAAATCTTACTTCAGCATTGGAAATGAAGATTCCCCAGAGTGTGCTGCATCAGAATGAATGCTCCTGAGCTGATCTCTCTTCATTTTTGTATAATGTCATTCTCATTTCCCCTCCAAGCAAAGGCAGAGTACAAATAAACGAGGAGAGAGGAAAATTGTGTCTTGGGCTCTTTTTATCCAGTAACTTGACTGTTGCCGTCTTGCCTGCTGTCAACACGGAAGGCTTCCAGCGCTGCCATTCAAGCCCTGGCTGCTTTAATGTACAATTAACCTTCTGACATAGGCCAGGTGGCTTGCAGCGCTGCCTTGCTGAGTGGTGGAGTTGCCTCTCAGGTCAATTGGTTGTTTTCAGGATTTTTCAGGACTGAACTGGTCTTAATGCTCCAGGTATCAGTGGGTCTACAAGAATTCCTTTGCAAATCTACCTCACCTTGCTCCAAGCAAAGACTATTTTTTTATTAGGTAATGTAAAGCACGGGTTCAGATGTCACTCTGAAAAATAAGATTGGGCTTACTGCTCCAAGAAAGTGATTAAAATAAAGAGAGACAGTGAAAATGTGCAAAAGAATCTTTCCAAGCTATAGGGAATTGAGCAGTAGATTGGCATGTACAGTTTAATGTAGAGAGCTATAAAGTGATGCATTTCAAAAGAAATAAATCCTGAATTTATGCGCATAGAACATAGAATTGGAAGGGATCTCAGAGGTCTTCTAGTCCAACCCCCTACCTTTATCATTTCACACAAATGGTTGTCCACTCTCATTTTGAAAGCCTCCAGTGATGGAGTACCCACACCTTCTTAAGACAAGCTATTCCACTGGTTGATTGTTCTAATTGTTAGAAATTTTTTTCTTAGTTCTAGGTTGCTTCTCTCCTTGGTTAGTTTCCATCCATTGTTTCTTGTCCTGCCTTCTGGTTCTTTGGTAAATAGGTTGGTCCATTCATCCTTGTAGGATGGAGATGGAGATGAGATGGAAAATGCAGATGGAGTATTACCATGCATTGGCTGCCCAAGAAAGGAATCTTGGTCTCTTTAATGTTATACTGTAAACAACTCATTCATTGAGCAACAGATGAAAAGAAGACAACTCCAGATCAATAATAATCAAAAATACAACCACCAATATTGCAATCATCTCCTACAAGCCTATTATGTAATTACATTGGGAATATTGTTCCAGTCACCAGTGTCAAAGAATATTACGGAACTAATATTGTTTAGAAACAAGATAGAAAAGGTGGAGAGGCATGATCTTAGAGAAGCATATATACAATCATTATGCAAAGTGTACAGAAAGTAGACAAGTTACATTTTCCTCATAACAATAGGTAAAGGTAAAGGTTCCCCCGCACATGCGTGCTAGTCATTTCCAACTCTAGGGGCCGGTGCTCATCTCCATTTCAAAGCCAAAGAGGATGTCCGAGGACGTCTCCGTGGTCATGTGGCCGGCATGACTAGATGCCAAAGGTGCACGGAACGCTGTTACCTTCCCACCATAGTGGTCCCTATTTTTCTACTTGCATTTTTACCTGCTTTCGAACTGCTAGGTTGGCAGAAGCTGGGATGAGTAACAGGTGCTCACACTGTTACGCGGCACTCAGGATTCGACTCGCCAAACTGCCGACCTTCTGATCAACAAGCTCAGCGTCCTAACCCACTGAGCCACCACGTCCCTTCTCATAACAATAGTTTAAGATAATTCCAGAAGTTGAATGGAGGGAGGGTAATCCTAAGAAAAGATCAAAGGAAGTTTCTAACAGGTATTCATAAGGACACACAGACATACTGGATTGGTCTTCCAAAGAGCTGTGATGCCATGGCTCTTCAGCAAAGCATTTGGGACAATGAGGATTAACTTGTTCCTACTGAGTAGCAGTATTAAAAGATATTTACCGATATATTATGATGTATATTTTTAGTATTGAGTTATTGCTGAATATAAGCTACTCAGAGCCTTTGGGAATGGAATAGTATAGAAACAGGAAGGAATCATTGACAGAGATGTAATGACAGCTCTTGATTTAGATAAAACTTTAGTAAGATCACACCTGGAATACTGCAACCAATTTTGGTCACCACACTACAAAAAAGATGTTCAGACTTTGGAAAAAATTCAGAGATCAAAATGATCAAAAAATGATCAAAAGCCTGGAGACTAAAACATATCAAGAACGGTTGCAGGATTTGGGTTTGGCTAGAGTAGGGAAAAGAAGAAATAAGAGTGACATAATAGCAGTATTCCAGTAATTGAGCTGCCACAAAGAAGAGGGGGTTACATTATTCTCCAAAGCACCAGAGGGCAGGACAAGAAACAATGGTTGGAAACTGATAAAGAGAGAAGCAACCTGGAATTAAGAAGAAACTTACTAACAATGAGGACAATTAACCAGTGGAACAGCTTATCTTCAGAAATCGTAGACGCTCCATCACTGGAGGTCTTTAAGAAGAGACTGGACAGTCACTTATCTGAAATGGTATAGGGTTTCCTGCCTGAGTGGGGGGGGGGGGTTGGACTAGAAGACTGCCAAGGTCCCTCCCAACTCTGTTATTCTATTCTATTCTATTCTATTCTATTCTATTCTATTCTATTCTATTCTATTCTATTCTATAATAAAATAAAATAAAAATAAAATAAAATAAAATAAAATAATAAATAAAATAAAATAAATAAAATAAAATAAATAAAATAAAATAAAATAATAAAATAAAATAATAAAATAAAATAAAATAAAATAAAATAAAATAAAATAAAATAAAATAAATAAAATAATAAAATAAAATAAAATAAATAAAATAACATAAAATAAAATGGAAGTTTGGAGGTGGGAGAGGGCGATCCAGGGCTGCTATCATCCTGGGCTATATACTCGAGTATTTGGTGAACCCAACAGAGCTTAATATATGGTCAATGAGGAAACTTCTGAAGTTGAATTTTTCATAATTGGTAGATCCTTTCTATATTTCTTGGAAAATAAAGGTGAAGGAAGAAGACCCGCAGAATGGATGGGCCATGCTGACCTTGGGCCAGTCACTCTCTCTTAGCCCTAAGAATAAGGGAAGGGCAATCCACTTATGAAAATCTTGCCAAGAAAACTACAGGGATTAGTTCAGGCAGTTGCCAGAAGTCAAAGAGCCTTGGTGGAGCAGTGGGCTAATGCCTCCTTAAGTAACACCAGCTGCCTGCAATTAGTGCAGGTTCGCATCCCACCAGGCTCAAGGTTGACTCAGCCTTCCATCCTTCCGAGGTAGGTAAAATGAGGACCCAGATTGTTGGGGGCAATTAAGCTGACTTTGTAATAATGCCGCTTGGGGGGCCCGAAAGCCCTAATAAGCAGGCATATACATAGAATGAAGGCTATTGCTAAGCACATTTGATTTGTGCTTAGATTGTAAGCCACCCTGAGTCTTCGGAGAAGGGCGGGATATAAATGGGATTAAAATAAAAAAAATAAAAAT